>NW_028188618.1:1050575-1472575 GCF_978046115.1 Saccoglossus kowalevskii | reverse complement strand
CACTTTGCCACAACTTTTCAGTTCTTTGCCACACCTTTCAGAACTTTGCCACTACTTTTCAGCACTTTGCCACGTTTCAGTACTTTGCCACACTTTTCAGCACTTTGCCACGACTTTTCAGCACTTTGTCACAACTTTTCAGTACTTTGCCACTTCTTTTCAGCACTTTGCCACACTTTTCAGTACTTTGCCACTGCTTTTCAGTACTTTGCCACAACTTTTCAGCACTTTGCCACAACTTTTCAGCACTTTGCAACGACTTTTCAGCACTTTGCCACAACTTTTCAGTACTTTGCCACTTCTTTTCAGCACTTTGCCACACTTTTCAGTACTTTGCCACTGCTTTTCAGTACTTTGCCACAACTTTTCAGCACTTTGCCACACTTTTTAGCACTTAGCCACGACTTTTCAGCACTTTGCCACAACTTTTCAGTAATTTGCCACTTCTTTTCAGCACTTTGCCACACTTTTCAGTACTTTGCCACTGCTTTTCAGTACTTTGCCACTGCTTTTCAGTACTTTGCCACAACTTTTCAGCACTTTGCCACAACTTGTCAGTACTTTGCCACACTTTTCAGCACTTTGCCACTACCTTTCAGTACTTTGCCACAACTTTTCAGCACTTTGCCACAACTTTTCACAACTTTGCTACACTTTTCACTACTTTACCACGACTTTGCCACAACTTTTCAGTACTTTGCCACAACTTTTCAGTACTTTGCCACACTTTTCAGCACTTTGACACTACCTTTCAGCACTTTGCCACAACTTTTCAGTACTTTGCCACACTTTTCAGCACTTTGCCACTACCTTTCAGTACTTTGCCACAACTTTTCAGCACTTTGCCACAACTTTTCACAACTTTGCCACACTTTTCACTACTTTACCACGACTTTGCCACAACTTTTCAGTACTTTGCCACACTTTTCAGCACTTTGACACAACTTTTCAGTACTTTGCCACACTTTTCAGTACTTTGCAACTGCTTTTCAGTACTTTGCCACTACTTTTCAGCGCTTTGCCACAACTTTTCAGTACTTTGCCATACTTTTCAGTAAGTTGCCACGACTTTGCCACAACTTTTCAGTACTTTGCCACACTTTTCAGCACTTTGACACAACTTTTCAGTACTTTGCCACACTTTTCAGTACTTTGCAACTGCTTTTCGGTACTTTGCCACACTTTCCAGCACTTTGACACTACCTTTCAGCACTTTGCCACAACTTTTCAGTACTTTGCCACACTTTTCTGTACTTTGTCACGACTTTGCCACAACTTTTCATTACTTTGCCACACTTTTCAGCACTTTGCCACTACCTTTCAGTACTTTGCCACAACTTTTCAGCACTTTGCCACAACTTTTCACAACTTTGCCACACTTTTCACTACTTTACCACGACTTTGCCACAACTTTTCAGTACTTTGCCACACTTTTCAGCACTTTGACACAACTTTTCAGTACTTTGCCACACTTTTCAGTACTTTGCAACTGCTTTTCGGTACTTTGCCACTACTTTTCAGCGCTTTGCCACAACTTTTCAGTACTTTGCCATACTTTTCAGTAAGTTGCCACGACTTCGCCACAACTTTTAAGTACTTTGCCACTACTTTTCAGCTCTTTTCCACAACTTTTCAGTACTTTGCAACACTTTTCAGCACTTTGCCACTCTATTTTCAGTACTTTGCAACTACTTTTCATCACTTTGCCACAACTTTTCAGTACTTTGCCACACTTTTCAGCACTTTGCCACTACTTTTCAGCACTTTGCCACTACCTTTCATTACTTTGCCACTACTTTTCAGCACTTTGCCACAACATTTCAGTACTTTGCTACACTGTTCATTACTTTGCCACGTCATGGCCACAACTTTTCAGTACTTTGCCACACTTTTTAGTACTTTGTAACTGCTTTTCAGTACTTTGTCACTTCTTTTCAGCACTCTGCCACACTTTTCAGTACTTTGCCACTGCTTTTCAGTACTTTGCCACAACTTTTCAGCACTTTGCCACAACTTTTCAGTACTTTGCCACAATTTTCAGCACTTTGCCACTACCTTTCAGTACTTTGCCACAACTTTTCATCACTTTGCCACAACTTTTCACAACTTTGCCACACTTTTCAGTACTTTACCACGACTTTGCCACAACTTTTCAGTACTTTGCCACACTTTTCAGCACTTTGCCACTTCTTTTCAGCACTTTGCCACAACTTTTCAGTTCTTTGCCACACTTTTCAGAACTTTGCCACTACTTTTCAGCACTTTGCCACGTTTCAGTACTTTGCCACACTTTTCAGCACTTTGCCACGACTTTTCAGCACTTTGTCACAACTTTTCAGTACTTTGCCACTTCTTTTCAGCACTTTGCCACACTTTTCAGTACTTTGCCACTGCTTTTCAGTACTTTGCCACAACTTTTCAGCACTTTGCCACAACTTTTCAGCACTTTGCAACGACTTTTCAGCACTTTGCCACAACTTTTCAGTACTTTGCCACTTCTTTTCAGCACTTTGCCACACTTTTCAGTACTTTGCCACTGCTTTTCAGTACTTTGCCACAACTTTTCAGCACTTTGCCACACTTTTTAGCACTTAGCCACGACTTTTCAGCACTTTGCCACAACTTTTCAGTACTTTGCCACTTCTTTTCAGCACTTTGCCACACTTTTCAGTACTTTGCCACTGCTTTTCAGTACTTTGCCACAACTTTTCAGCACTTTGCCACAACTTGTCAGTACTTTGCCACACTTTTCAGCACTTTGCCACTACCTTTCAGTACTTTGCCACAACTTTTCAGCACTTTGCCACAACTTTTCACAACTTTGCTACACTTTTCACTACTTTACCACGACTTTGCCACAACTTTTCAGTACTTTGCCACAACTTTTCAGTACTTTGCCACACTTTTCAGCACTTTGACACTACCTTTCAGCACTTTGCCACAACTTTTCAGTACTTTGCCACACTTTTCAGCACTTTGCCACTACCTTTCAGTACTTTGCCACAACTTTTCAGCACTTTGCCACAACTTTTCACAACTTTGCCACACTGTTCACTACTTTACCACGACTTTGCCACAACTTTTCAGTACTTTGCCACACTTTTCAGCTCTTTACCACAACTTTTCAGTACTTTGCAACACTTTTCAGCACTTTGCCACTCTATTTTCAGTACTTTGCAACTACTTTTCATCACTTTGCCACAACTTTTTCAGTACTTTGCCACACTTTTCAGCACTTTGCCACTACTTTTCAGCACTTTGCCACTACCTTTCATTACTTTGCCACTACTTTTCAGCACTTTGCCACAACATTTCAGTACTTTGCTACACTGTTCATTACTTTGCCACGACATGGCCACAACTTTTCAGTACTTTGCCACACTTTTTAGTACTTTGTAACTGCTTTTCAGTACTTTGTCACTTCTTTTCAGCACTTTGCCACACTTTTCAGTACTTTGCCACTGCTTTTCAGTACTTTGAAACAACTTTTCAGCACTTTGCCACAACTTTTCAGTACTTTGCCACACTTTTCAGAACTTTGCCACTACCTTTCAGTACTTTGCCACAACTTTTCAGCACTTTGCCACAACTTTTCACAACTTTGCCACACTTTACAGTACTTTACCACGACTTTGCCACAACTTTTCAGTACTTTGCCACACTTTTCAGTACTTTGCAACTGCTTTTCAGTACTTTGCCACTACTTTTCAGCACTTTGCCACAACTTTTCAGTAATTTGCCACACTTTTCAGTACTTTGCCACAACTTTTCAGCACTTTGCCACAACTTTTCAGTACTTTGCCACACTTTTCAGCACTTTGCCACTACCTTTCAGTACTTTGCCACAAATTTTCAGCACTTTGCCACAACTTTTCACAACTTTGCCACACTTTTCACTACTTTACCACGACTTTGCCACAACTTTTCAGTACTTTGCCACACTTTTCAGCACTTTGACACTACCTTTCAGCACTTTGCCACAACTTTTCAGTACTTTGCCACACTTTTCTGTACTTTGTCACGACTTTGCCACAACTTTTCAGTACTTTGCCACACTTTTCAGCACTTTGCCACTACCTTTCAGTACTTTGCCACAACTTTTCAGCACTTTGCCACACTTTTCACTACTTTACCACGACTTTGCCACAACTTTTCAGTACTTTGCCACACTTTTCAGCACTTTGACACAACTTTTCAGTACTTTGCCACACTTTTCAGTACTTTGCAACTGCTTTTCAATACTTTGCCACTACTTTAAGGCGCTTTGCCACAACTTTTCAGTACTTTGCCATACTTTTCAGTAAGATGCCACGACTTTGCCACAACTTTTAAGTACTTTGCCACTACTTTTCAGCTCTTTACCACGACTTTTCAGCACTTTGCAACGACTTTTCAGCACTTTGCCACAACTTTTCAGTACTTTGCCACTGCTTTTCAGCACTTTGCCACACTTTTCAGTACTTTGCCACACTTTTCAGCACTTTGCCACTACTTTTCAGCACTTTGCCACTACCTTTCATTACTTTGCCACTACTTTTCAGCACTTTGCCACACTTTTCAGTACTTTGCCACTGCTTTTCAGTACTTTGCCACATCTTTTCAGCACTTTGCCACAACTTTTCAGCACTTTGCAACGACTTTTCAGCACTTTGCCACAACTTGTCAGTACTTTGCCACTTCTTTTCAGCACTTTGCCACACTTTTCAGTACTTTGCCACTGCTTTTCAGTACTTTGCCACAACTTTTCAGCACTTTGCCACACTTTTCAGCACTTAGCCACGACTTTTCAGCACTTTGCCACAACTTTTCAGTACTTTGCCACTTCTTTTCAGCACTTTGCCACACTTTTCAGTACTTTGCCACTGCTTTTCATTACTTTGCCACAACTTTTCAGCACTTTGCCACAACTTGTCAGTACTTTGCCACACTGTTCAGCACTTTGCCACTACCTTTCAGTACTTTGCCACAACTTTTCAGCACTTTGCCACAACTTTTCACAACTTTGCTACACTTTTCACTACTTTACCACGACTTTGCCACAACTTTTCAGTACTTTGCCACACTTTTCAGCACTTTGACACTACCTTTCAGCTCTTTGCCACAACTTTTCAGTACTTTGCCACACTTTTCTGTACTTTGTAACGACTTTGCCACAACTTTTCAGTACTTTGCCACACTTTTCAGTACTTTGCCACTACCTTTCAGTACTTTGCCACAACTTTTCAGCACTTTGCCACAACTTTTCACAACTTTGCCACACGTTTCACTACTTTACCACGACTTTGCCACAACTTTTCAGTACTTTGCCACACTTTTCAGCACTTTGACACAACTTTTCAGTACTTTGCCACACTTTTCAGTACTTTGCCACTGCTTTTCAGTACTTTGCCACAACTTTTCAGCACTTTGCCACACTTTTCAGCACTTAGCCACGACTTTTCAGCACTTTGCCACAACTTTTCAGTACTTTGCCACTTCTTTTCAGCACTTTGCCACACTTTTCAGTACTTTGCCACTGCTTTTTAGTTCTTTGCCACAACTTTTCAGCACTTTGCCACAACTTGTCAGTACTTTGCCACACTTTTCAGCACTTTGCCACTACCTTTCAGTACTTTGCCACAACTTTTCAGCACTTTGCCACAACTTTTCACAACTTTGCTACACTTTTCACTACTTTACCACGACTTTGCCACAACGTTTCAGTACTTTGCCACAACTTTTCAGTACTTTGCCACACTTTTCAGCACTTTGACACTACCTTTCTGCACTTTGCCACAACTTTTCACAACTTTGCCACACTTTTCACTACTTTACCACGACTTTGCCACAACTTTTCAGTACTTTGCCACACTTTTCAGCACTTTGACACTACCTTTCAGCACTTTGCCACAACTTTTCAGTACTTTGCCACACTTTTCTGTACTTTGTCACGACTTTGCCACAACTTTTCAGTACTTTGCCACACTTTTCAGCACTTTGCCACTACCTTTCAGTACTTTGCCACAACTTTTCAGCACTTTGCCACAACTTTTCACAACTTTGCCACACTTTTCACTACTTTACCACGACTTTGCCACAACTTTTCAGTACTTTGCCACACTTTTCAGCACTTTGACACAACTTTTCAGTACTTTGCCCACACTTTTCAGTACTTTGCAACTGCTTTTCAGTACTTTGCCACTACTTTTCAGCGCTTTGCCACAACTTTTCAGTACTTTGCCATACTTTTCAGTAAGTTGCCACGACTTAGCCACAACTTTTAAGTACTTTGCCACTACTTTTCAGCTCTTTACCACAACTTTTCAGTACTTTGCAACACTTTTCAGCACTTTGCCACTCTATTTTCAGTACTTTGCAACTACTTTTCATCACTTTGCCACAACTTTTCAGTACTTTGCCACACTTTTCAGCACTTTGCCACTACTTTTCAGCACTTTGCCACTACCTTTCATTACTTTGCCACTACTTTTCAGCACTTTGCCACAACATTTCAGTACTTTGCTACACTGTTCATTACTTTGCCACGACATGGCCACAACTTTTCAGTACTTTGCCACACTTTTTAGTACTTTGTAACTGCTTTTCAGTACTTTGTCACTTCTTTTCAGCACTTTGCCACACTTTTCAGTACTTTGCCACTGCTTTTCAGTACTTTGAAACAACTTTTCAGCACTTTGCCACAACTTTTCAGTACTTTGCCACACTTTTCAGAACTTTGCCACTACCTTTCAGTACTTTGCCACAACTTTTCAGCACTTTGCCACAACTTTTCACAACTTTGCCACACTTTTCAGTACTTTGCAACTGCTTTTCAGTACTTTGCCACTACTTTTCAGCACTTTGCCACAACTTTTCAGTAATTTGCCACACTTTTCAGTACTTTGCCACAACTTTTCAGCACTTTGCCACAACTTTTCAGTACTTTGCCACATTTTTCAGCACTTTGCCACTACCTTTCAGTACTTTGCCACAACTTTTCAGCACTTTGCCACAACTTTTCACAACTTTGCCACACTTTTCACTACTTTACCACGACTTTGCCACAACTTTTCAGTACTTTGCCACACTTTTCAGCACTTTGACACTACCTTTCAGCACTTTGCCACAACTTTTCAGTACTTTGCCACACTTTTCTGTACTTTGTCACGACTTTGCCACAACTTTTCAGTACTTTACCACACTTTTCAGCACTTTGCCACTACCTTTCAGTACTTTGCCACAACTTTTCAGCACTTTGCCACACTTTTCACTACTTTACCACGACTTTGCCACAACTTTTCAGTACTTTGCCACACTTTTCAGCACTTTGACACAACTTTTCAGTACTTTGCCACACTTTTCAGTACTTTGCAACTGCTTTTCAGTACTTTGCCACTACTTTAAGGCGCTTTGCCACGACTTTTCAGTACTTTGCCATACTTTTCAGTAAGTTGCCACGACTTTGCCACAACTTTTAAGTACTTTGCCACTACTTTTCAGCTCTTTACCACAACTTTTCAGCACTTTGCAACGACTTTTCAGCACTTTGCCACAACTTTTCAGTACTTTGCCACTTCTTTTCAGCACTTTGCCACACTTTTCAGTACTTTGCCACACTTTTCAGCACTTTGCCACTACTTTTCAGCACTTTGCCACTACCTTTCATTACTTTGCCACTACTTTTCAGCACTTTGCCACACTTTTCAGTACTTTGCCACTGCTTTTCAGTACTTTGCCACATCTTTTCAGCACTTTGCCACAACTTTTCAGCACTTTGCAACGACTTTTCAGCACTTTGCCACAACTTTTCAGTACTTTGCCACTTCTTTTCAGCACTTTGCCACACTTTTCAGTACTTTGCCACTGCTTTTCAGGACTTTGCCACAACTTTTCAGCACTTTGCCACACTTTTCAGCACTTAGCCACGACTTTTCAGCACTTTGCCACAACTTTTCAGTACTTTGCCACTTCTTTTCAGCACTTTGCCACACCTTTCAGTACTTTGCCACTGCTTTTCAATACTTTGCCACAACTTTTCAGCACTTTGCCACAACTTGTCAGTACTTTGCCACACTGTTCAGCACTTTGCCACTACCTTTCAGTACTTTGCCACAACTTTTCAGCACTTTGCCACAACTTTTCACAACTTTGCTACACTTTTCACTACTTTACCACGACTTTGCCACAACTTTTCAGTACTTTGCCACACTTTTCAGCACTTTGACACTACCTTTCAGGACTTTGCCACAACTTTTCAGTACTTTGCCACACTTTTCTGTACTTTGTCACGACTTTGCCACAACTTTTCAGTACTTTGCCACACTTTTCAGTACTTTGCCACTACCTTTCAGTACTTTGCCACAACTTTTCAGCACTTTGCCACAACTTTTCACAACTTTGCCACACTTTTCACTACTTTACCACGACTTTGCCACAACTTTTCAGTACTTTGCCACACTTTTCAGCACTTTGACACAACTTTTCAGTACTTTGCCACACTTTTCAGTACTTTGCAACTGATTTTCAGTACTTTGCCACTACTTTTCAGCGCTTTGCCACAACTTTTCAGTACTTTGCCATACTTTTCAGTAAGTTGCCACGACTTTGCCACAACTTTTAAGTACTTTGCCACTACTTTTCAGCTCTTTACCACAACTTTTCAGTACTTTGCAACACTTTTCAGCACTTTGCCACTCTATTTTCAGTACTTTGCAACTACTTTTCATCACTTTGCCACAACTTTTCAGTACTTTGCCACACTTTTCAGCACTTTGCCACTACTTTTCAGCACTTTGCCACTTCCTTTCATTACTTTGCCACTACTTTTCAGCACTTTGCCACAACATTTCAGTACTTTGCTACACTGTTCATTACTTTGCCACGACATGGCCACAACTTTTCAGTACTTTGCCACACTTTTTAGTACTTTGTAACTGCTTTTCAGTACTTTGTCACTTCTTTTCAGCACTTTGCCACACTTTTCAGTACTTTGCCACTGCATTTCAGTACTTTGCCACAACTTTTCAGCACTTTGCCACTACCTTTCAGTACTTTGCCACAACTTTTCACTACTTTACCACGACTTTGCCACAACTTTTCAGTACTTTGCCACACTTTTCAGCACTTTGCCACTTCTTTTCAGCACTTTGCCACAACTTTTCAGTTCTTTGCCACACTTTTCAGAACTTTGCCACTACTTTTCAGCACTTTGCCACAACGTTTCAGTACTTTGCCACACTTTTCAGCACTTTGCCACGACTTTTCAGCACTTTGTCACAACTTTTCAGTACTTTGCCAATTCTTTTCAGCACTTTGCCACACTTTTCAGTACTTTGCCACTGCTTTTCAGTACTTTGCCACAACTTTTCAGCACTTTGCCACAACTTTTCAGCACTTTGCAACGACTTTTCAGCACTTTGCCACAACTTTTCAGTACTTTGCCACTTCTTTTCAGCACTTTGCCACACTTTTCAGTACTTTGCCACTGCTTTTCAGTACTTTGCCACAACTTTTCAGCACTTTGCCACACTTTTCAGCACTTAGCCACGACTTTTCAGCACTTTGCCACAACTTTTCAGTACTTTGCCACTTCTTTTCAGCACTTTGCCACACTTTTCAGTACTTTGCCACTGCTTTTCAGTACTTTGCCACAACTTTTCAGCACTTTGCCACAACTTGTCAGTACTTTGCCACACTTTTCAGCACTTTGCCACTACCTTTCAGTACTTTGCCACAACTTTTCAGCACTTTGCTACACTTTTCACTACTTTACCACGATTTTGCCACAACTTTTCAGTACTTTGCCACAACTTTTCAGTACTTTGCCACACTTTTCAGCACTTTGACAATACCTTTCAGCACTTTGCCACAACTTTTCAGTACTTTGCCACACTTTTCTGTACTTTGTCACGAGTTTGCCACAACTTTTCAGTACTTTGCCACACTTTTCAGCACTTTGCCACTACCTTTCAGTACTTTGCCACAACTTTTCAGCACTTTGCCACAACTTTTCACAACTTTGCCACACTTTTCACTACTTTACCACGACTTTGCCACAATTTTTCAGTACTTTGCCACACTTTTCAGCACTTTGACACAACTTTTCAGTACTTTGCCACACTTTTCAGTACTTTGCAACTACTTTTCAGTACTTTGCCACTACTTTTCAGCGCTTTGCCACAACTTTTCAGTACTTTGCCATACTTTTCAGTAAGTTGCCACGACTTTGCCACAACTTTTAAGTACTTTGCCACTACTTTTCAGCTCTTTACCACAACTTTTCAGTACTTTGCAACACTTTTCAGCACTTTGCCACTCTATTTTCAGTACTTTGCAACTGCTTTTCATCACTTTGCCACAACTTTTCAGTACTTTGCCACACTTTTCAGCACTTTGCCACTACTTTTCAGCACTTTGCCACTACCTTTCATTACTTTGCCACTACTTTTCAGCACTTTGCCACAACATTTCAGTACTTTGCTACACTGTTCATTACTTTGCCACGACATGGCCACAACTTTTCCGTACTTTGCCACACTTTTTAGTACTTTGTAACTGCTTTTCAGTACTTTGTCACTTCTTTTCAGCACTTTGCCACACTTTTCAGTACTTTGCCACTGCTTTTCAGTACTTTGCCACAACTTTTCAGTACTTTGCCACACTTTTCAGAACTTTGCCACTACCTTTCAGTACTTTGCCACAACTTTTCAGCACTTTGCCACAACTTTGCCACACTTTTCAGTACTTTACCACGACTTTGCCACAACTTTTCAGTACTTTGCCACACTTTTCAGTACTTTGCAACTGCTTTTCAGTACTTTGCCACTACTTTTCAGCACTTTGCCACAACTTTTCAGTAATTTGCCACACTTTTCAGTACTTTGCCACAACTTTTCAGCACTTTGCCACAACTTTTCAGTACTTTGCCACACTTTTCAGCACTTTGACACTAACTTTCAGCACTTTGCCACAACTTTTCAGTACTTTGCCACATTTTTCTGTACTTTGTCACGACTTTGCCACAACTTTTCAGTACTTTGCCACACTTTTCAGCACTTTGCCACTACCTTTCAGTACTTTGCCACAACTTTTCAGCACTTTGCCACACTTTTCACTACTTTACCACGACTTTGCAACAACTTTTCAGTACTTTGCCACAACTTTTCAGCACTTTGACACAACTTTTCAGTACTTTGCCACACTTTTCAGTACTTTGCAACTGCTTTTCAGTACTTTGCCACTACTTTTCAGCGCTTTGCCACAACTTTTCAGTACTTTGCCATACTTTTCAGTAAGTTGCCACGACTTTGCCACAACTTTTAAGTACTTTGCCACTACTTTTCAGCTCTTTACCACAACTTTTCAGCACTTTGCAACGACTTTTCAGCACTTTGCCACAACTTTTCAGTACTTTGCCACTTCTTTTCAGCACTTTGCCACACTTTTCAGTACTTTGCCACTGCTTTTCAGTATTTTGCCACAACTTTTCAGCACTTTGCCACACTTTTCAGCACTTAGCCACGACTTTTCAGCACTTTGCCACAACTTTTCAGTACTTTGCCACTTCTTTTCAGCACTTTGCCACACTTTTCAGTACTTTGCCACTGCTTTTCAGTACTTTGCCACAACTTTTCAGCACTTTGCCACAACTTTTCAGTACTTTGCCACACTTTTCAGCACTTTGCCACTACCTTTCAGTACTTTGCCACAACTTTTCAGCACTTTGCCACAACTTTTCACAACTTTGCTACACTTTTCACTACTTTACCACGACTTTGCCACAACTTTTCAGTACTTTGCCACACTTTTCAGCACTTTGACACTACCTTTCAGCACTTTGCCACAACTTTTCAGTACTTTGCCACACTTTTCAGTACTTTGCAACTGCTTTTCAGTACTTTGCCACTACTTTTCAGCACTTTGCCACAACTTTTCAGTACTTTGCCACATTTTTCTGTACTTTGTCACGACTTTGCCACAACTTTTCAGTACTTTGCCACACTTTTCAGCACTTTGCCACTACCTTTCAGTACTTTGCAACAACTTTTCAGCACTTTGCCACACTTTTCACTACTTTACCACGACTTTGCCACAACTTTTCAGTACTTTGCCACAACTTTTCAGCACTTTGACACAACTTTTCAGTACTTTGCCACACTTTTCAGTACTTTGCAACTGCTTTTCAGTACTTTGCCACTACTTTTCAGCGCTTTGCCACAACTTTTCAGTACTTTGCCATACTTTTCAGTAAGTTGCCACGACTTTGCCACAACTTTTAAGTACTTTGCCACTACTTTTCAGCTCTTTACCACAACTTTTCAGCACTTTGCAACGACTTTTCAGCACTTTGCCACAACTTTTCAGTACTTTGCCACTTCTTTTCAGCACTTTGCCACACTTTTCAGTACTTTGCCACTGCTTTTCAGTATTTTGCCACAACTTTTCAGCACTTTGCCACACTTTTCAGCACTTAGCCACGACTTTTCAGCACTTTGCCACAACTTTTCAGTACTTTGCCACTTCTTTTCAGCACTTTGCCACACTTTTCAGTACTTTGCCACTGCTTTTCAGTACTTTGCCACAACTTTTCAGCACTTTGCCACAACTTTTCAGTACTTTGCCACACTTTTCAGCACTTTGCCACTACCTTTCAGTACTTTGCCACAACTTTTCAGCACTTTGCCACAACTTTTCACAACTTTGCTACACTTTTCACTACTTTACCACGACTTTGCCACAACTTTTCAGTACTTTGCCACACTTTTCAGCACTTTGACACTACCTTTCAGCACTTTTCCACAACTTTTCAGTACTTTGCCACACTTTTCAGTACTTTGCAACTGCTTTTCAGTACTTTGCCACTACTTTTCAGCGCTTTGCCACAACTTTTCAGTACTTTGCCATACTTTTCAGTAAGTTGCCACGACTTTGCCACAACTTTTAAGTACTTTGCCACTACTTTTCAGCTCTTTACCACAACTTTTCAGTACTTTGCAACACTTTTCAGCACTTTGCCACTCTATTTTCAGTACTTTGCAACTGCTTTTCATCACTTTGCCACAACTTTTCAGTACTTTGCCACACTTTTCAGCACTTTGCCACTACTTTTCAGCACTTTGCCACTACCTTTCATTACTTTGCCACTACTTTTCAGCACTTTGCCACAACATTTCAGTACTTTGCTACACTGTTCATTACTTTGCCACGACATGGCCACAACTTTTCAGTACTTTGCCACACTTTTTTAGTACTTTGTAACTGCTTTTCAGTACTTTGTCACTTCTTTTCAGCACTTTGCCACACTTTTCAGTACTTTGCCACTGCTTTTCAGTACTTTGCCACAACTTTTCAGCACTTTGCCACAACTTTTCAGTACTTTGCCACACTTTTCAGAACTTTGCCACTACCTTTCAGTACTTTGCCACAACTTTTCAGCACTTTGCCACAACTTTGCCACACTTTTCAGTACTTTACCACGACTTTGCCACAACTTTTCAGTACTTTGCCACACTTTTCAGTACTTTGCAACTGCTTTTCAGTACTTTGCCACTACTTTTCAGCACTTTGCCACAACTTTTCAGTAATTTGCCACACTTTTCAGTACTTTGCCACAACTTTTCAGCACTTTGCCACAACTTTTCAGTACTTTGCCACACTTTTCAGCACTTTGCCACTACCTTTCACTACTTTGCCACAACTTTTCTGCACTTTGCCACAACTTTTCACAACTTTGCCACACTTTTCACTACTTTACCACGACTTTGCCACAACTTTTCAGTACTTTGCCACACTTTTCAGCACTTTGACACTAACTTTCAGCACTTTGCCACAACTTTTCAGTACTTTGCCACATTTTTCTGTACTTTGTCACGACTTTGCCACAACTTTTCAGTACTTTGCCACACTTTTCAGCACTTTGCCACTACCTTTCAGTACTTTGCCACAACTTTTCAGCACTTTGCCACACTTTTCACTACTTTACCACGACTTTGCCACAACTTTTCAGTACTTTGCCACAACTTTTCAGCACTTTGACACAACTTTTCAGTACTTTGCCACACTTTTCAGTACTTTGCAACTGGATTTCAGTACTTTGCCACTACTTTTCAGCGCTTTGCCACAACTTTTCAGTACTTTGCCATACTTTTCAGTAAGTTGCCATGACTTTGCCACAACTTTTAAGTACTTTGCCATTACTTTTCAACTCTTTACCACAACTTTTCAGCACTTTGCAACGACTTTTCAGCACTTTGCCACAACTTTTCAGTACTTTGCCACTTCTTTTCAGCACTTTGCCACACTTTTCAGTACTTTGCCACTGCTTTTCAGTATTTTGCCACAACTTTTCAGCACTTTGCCACACTTTTCAGCACTTAGCCACGACTTTTCAGAACTTTGCCACAACTTTTCAGTACTTTGCCACTTTTTTTCAGTACTTTGCCACAACTTTTCAGCACTTTGCCATAACTTTTCAGTACTTTGCCACACTTTTCAGCACTTTGCCACTACCTTTCAGTACTTTGCCACAACTTTTCAGCACTTTGCCACAACTTTTCACAACTTTGCTACACTTTTCACTACTTTACCACGACTTTGCCACAACTTTTCAGTACTTTGCCACACTTTTCAGCACTTTGACACTACCTTTCAGCACTTTGCCACAACTTTTCAGTACTTTTCCACACTTTTCTGTACTTTGTCACGACTTTGCCACAACTTTTCAGTACTTTGCCACACTTTTCAGCACTTTGCCACTACCTTTCAGTACTTTGCCACAACTTTTCAGCACTTTGCCACAACTTTTCACAACTTTGCCACACTTTTCACTACTTTACCACGACTTTGCCACAACTTTTCAGTACTTTGCCACACTTTTCAGCACTTTGACACAACTTTTCAGTACTTTGCCACACTTTTCAGTACTTTGCAACTGCTTTTCAGTACTTTGCCACTACTTTTCAGCGCTTTGCCACAACTTTTCAGTACTTTGCCATACTTTTCAGTAAGTTGCCACGACTTTGCCACAAATTTTAAGTACTTTGCCACTACTTTTCAGCTCTTTACCACAATTTTTCAGTACTTTGCAACACTTTTCAGCACTTTGCCACTCTATTTTCAGTACTTTTCCACACTTTTCTGTACTTTGTCACGACTTTGC
Organism: Saccoglossus kowalevskii; assembly: GCF_978046115.1. NCBI lineage: Eukaryota > Metazoa > Hemichordata > Enteropneusta > Harrimaniidae > Saccoglossus > Saccoglossus kowalevskii. The sequence goes on along the minus strand of NW_028188618.1, from coordinate 1,457,439 downwards.
CACAACTTTTCAGTACTTTGCCACACTTTTCAGCACTTTGCCACTACCTTTCAGTACTTTGCCACAACTTTTCAGCACTTTGCCACAACTTTTCACAACTTTGCCACACTTTTCACTACTTTACCACGACTTTGCCACAACTTTTCAGCACTTTGCCACAACTTTTCAGTACTTTGCCACACTTTTCAGCACTTTGCCACTACTTTTCAGCACTTTGCCACTACCTTTCATTACTTTGCCACTACTTTTCAGCACTTTGCCACAACATTTCAGTACTTTGCTACACTGTTCATTACTTTGCCACGACATGGCCACAACTTTTCAGTACTTTGCCACACTTTTTAGTACTTTGTAACTGCTTTTCAGTACTTTGTCACTTCTTTTCAGCACTTTGCCACACTTTTCAGTACTTTGCCACTGCTTTTCAGTACTTTGTCACTTCTTTTCAGCACTTTGCCACACTTTTCAGTACTTTGCCACTGCTTTTCAGTACTTTGCCACAACTTTTCAGCACTTTGCCACAACTTTTCAGTACTTTGCCACAACTTTTCAGCACTTTGCAACGACTTTTCAGCACTTTGCCACTTCTTTTCAGCACTTTGCCACACTTTTCAGTACTTTGCCACTGCTTTTCAGTACTTTGCCACAACTTTTCAGCACTTTGCCACACTTTTCAGCACTTAGCCACGACTTTTCAGCACTTTGCCACAACTTTTCAGTACTTTGCCACTTCTTTTCAGCACTTTGCCACACTTTTCAGTACTTTGCCTCTGCTTTTCAGTACTTTGCCACAACTTTTCAGCACTTTGCCACAACTTGTCAGTACTTTGCCACACTTTTCAGCACTTTGCCACTACCTTTCAGTACTTTGCCACAACTTTTCAGCACTTTGCCACAACTTTTCACAACTTTGCTACACTTTTCACTACTTTACCACGACTTTGCCACAACTTTTCAGTACTTTGCCACAACTTTTCAGTACTTTGCCACACTTTTCAGCACTTTGACACTACCTTTCAGCACTTTGCCACAACTTTTCAGTACTTTGCCACACTTTTCTGTACTTTGTCACGACTTTGCCACAACTTTTCAGTACTTTGCCACACTTTTCAGCACTTTGCCACTACCTTTCAGTACTTTGCCACAACTTTTCAGCACTTTGCCACAACTTTTCACAACTTTGCCACACTTTTCACTACTTTACCACGACTTTGCCACAACTTTTCAGTACTTTGCCACACTTTTCAGCACTTTGACACAACTTTTCAGTACTTTGCCACACTTTTCAGTACTTTGCAACTGCTTTTCAGTACTTTGCCACTACTTTTCAGCGCTTTGCCACAACTTTTCAGTACTTTGCCATACTTTTCAGTAAGTTGCCACGACTTTGCCACAACTTTTAAGTACTTTGCCACTACTTTTCAGCTCTTTACCACAACTTTTCAGTACTTTGCAACACTTTTCAGCACTTTGCCACTACCTTTCAGTACTTTGCCACAACTTTTCAGCACTTTGCCACAACTTTTCACAACTTTGCTACACTTTTCACTACTTTACCACGACTTTGCCACAACTTTTCAGTACTTTGCCACAACTTTTCAGTACTTTGCCACACTTTTCAGCACTTTGACACTACCTTTCAGCACTTTGCCACAACTTTTCAGTACTTTGCCACACTTTTCTGTACTTTGTCACGACTTTGCCACAACTTTTCAGTACTTTGCCACACTTTTCAGCACTTTGCCACTACCTTTCAGTACTTTGCCACAACTTTTCAGCACTTTGCCACAACTTTTCACAACTTTGCCACACTTTTCACTACTTTACCACGACTTTGCCACAACTTTTCAGTACTTTGCCACACTTTTCAGCACTTTGACACAACTTTTCAGTACTTTGCCACACTTTTCAGTACTTTGCAACTGCTTTTCAGTACTTTGCCACTACTTTTCAGCGCTTTGCCACAACTTTTCAGTACTTTGCCATACTTTTCAGTAAGTTGCCACGACTTTGCCACAACTTTTAAGTACTTTGCCACTACTTTTCAGCTCTTTACCACAACTTTTCAGTACTTTGCCACACTTTTCAGCACTTTGCAACGACTTTTCAGCACTTTGCCACAACTTTTCAGTACTTTGCCACTTCTTTTCAGCACTTTGCCACACTTTTCAGTACTTTGCCACTGCTTTTCAGTATTTTGCCACAACTTTTCAGCACTTTGCCACACTTTTCAGCACTAAGCCACGACTTTTCAGAACTTTGCCACAACTTTTCAGTACTTTGCCACTTTTTTTCAGTACTTTGCCACAACTTTTCAGCACTTTGCCATAACTTTTCAGTACTTTGCCACACTTTTCAGCACTTTGCCACTACCTTTCAGTACTTTGCCACAACTTTTCAGCACTTTGCCACAACTTTTCACAACTTTGCTACACTTTTCACTACTTTACCACGACTTTGCCACAACTTTTCAGTACTTTGCCACACTTTTCAGCACTTTGACACTACCTTTCAGCACTTTGCCACAACTTTTCAGTACTTTTCCACACTTTTCTGTACTTTGTCACGACTTTGCCACAACTTTTCAGTACTTTGCCACACTTTTCAGCACTTTGCCACTACCTTTCAGTACTTTGCCACAACTTTTCAGCACTTTGCCACAACTTTTCACAACTTTGCCACACTTTTCACTACTTTACCACGACTTTGCCACAACTTTTCAGTACTTTGCCACACTTTTCAGCACTTTGACACAACTTTTCAGTACTTTGCCACACTTTTCAGTACTTTGCAACTGCTTTTCAGTACTTTGCCACTACTTTTCAGCGCTTTGCCACAACTTTTCAGTACTTTGCCATACTTTTCAGTAAGTTGCCACGACTTTGCCACAAATTTTAAGTACTTTGCCACTACTTTTCAGCTCTTTACCACAATTTTTCAGTACTTTGCAACACTTTTCAGCACTTTGCCACTCTATTTTCAGTACTTTTCCACACTTTTCTGTACTTTGTCACGACTTTGCCACAACTTTTCAGTACTTTGCCACACTTTTCAGCACTTTGCCACTACCTTTCAGTACTTTGCCACAACTTTTCAGCACTTTGCCACAACTTTTCACAACTTTGCCACACTTTTCACTACTTTACCACGACTTTGCCACAACTTTTCAGCACTTTGCCACAACTTTTCAGTACTTTGCCACACTTTTCAGCACTTTGCCACTACTTTTCAGCACTTTGCCACTACCTTTCATTACTTTGCCACTACTTTTCAGCACTTTGCCACAACATTTCAGTACTTTGCTACACTGTTCATTACTTTGCCACGACATGGCCACAACTTTTCAGTACTTTGCCACACTTTTTAGTACTTTGTAACTGCTTTTCAGTACTTTGTCACTTCTTTTCAGCACTTTGCCACACTTTTCAGTACTTTGCCACTGCTTTTCAGTACTTTGTCACTTCTTTTCAGCACTTTGCCACACTTTTCAGTACTTTGCCACTGCTTTTCAGTACTTTGCCACAACTTTTCAGCACTTTGCCACAACTTTTCAGTACTTTGCCACAACTTTTCAGCACTTTGCAACGACTTTTCAGCACTTTGCCACTTCTTTTCAGCACTTTGCCACACTTTTCAGTACTTTGCCACTGCTTTTCAGTACTTTGCCACAACTTTTCAGCACTTTGCCACACTTTTCAGCACTTAGCCACGACTTTTCAGCACTTTGCCACAACTTTTCAGTACTTTGCCACTTCTTTTCAGCACTTTGCCACACTTTTCAGTACTTTGCCTCTGCTTTTCAGTACTTTGCCACAACTTTTCAGCACTTTGCCACAACTTGTCAGTACTTTGCCACACTTTTCAGCACTTTGCCACTACCTTTCAGTACTTTGCCACAACTTTTCAGCACTTTGCCACAACTTTTCACAACTTTGCTACACTTTTCACTACTTTACCACGACTTTGCCACAACTTTTCAGTACTTTGCCACAACTTTTCAGTACTTTGCCACACTTTTCAGCACTTTGACACTACCTTTCAGCACTTTGCCACAACTTTTCAGTACTTTGCCACACTTTTCTGTACTTTGTCACGACTTTGCCACAACTTTTCAGTACTTTGCCACACTTTTCAGCACTTTGCCACTACCTTTCAGTACTTTGCCACAACTTTTCAGCACTTTGCCACAACTTTTCACAACTTTGCCACACTTTTCACTACTTTACCACGACTTTGCCACAACTTTTCAGTACTTTGCCACACTTTTCAGCACTTTGACACAACTTTTCAGTACTTTGCCACACTTTTCAGTACTTTGCAACTGCTTTTCAGTACTTTGCCACTACTTTTCAGCGCTTTGCCACAACTTTTCAGTACTTTGCCATACTTTTCAGTAAGTTGCCACGACTTTGCCACAACTTTTAAGTACTTTGCCACTACTTTTCAGCTCTTTACCACAACTTTTCAGTACTTTGCAACACTTTTCAGCACTTTGCCACTCTATTTTCAGTACTTTGCAACTACTTTTCATCACTTTGCCACAACTTTTCAGTACTTTGCCACACTTTTCAGCACTTTGCCACTACTTTTCAGCACTTTGCCACTACCTTTCATTACTTTGCCACTACTTTTCAGCACTTTGCCACAACATTTCAGTACTTTGCTACACTGTTCATTACTTTGCCACGACATGGCCACAACTTTTCAGTACTTTGCCACACTTTTTAGTACTTTGTATCTGTTTTTCAGTACTTTGTCACTTCTTTTCAGCACTTTGCCACACTTTTCAGTACTTTGCCACTGCTTTTCAGTACTTTGAAACAACTTTTCAGCACTTTGCCACAACTTTTCAGTACTTTGCCACACTTTTCAGAACTTTGCCACTACCTTTCAGTACTTTGCCACAACTTTTCAGCACTTTGCCACAACTTTTCACAACTTTGCCACACTTTTCAGTACTTTACCACGACTTTGCCACAACTTTTCAGTACTTTGCCACACTTTTCAGTACTTTGCAACTGCTTTTCAGTACTTTGCCACTACTTTTCAGCACTTTGCCACAACTTTTCAGTAATTTGCCACACTTTGCAGTACTTTGCCACAACTTTTCAGCACTTTGCCACAACTTTCCAGTACTTTGCCACACTTTTCAGCACTTTGCCACTACCTTTCAGTACTTTGCCACAACTTTTCAGCACTTTGCCACAACTTTTCACAACTTTGCCACACTTTTCACTACTTTACCACGACTTTGCCACAACTTTTCAGTACTTTGCCACACTTTTCAGTACTTTGCCACTGCTTTTCAGTACTTTGCCACAACTTTTCAGCACTTTGCCACAACTTTTCAGTACTTTGCCACACTTTTCAGCACTTTGCCACTACCTTTCACTACTTTGCCACAACTTTTCTGCACTTTGCCACAACTTTTCACAACTTTGCCACACTTTTCACTACTTTACCACGACTTTGCCACAACTTTTCAGTACTTTGCCACACTTTTCAGCACTTTGACACTAACTTTCAGCACTTTGCCACAACTTTTCAGTACTTTGCCACATTTTTCTGTACTTTGTCACGACTTTGCCACAACTTTTCAGTACTTTGCCACACTTTTCAGCACTTTGCCACTACCTTTCAGTACTTTGCCACAACTTTTCAGCACTTTGCCACACTTTTCACTACTTTACCACGACTTTGCCACAACTTTTCAGTACTTTGCCACAACTTTTCAGCACTTTGACACAACTTTTCAGTACTTTGCCAAACTTTTCAGTACTTTGCAACTGGATTTCAGTACTTTGCCACTACTTTTCAGCGCTTTGCCACAACTTTTCAGTACTTTGCCATACTTTTCAGTAAGTTGCCATGACTTTGCCACAACTTTTAAGTACTTTGCCACTACTTTTCAGCTCTTTACCACAACTTTTCAGCACTTTGCAACGACTTTTCAGCACTTTGCCACAACTTTTCAGTACTTTGCCACTTCTTTTCAGCACTTTGCCACACTTTTCAGTACTTTGCCACTGCTTTTCAGTATTTTGCCACAACTTTTCAGCACTTTGCCACACTTTTCAGCACTTAGCCACGACTTTTCAGAACTTTGCCACAACTTTTCAGTACTTTGCCACTTTTTTTCAGCACTTTGCCACACTTTTCAGTACTTTGCCACTGCTTTTCAGTACTTTGCCACAACTTTTCAGCACTTTGCCATAACTTTTCAGTACTTTGCCACACTTTTCAGCACTTTGCCACTACCTTTCAGTACTTTGCCACAACTTTTCAGCACTTTGCCACAACTTTTCACAACTTTGCTACACTTTTCACTACTTTACCACGACTTTGCCACAACTTTTCAGTACTTTGCCACACTTTTCAGCACTTTGACACTACCTTTCAGCACTTTGCCACAACTTTTCAGTACTTTTCCACACTTTTCTGTACTTTGTCACGACTTTGCCACAACTTTTCAGTACTTTGCCACACTTTTCAGCACTTTGCCACTACCTTTCAGTACTTTGCCACAACTTTTCAGCACTTTGCCACAACTTTTCACAACTTTGCCACACTTTTCACTACTTTACCACGACTTTGCCACAACTTTTCAGTACTTTGCCACACTTTTCAGCACTTTGACACAACTTTTCAGTACTTTGCCACACTTTTCAGTACTTTGCAACTGCTTTTCAGTACTTTGCCACTACTTTTCAGCGCTTTGCCACAACTTTTCAGTACTTTGCCATACTTTTCAGTAAATTGCCACGACTTTGCCACAAATTTTAAGTACTTTGCCACTACTTTTCAGCTCTTTACCACAATTTTTCAGTACTTTGCAACACTTTTCAGCACTTTGCCACTCTATTTTCAGTACTTTTCCACACTTTTCTGTACTTTGTCACGACTTTGCCACAACTTTTCAGTACTTTGCCACACTTTTCAGCACTTTGCCACTACCTTTCAGTACTTTGCCACAACTTTTCAGCACTTTGCCACAACTTTTCACAACTTTGCCACACTTTTCACTACTTTACCACGACTTTGCCACAACTTTTCAGCACTTTGCCACAACTTTTCAGTACTTTGCCACACTTTTCAGCACTTTGCCACTACTTTTCAGCACTTTGCCACTACCTTTCATTACTTTGCCACTACTTTTCAGCACTTTGCCACAACATTTCAGTACTTTGCTACACTGTTCATTACTTTGCCACGACATGGCCACAACTTTTCAGTACTTTGCCACACTTTTTAGTACTTTGTAACTGCTTTTCAGTACTTTGTCACTTCTTTTCAGCACTTTGCCACACTTTTCAGTACTTTGCCACTGCTTTTCAGTACTTTGTCACTTCTTTTCAGCACTTTGCCACACTTTTCAGTACTTTGCCACTGCTTTTCAGTACTTTGCCACAACTTTTCAGCACTTTGCCACAACTTTTCAGTACTTTGCCACAACTTTTCAGCACTTTGCAACGACTTTTCAGCACTTTGCCACTTCTTTTCAGCACTTTGCCACACTTTTCAGTACTTTGCCACTGCTTTTCAGTACTTTGCCACAACTTTTCAGCACTTTGCCACACTTTTCAGCACTTAGCCACGACTTTTCAGCACTTTGCCACAACTTTTCAGTACTTTGCCACTTCTTTTCAGCACTTTGCCACACTTTTCAGTACTTTGCCTCTGCTTTTCAGTACTTTGCCACAACTTTTCAGCACTTTGCCACAACTTGTCAGTACTTTGCCACACTTTTCAGCACTTTGCCACTACCTTTCAGTACTTTGCCACAACTTTTCAGCACTTTGCCACAACTTTTCACAACTTTGCTACACTTTTCACTACTTTACCACGACTTTGCCACAACTTTTCAGTACTTTGCCACAACTTTTCAGTACTTTGCCACACTTTTCAGCACTTTGACACTACCTTTCAGCACTTTGCCACAACTTTTCAGTACTTTGCCACACTTTTCTGTACTTTGTCACGACTTTGCCACAACTTTTCAGTACTTTGCCACACTTTTCAGCACTTTGCCACTACCTTTCAGTACTTTGCCACAACTTTTCAGCACTTTGCCACAACTTTTCACAACTTTGCCACACTTTTCACTACTTTACCACGACTTTGCCACAACTTTTCAGTACTTTGCCACACTTTTCAGCACTTTGACACAACTTTTCAGTACTTTGCCACACTTTTCAGTACTTTGCAACTGCTTTTCAGTACTTTGCCACTACTTTTCAGCGCTTTGCCACAACTTTTCAGTACTTTGCCATACTTTTCAGTAAGTTGCCACGACTTTGCCACAACTTTTAAGTACTTTGCCACTACTTTTCAGCTCTTTACCACAACTTTTCAGTACTTTGCAACACTTTTCAGCACTTTGCCACTCTATTTTCAGTACTTTGCAACTACTTTTCATCACTTTGCCACAACTTTTCAGTACTTTGCCACACTTTTCAGCACTTTGCCACTACTTTTCAGCACTTTGCCACTACCTTTCATTACTTTGCCACTACTTTTCAGCACTTTGCCACAACATTTCAGTACTTTGCTACACTGTTCATTACTTTGCCACGACATGGCCACAACTTTTCAGTACTTTGCCACACTTTTTAGTACTTTGTATCTGTTTTTCAGTACTTTGTCACTTCTTTTCAGCACTTTGCCACACTTTTCAGTACTTTGCCACTGCTTTTCAGTACTTTGAAACAACTTTTCAGCACTTTGCCACAACTTTTCAGTACTTTGCCACACTTTTCAGAACTTTGCCACTACCTTTCAGTACTTTGCCACAACTTTTCAGCACTTTGCCACAACTTTTCACAACTTTGCCACACTTTTCAGTACTTTACCACGACTTTGCCTCAACTTTTCAGTACTTTGCCACACTTTTCAGTACTTTGCAACTGCTTTTCAGTACTTTGCCACTACTTTTCAGCACTTTGCCACAACTTTTCAGTAATTTGCCACACTTTGCAGTACTTTGCCACAACTTTTCAGCACTTTGCCACAACTTTCCAGTACTTTGCCACACTTTTCAGCACTTTGCCACTACCTTTCAGTACTTTGCCACAACTTTTCAGCACTTTGCCACAACTTTTCACAACTTTGCCACACTTTTCACTACTTTGCCACGACTTTGCCACAACTTTTCAGTACTTTGCCACACTTTTCAGCACTTTGACACTACCTTTCAGCACTTTGCCACAACTTTTCAGTACTTTGCCACACTTTTCTGTACTTTGTCACAACTTTGCCACAACTTTTCAGTACTTTGCCACACTTGTCAGCACTTTGCCACTACCTTTCAGTACTTTGCCACTACTTTAAGGCGCTTTGCCACAACTTTTCAGTACTTTGCCATACTTTCCAGTAAGTTGCCACGACTTTGCCACAACTTTTAAGTACTTTGCCACTACTTTTCAGCTCTTTACCACAACTTTTCAGCACTTTGCAACGACTTTTCAGCACTTTGCCACAACTTTTCAGTACTTTGCCACTTCTTTTCAGCACTTTGCCACACTTTTCAGTACTTTGCCACACTTTTCAGCACTTTGCCACTACTTTTCAGCACTTTGCCACTACCTTTCATTACTTTGCCACTACTTTTCAGCACTTTGCCACACTTTTCAGTACTTTGCCACTGCTTTTCAGTACTTTGCCACATCTTTTCAGCACTTTGCCACAACTTTTCAGCACTTTGCAACGACTTTTCAGCACTTTGTCACAACTTTTCAGTACTTTGTCACTTCTTTTCAGCACTTTGCCACACTTTTCAGTACTTTGCCACTGCTTTTCAGTACTTTGCCACAACTTTTCAGCACTTTGCCACACTTTTCAGCACTTAGCCACGACTTTTCAGCACTTTGCCTCAACTTTTCAGTACTTTGCCACTTCTTTTCAGCACTTTGCCACACTTTTCAGTACTTTGCCACTGCTTTTCAGTACTTTGCCACAACTTTTCAGCACTTTGCCACAACTTGTCAGTACTTTGCCACACTTTTCAGCACTTTGCCACTACCTTTCAGTACTTTGCCACAACTTTTCAGCACTTTGCCACAACTTTTCACAACTTTGCTACACTTTTCACTACTTTACCACGACTTTGCCACAACTTTTCAGTACTTTGCCACACTTTTCAGCACTTTGACACTACCTTTCAGCACTTTGCCAAAACTTGTCAGTACTTTGCCACACTTTTCTGTACTTTGTCACGACTTTGCCACAACTTTTCAGTACTTTGCCACACTTTTCAGTACTTTGCAACTACCTTTCAGTACTTTGCCACAACTTTTCAGCACTTTGCCACAACTTTTCACAACTTTGCCACACTTTTCACTACTTTACCACGACTTTGCCACAACTTTTCAGTACTTTGCCACTACTTTTCAGCACTTTGACACAACTTTTCAGTACTTTGCCACACTTTTCAGTACTTTGCAACTGCTTTTCAGTACTTTGCCACTACTTTTCAGCGCTTTGCCACAACTTTTCAGTACTTTGCCATACTTTTCAGTAAGTTGCCACGACTTTGCCACAACTTTTAAGTACTTTGCCACTACTTTTCAGCTCTTTACCACAACTTTTCAGTACTTTGCAACACTTTTTAGCACTTTGCCACTCTATTTTCAGTACTTTGCAACTACTTTTCATCACTTTGCCACAACTTTTCAGTACTTTGCCACACTTTTCAGCACTTTGCCACTACTTTTCAGCACTTTGCCACAACATTTCAGTACTTTGCTACACTGTTCATTACTTTGCCACGACATGGCCACAACTTTTCAGTACTTTGCCACACTTTTTAGTACTTTGTAACTGCTTTTTAGTACTTTGTCACTTCTTTTCAGCACTTTGCCACACTTTTCAGTACTTTGCCACTGCATTTCAGTACTTTGCCACAACTTTTCAGCACTTTGCCACAACTTTTCAGTACTTTGCCACACTTTTCAGAACTTTGCAACTACCTTTCAGTACTTTGCCACAACTTTTCAGCACTTTGCCACAACTTTTCACAACTTTGCCACACTTTTCAGTACTTTACCACGACTTTGCCACAACTTTTCAGTACTTTGCCACACTTTTCAGTACTTTGCAACTGCTTTTCAGTACTTTGCCACTACTTTTCAGCACTTTGCCACAACTTTTCAGTAATTTGCCACACTTTTCAGTACTTTGCCACAACTTTTCAGCACTTTGCCACAACTTTTCAGCACTTTGCCACACTTTTCACTACTTTACCACGACTTTGCCACAACTTTTCAGTACTTTGCCACACTTTTCAGCACTTTGACACTACCTTTCAGCACTTTGCCACAACTTTTCAGTACTTTGCCACACTTTTCTGTACTTTGTCACGACTTTGCCACAACTTTTCAGTACTTTGCCACACTTTTCAGCACTTTGCCACTTCTTTTCAGCACTTTGCCACAACTTTTCAGTTGTTTGCCACACTTTTCAGAACTTTGCCACTACTTTTCAGCACTTTGCCACAACGTTTCAGTACTTTGCCACACTTTTCAGCACTTTGCCACGACTTTTCAGCACTTAGCCACGACTTTTCAGCACTTTGCCACAACTTTTCAGTACTCTGCCACTTCTTTTCAGCACTTTGCCACACTTTTCAGTACTTTGCCACTGCTTTTCAGTACTTTGCCACAACTTTTCAGCACTTTGCCACAACTTGTCAGTACTTTGCCACACTTTTCAGCACTTTGCCACTACCTTTCAGTACTTTGCCACAACTTGTCAGCACTTTGCCACAACTTTTCACAACTTTGCTACACTTTTCACTACTTTACCACGACTTTGCCACAACTTTTCAGTACTTTGCCACAACTTTTCAGTACTTTGCCACACTTTTCAGCACTTTGACACTACCTTTCAGCACTTTGCCACATCTTTTCAGTACTTTGCCACACTTTTCTGTACTTTGTCACGACTTTGCCACAACTTTTCAGTACTTTGCCACACTTTTCAGCACTTTGCCACTACCTTTCAGTACTTTGCCACAACTTTTCAGCACTTTGCCACAACTTTTCACAACTTTGCCACACTTTTCACTACTTTACCACGACTTTGCCACAACTTTTCAGTACTTTGCCACACTTTTCAGCACTTTGACACAACTTTTCAGTACTTTGCCACACTTTTCAGTACTTTGCAACTGCTTTTCAGTACTTTGCCACTACTTTTCAGCGCTTTGCCACAACTTTTCAGTACTTTGCCATACTTTTCAGTAAGTTGCCACGACTTTGCCACAACTTTTAAGTACTTTGCCACTACTTTTCAGCTCTTTACCACAACTTTTCAGTACTTTGCAACACTTTTCAGCACTTTGCCACTCTATTTTCAGTACTTTGCAACTGCTTTTCATCACTTTGCCACAACTTTTCAGTACTTTGCCACACTTTTCAGCACTTTGCCACTACTTTTCAGCACTTTGCCACTACCTTTCATTACTTTGCCACTACTTTTCAGCACTTTGCCACAACATTTCAGTACTTTGCTACACTGTTCATTACTTTGCCACGACATGGCCACAACTTTTCAGTACTTTGCCACACTTTTTAGTACTTTGTAACTGCTTTTCAGTACTTTGTCACTTCTTTTCAGCACTTTGCCACACTTTTCAGTACTTTGCCACTGCTTTTCAGTACTTTGCCACAACTTTTCAGCACTTTGCCACAACTTTTCAGTACTTTGCCACACTTTTCTGTACTTTGTCACGACTTTGCCACAACTTTTCAGTACTTTGCCACACTTTTCAGCACTTTGCCACTACCTTTCAGTACTTTGCCACAACTTTTCAGCACTTTGCCACACTTTTCACTACTTTACCACGACTTTGCCACAACTTTTCAGTACTTTGCCACAACTTTTCAGCACTTTGCCACACTTTTCAGCACTTAGCCACGACTTTTCAGCACTTTGCCACAACTTTTCAGTACTTTGCCACTTCTTTTCAGCACTTTGCCACACTTTTCAGTACTTTGCCACTGCTTTTCAGTACTTTGCCACAACTTTTCAGCACTTTGCCACAACTTGTCAGTACTTTGCCACACTTTTCAGCACTTTGCCACTACCTTTCAGTACTTTGCCACAACTTTTCAGCACTTTGCCACAACTTTTCACAACTTTGCTACACTTTTCACTACTTTACCACGACTTTGCCACAACTTTTCAGTACTTTGCCACACTTTTCAGCACTTTGACACTACCTTTCAGCACTTTGCCACAACTTGTCAGTACTTTGCCACACTTTTCTGTACTTTGTCACGACTTTGCCACAACTTTTCAGTACTTTGCCACACTTTTCAGTACTTTGCAACTACCTTTCAGTACTTTGCCACAACTTTTCAGCACTTTGCCACAACTTTTCACAACTTTGCCACACTTTTCACTACTTTACCACGACTTTGCCACAACTTTTCAGTACTTTGCCACTACTTTTCAGCACTTTGACACAACTTTTCAGTACTTTGCCACACTTTTCAGTACTTTGCAACTGCTTTTCAGTACTTTGCCACTACTTTTCAGCGCTTTGCCACAACTTTTCAGTACTTTGCCATACTTTTCAGTAAGTTGCCACGACTTTGCCACAACTTTTAAGTACTTTGCCACTACTTTTCAGCTCTTTACCACAACTTTTCAGTACTTTGCAACACTTTTCAGCACTTTGCCACTCTATTTTCAGTACTTTGCAACTACTTTTCATCACTTTGCCACAACTTTTCAGTACTTTGCCACACTTTTCAGCACTTTGCCACTACTTTTCAGCACTTTGCCACAACATTTCAGTACTTTGCTACACTGTTCATTACTTTGCCACGACATGGCCACAACTTTTCAGTACTTTGCCACACTTTTTAGTACTTTGTAACTGCTTTTCAGGACTTTGTCACTTCTTTTCAGCACTTTGCCACACTTTTCAGTACTTTGCCACTGCATTTCAGTACTTTGCCACAACTTTTCAGCACTTTGCCACAACTTTTCAGTACTTTGCCACACTTTTCAGAACTTTGCCACTACCTTTCAGTACTTTGCCACAACTTTTCAGCACTTTGCCACAACTTTTCACAACTTTGCCACACTTTTCAGTACTTTACCACGACTTTGCCACAACTTTTCAGTACTTTGCCACACTTTTCAGTACTTTGCAACTGCTTTTCAGTACTTTGCCACTACTTTTCAGCACTTTGCCACAACTTTTCAGTAATTTGCCACACTTTTCAGTACTTTGCCACAACTTTTCAGCACTTTGCCACAACTTTTCAGCACTTTGCCACACTTTTCAGCACTTTGCCACTACCTTTCAGTACTTTGCCACAACTTTTCAGCACTTTGCCACAACTTTTCACAACTTTGCCACACTTTTCACTACTTTACCACGACTTTGCCACAACTTTTCAGTACTTTGCCACACTTTTCAGCACTTTGACACTACCTTTCAGCACTTTGCCACAACTTTTCAGTACTTTGCCACACTTTTCTGTACTTTGTCACGACTTTGCCACAACTTTTCAGTACTTTGCCACACTTTTCAGCACTTTGCCACTTCTTTTCAGCACTTTGCCACAACTTTTCAGTTGTTTGCCACACTTTTCAGAACTTTGCCACTACTTTTCAGCACTTTGCCACAACGTTTCAGTACTTTGCCACACTTTTCAGCACTTTGCCACGACTTTTCAGCACTTTGTCACAACTTTTCAGTACTTTGCCACTTCTTTTCAGCACTTTGCCACAACTTTTCAGCACTTTGCAACGACTTTTCAGCACTTTGCCACAACTTTTCAGTACTTTGCCACTTCTTTTCAGCACTTTGCCACACTTTTCAGTGCTTTGCCACTGCTTTTCAGTACTTTGCCACAACTTTTCAGCACTTTGCCACACTTTTCAGCACTTAGCCACGACTTTTCAGCACTTTGCCACAACTTTTCAGTACTTTGCCACACTTTTCAGTACATTGCAACTGCTTTTCAGTACTTTGCCACTACTTTTCAGCACTTTGCCACAACTTTTCAGTAATTTGCCACACTTTTCAGTACTTTGCCACAAATTTTCAGCACTTTGCCACAACTTTTCAGCACTTTGCCACACTTTTCACTACTTTACCACGACTTTGCCACAACTTTTCAGTACTTTGCCACACTTTTCAGCACTTTGACACTACCTTTCAGCACTTTGCCACAACTTTTCAGTACTTTGCCACACTTTTCTGTACTTTGTCACGACTTTGCCACAACTTTTCAGTACTTTGCCACACTTTTCAGCACTTTGCCACTTCTTTTCAGCACTTTGCCACAACTTTTCAGTTGTTTGCCACACTTTTCAGAACTTTGCCACTACTTTTCAGCACTTTGCCACAACGTTTCAGTACTTTGCCACACTTTTCAGCACTTTGCCACGACTTTTCAGCACTTTGTCACAACTTTTCAGTACTTTGCCACTTCTTTTCAGCACTTTGCCACAACTTTTCAGCACTTTGCAACGACTTTTCAGCACTTTGCCACAACTTTTCAGTACTTTGCCACTTCTTTTCAGCACTTTGCCACACTTTTCAGTGCTTTGCCACTGCTTTTCAGTACTTTGCCACAACTTTTCAGCACTTTGCCACTCTTTTCAGCACTTAGCCACGACTTTTCAGCACTTTGCCACAACTTTTCAGTACTCTGCCACTTCTTTTCAGCACTTTGCCACACTTTTCAGTACTTTGCCACTGCTTTTCAGTACTTTGCCACAACTTTTCAGCACTTTGCCACAACTTGTCAGTACTTTGCCACACTTTTCAGCACTTTGCCACTACCTTTCAGTACTTTGCCACAACTTTTCAGCACTTTGCCACAACTTTTCACAACTTTGCTACACTTTTCACTACTTTACCACGACTTTGCCACAACTTTTCAGTACTTTGCCACAACTTTTCAGTACTTTGCCACACTTTTCAGCACTTTGACACTACCTTTCAGCACTTTGCCACATCTTTTCAGTACTTTGCCACACTTTTCTGTACTTTGTCACGACTTTGCCACAACTTTTCAGTACTTTGCCACACTTTTCAGCACTTTGCCACTACCTTTCAGTACTTTGCCACAACTTTTCAGCACTTTGCCACAACTTTTCACAACTTTGCCACACTTTTCACTACTTTACCACGACTTTGCCACAACTTTTCAGTACTTTGCCACACTTTTCAGCACTTTGACACAACTTTTCAGTACTTTGCCACACTTTTCAGTACTTTGCAACTGCTTTTCAGTACTTTGCCACTACTTTTCAGCGCTTTGCCACAACTTTTCAGTACTTTGCCATACTTTTCAGTAAGTTGCCACGACTTTGCCACAACTTTTAAGTACTTTGCCACTACTTTTCAGCTCTTTACCACAACTTTTCAGTACTTTGCAACACTTTTCAGCACTTTGCCACTCTATTTTCAGTACTTTGCAACTGCTTTTCATCACTTTGCCACAACTTTTCAGTACTTTGCCACACTTTTCAGCACTTTGCCACTACTTTTCAGCACTTTGCCACTACCTTTCATTACTTTGCCACTACTTTTCAGCACTTTGCCACAACATTTCAGTACTTTGCTACACTGTTCATTACTTTGCCACGACATGGCCACAACTTTTCAGTACTTTGCCACACTTTTTAGTACTTTGTAACTGCTTTTCAGTACTTTGTCACTTCTTTTCAGCACTTTGCCACACTTTTCAGTACTTTGCCACTGCTTTTCAGTACTTTGCCACAACTTTTCAGCACTTTGCCACAACTTTTCAGTACTTTGCCACACTTTTCTGTACTTTGTCACGACTTTGCCACAACTTTTCAGTACTTTGCCACACTTTTCAGCACTTTGCCACTACCTTTCAGTACTTTGCCACAACTTTTCAGCACTTTGCCACACTTTTCACTACTTTACCACGACTTTGCCACAACTTTTCAGTACTTTGCCACAACTTTTCAGCACTTTGCCACACTTTTCAGCACTTAGCCACGACTTTTCAGCACTTTGCCACAACTTTTCAGTACTTTGCCACTTCTTTTCAGCACTTTGCCACACTTTTCAGTACTTTGCCACTGCTTTTCAGTACTTTGCCACAACTTTTCAGCACTTTGCCACAACTTGTCAGTACTTTGCCACACTTTTCAGCACTTTGCCACTACCTTTCAGTACTTTGCCACAACTTTTCAGCACTTTGCCACAACTTTTCAGTACTTTGCCACACTTTTCAGTGCTTTGCCACTGCTTTTCAGTGCTTTGCCACAACTTTTCAGTACTTTGCCACACTTTTCAGAACTTTGCCACTACCTTTCAGTACTTTGCCACAACTTTTCAGCACTTTGCCACAACTTTTCACAACTTTGCCACACTTTTCAGTACTTTACCACGACTTTGCCACAACTTTTCAGTACTTTGCCACACTTTTCAGTACTTTGCAACTGCTTTTCAGTACTTTGCCACTACTTTTCAGCACTTTGCCACAACTTTTCAGTAATTTGCCACACTTTGCAGTACTTTGCCACAACTTTTCAGCACTTTGCCACAACTTTCCAGTACTTTGCCACACTTTTCAGCACTTTGCCACTACCTTTCAGTACTTTGCCACAACTTTTCAGCACTTTGCCACAACTTTTCACAACTTTGCCACACTTTTCACTACTTTACCACGACTTTGCCACAACTTTTCAGTACTTTGCCACACTTTTCAGCACTTTGACACTACCTTTCAGCACTTTGCCACAACTTTTCAGTACTTTGCCACACTTTTCTGTACTTTGTCACAACTTTGCCACAACTTTTCAGTACTTTGCCACACTTTTCAGCACTTTGCCACTACCTTTCAGTACTTTGCCACTACTTTAAGGCGCTTTGCCACAACTTTTCAGTACTTTGCCATACTTTCCAGTAAGTTGCCACGACTTTGCCACAACTTTTAAGTACTTTGCCACTACTTTTCAGCTCTTTACCACAACTTTTCAGCACTTTGCAACGACTTTTCAGCACTTTGCCACAACTTTTCAGTACTTTGCCACTTCTTTTCAGCACTTTGCCACACTTTTCAGTACTTTGCCACACTTTTCAGCACTTTGCCACTACTTTTCAGCACTTTGCCACTACCTTTCATTACTTTGCCACTACTTTTCAGCACTTTGCCACACTTTTCAGTACTTTGCCACTGCTTTTCAGTACTTTGCCACATCTTTTCAGCACTTTGCCACAACTTTTCAGCACTTTGCAACGACTTTTCAGCACTTTGTCACAACTTTTCAGTACTTTGTCACTTCTTTTCAGCACTTTGCCACACTTTTCAGTACTTTGCCACTGCTTTTCAGTACTTTGCCACAACTTTTCAGCACTTTGCCACACTTTTCAGCACTTAGCCACGACTTTTCAGCACTTTGCCTCAACTTTTCAGTACTTTGCCACTTCTTTTCAGCACTTTGCCACACTTTTCAGTACTTTGCCACTGCTTTTCAGTACTTTGCCACAACTTTTCAGCACTTTGCCACAACTTGTCAGTACTTTGCCACACTTTTCAGCACTTTGCCACTACCTTTCAGTACTTTGCCACAACTTTTCAGCACTTTGCCACAACTTTTCACAACTTTGCTACACTTTTCACTACTTTACCACGACTTTGCCACAACTTTTCAGTACTTTGCCACACTTTTCAGCACTTTGACACTACCTTTCAGCACTTTGCCAAAACTTGTCAGTACTTTGCCACACTTTTCTGTACTTTGTCACGACTTTGCCACAACTTTTCAGTACTTTGCCACACTTTTCAGTACTTTGCAACTACCTTTCAGTACTTTGCCACAACTTTTCAGCACTTTGCCACAACTTTTCACAACTTTGCCACACTTTTCACTACTTTACCACGACTTTGCCACAACTTTTCAGTACTTTGCCACTACTTTTCAGCACTTTGACACAACTTTTCAGTACTTTGCCACACTTTTCAGTACTTTGCAACTGCTTTTCAGTACTTTGCCACTACTTTTCAGCGCTTTGCCACAACTTTTCAGTACTTTGCCATACTTTTCAGTAAGTTGCCACGACTTTGCCACAACTTTTAAGTACTTTGCCACTACTTTTCAGCTCTTTACCACAACTTTTCAGTACTTTGCAACACTTTTTAGCACTTTGCCACTCTATTTTCAGTACTTTGCAACTACTTTTCATCACTTTGCCACAACTTTTCAGTACTTTGCCACACTTTTCAGCACTTTGCCACTACTTTTCAGCACTTTGCCACAACATTTCAGTACTTTGCTACACTGTTCATTACTTTGCCACGACATGGCCACAACTTTTCAGTACTTTGCCACACTTTTTAGTACTTTGTAACTGCTTTTTAGTACTTTGTCACTTCTTTTCAGCACTTTGCCACACTTTTCAGTACTTTGCCACTGCATTTCAGTACTTTGCCACAACTTTTCAGCACTTTGCCACAACTTTTCAGTACTTTGCCACACTTTTCAGAACTTTGCAACTACCTTTCAGTACTTTGCCACAACTTTTCAGCACTTTGCCACAACTTTTCACAACTTTGCCACACTTTTCAGTACTTTACCACGACTTTGCCACAACTTTTCAGTACTTTGCCACACTTTTCAGTACTTTGCAACTGCTTTTCAGTACTTTGCCACTACTTTTCAGCACTTTGCCACAACTTTTCAGTAATTTGCCACACTTTTCAGTACTTTGCCACAACTTTTCAGCACTTTGCCACAACTTTTCAGCACTTTGCCACACTTTTCACTACTTTACCACGACTTTGCCACAACTTTTCAGTACTTTGCCACACTTTTCAGCACTTTGACACTACCTTTCAGCACTTTGCCACAACTTTTCAGTACTTTGCCACACTTTTCTGTACTTTGTCACGACTTTGCCACAACTTTTCAGTACTTTGCCACACTTTTCAGCACTTTGCCACTTCTTTTCAGCACTTTGCCACAACTTTTCAGTTGTTTGCCACACTTTTCAGAACTTTGCCACTACTTTTCAGCACTTTGCCACAACGTTTCAGTACTTTGCCACACTTTTCAGCACTTTGCCACACTTTTCAGTACTTTGCCACTGCTTTTCAGTACTTTGCCACAACTTTTCAGCACTTTGCCACAACTTGTCAGTACTTTGCCACACTTTTCAGCACTTTGCCACTACCTTTCAGTACTTTGCCACAACTTTTCAGCACTTTGCCACAACTTTTCACAACTTTGCTACACTTTTCACTACTTTACCACGACTTTGCCACAACTTTTCAGTACTTTGCCACAACTTTTCAGTACTTTGCCACACTTTTCAGCACTTTGACACTACCTTTCAGCACTTTGCCACATCTTTTCAGTACTTTGCCACACTTTTCTGTACTTTGTCACGACTTTGCCACAACTTTTCAGTACTTTGCCACACTTTTCAGCACTTTGCCACTACCTTTCAGTACTTTGCCACAACTTTTCAGCACTTTGCCACAACTTTTCACAACTTTGCCACACTTTTCACTACTTTACCACGACTTTGCCGCAACTTTTCAGTACTTTGCCACACTTTTCAGCACTTTGACACAACTTTTCAGTACTTTGCCACACTTTTCAGTACTTTGCAACTGCTTTTCAGTACTTTGCCACTACTTTTCAGCGCTTTGCCACAACTTTTCAGTACTTTGCCATACTTTTCAGTAAGTTGCCACGACTTTGCCACAACTTTTAAGTACTTTGCCACTACTTTTCAGCTCTTTACCACAACTTTTCAGTACTTTGCAACACTTTTCAGCACTTTGCCACTCTATTTTCAGTACTTTGCAACTGCTTTTCATCACTTTGCCACAACTTTTCAGTACTTTGCCACACTTTTCAGCACTTTGCCACTACTTTTCAGCACTTTGCCACTACCTTTCATTACTTTGCCACTACTTTTCAGCACTTTGCCACAACATTTCAGTACTTTGCTACACTGTTCATTACTTTGCCACGACATGGCCACAACTTTTCAGTACTTTGCCACACTTTTTAGTACTTTGTAACTGCTTTTCAGTACTTTGTCACTTCTTTTCAGCACTTTGCCACACTTTTCAGTACTTTGCCACTGCTTTTCAGTACTTTGCCACAACTTTTCAGCACTTTGCCACAACTTTTCAGTACTTTGCCACACTTTTCTGTACTTTGTCACGACTTTGCCACAACTTTTCAGTACTTTGCCACACTTTTCAGCACTTTGCCACTACCTTTCAGTACTTTGCCACAACTTTTCAGCACTTTGCCACACTTTTCACTACTTTACCACGACTTTGCCACAACTTTTCAGTACTTTGCCACAACTTTTCAGCACTTTGCCACACTTTTCAGCACTTAGCCACGACTTTTCAGCACTTTGCCACAACTTTTCAGTACTTTGCCACTTCTTTTCAGCACTTTGCCACACTTTTCAGTACTTTGCCACTGCTTTTCAGTACTTTGCCACAACTTTTCAGCACTTTGCTACAACTTGTCAGTACTTTGCCACACTTTTCAGCACTTTGCCACTACCTTTCAGTACTTTGCCACAACTTTTCAGCACTTTGCCACAACTTTTCACAACTTTGCTACACTTTTCACTACTTTACCACGACTTTGCCACAACTTTTCAGTACTTTGCCACACTTTTCAGCACTTTGACACTACCTTTCAGCACTTTGCCACAACTTGTCAGTACTTTGCCACACTTTTCTGTACTTTGTCACGACTTTGCCACAACTTTTCAGTACTTTGCCACACTTTTCAGTACTTTGCAACTACCTTTCAGTACTTTGCCACAACTTTTCAGCACTTTGCCACAACTTTTCACAACTTTGCCACACTTTTCACTACTTTACCACGACTTTGCCACAACTTTTCAGTACTTTGCCACTACTTTTCAGCACTTTGACACAACTTTTCAGTACTTTGCCACACTTTTCAGTACTTTGCAACTGCTTTTCAGTACTTTGCCACTACTTTTCAGCGCTTTGCCACAACTTTTCAGTACTTTGCCATACTTTTCAGTAAGTTGCCACGACTTTGCCACAACTTTTAAGTACTTTGCCACTACTTTTCAGCTCTTTACCACAACTTTTCAGTACTTTGCAACACTTTTCAGCACTTTGCCACTCTATTTTCAGTACTTTGCAACTACTTTTCATCACTTTGCCACAACTTTTCAGTACTTTGCCACACTTTTCAGCACTTTGCCACTACTTTTCAGCACTTTGCCACAACATTTCAGTACTTTGCTACACTGTTCATTACTTTGCCACGACATGGCCACAACTTTTCAGTACTTTGCCACACTTTTTAGTACTTTGTAACTGCTTTTCAGGACTTTGTCACTTCTTTTCAGCACTTTGCCACACTTTTCAGTACTTTGCCACTGCATTTCAGTACTTTGCCACAACTTTTCAGCACTTTGCCACAACTTTTCAGTACTTTGCCACACTTTTCAGAACTTTGCCACTACCTTTCAGTACTTTGCCACAACTTTTCAGCACTTTGCCACAACTTTTCACAACTTTGCCACACATTTCAGTACTTTACCACGACTTTGCCACAACTTTTCAGTACTTTGCCACACTTTTCAGTACTTTGCAACTGCTTTTCAGTACTTTGCCACTACTTTTCAGCACTTTGCCACAACTTTTCAGTAATTTGCCACACTTTTCAGTACTTTGCCACAACTTTTCAGCACTTTGCCACAACTTTTCAGCACTTTGCCACACTTTTCAGCACTTTGCCACTACCTTTCAGTACTTTGCCACAACTTTTCAGCACTTTGCCACAACTTTTCACAACTTTGCCACACTTTTCACTACTTTACCACGACTTTGCCACAACTTTTCAGTACTTTGCCACACTTTTCAGCACTTTGACACTACCTTTCAGCACTTTGCCACAACTTTTCAGTACTTTGCCACACTTTTCTGTACTTTGTCACGACTTTGCCACAACTTTTCAGTACTTTGCCACACTTTTCAGCACTTTGCCACTTCTTTTCAGCACTTTGCCACAACTTTTCAGTTGTTTGCCACACTTTTCAGAACTTTGCCACTACTTTTCAGCACTTTGCCACAACGTTTCAGTACTTTGCCACACTTTTCAGCACTTTGCCACGACTTTTCAGCACTTTGTCACAACTTTTCAGTACTTTGCCACTTCTTTTCAGCACTTTGCCACAACTTTTCAGCACTTTGCAACGACTTTTCAGCACTTTGCCACAACTTTTCAGTACTTTGCCACTTCTTTTCAGCACTTTGCCACACTTTTCAGTGCTTTGCCACTGCTTTTCAGTACTTTGCCACAACTTTTCAGCACTTTGCCACACTTTTCAGCACTTAGCCACGACTTTTCAGCACTTTGCCACAACTTTTCAGTACTTTGCCACACTTTTCAGTACTTTGCAACTGCTTTTCAGTACTTTGCCACTACTTTTCAGCACTTTGCCACAACTTTTCAGTAATTTGCCACACTTTTCAGTACTTTGCCACAACTTTTCAGCACTTTGCCACAACTTTTCAGCACTTTGCCACACTTTTCACTACTTTACCACGACTTTGCCACAACTTTTAAGTACTTTGCCACACTTTTCAGCACTTTGACACTACCTTTCAGCACTTTGCCACAACTTTTCAGTACTTTGCCACACTTTTCTGTACTTTGTCACGACTTTGCCACAACTTTTCAGTACTTTGCCACACTTTTCAGCACTTTGCCACTTCTTTTCAGCACTTTGCCACAACTTTTCAGTTGTTTGCCACACTTTTCAGAACTTTGCCACTACTTTTCAGCACTTTGCCACAACGTTTCAGTACTTTGCCACACTTTTCAGCACTTTGCCACGACTTTTCAGCACTTTGTCACAACTTTTCAGTACTTTGCCACTTCTTTTCAGCACTTTGCCACAACTTTTCAGCACTTTGCAACGACTTTTCAGCACTTTGCCACAACTTTTCAGTACTTTGCCACTTCTTTTCAGCACTTTGCCACACTTTTCAGTGCTTTGCCACTGCTTTTCAGTACTTTGCCACAACTTTTCAGCACTTTGCCACTCTTTTCAGCACTTAGCCACGACTTTTCAGCACTTTGCCACAACTTTTCAGTACTCTGCCACTTCTTTTCAGCACTTTGCCACACTTTTCAGTACTTTGCCACTGCTTTTCAGTACTTTGCCACAACTTTTCAGCACTTTGCCACAACTTGTCAGTACTTTGCCACACTTTTCAGCACTTTGCCACTACCTTTCAGTACTTTGCCACAACTTTTCAGCACTTTGCCACAACTTTTCACAACTTTGCTACACTTTTCACTACTTTACCACGACTTTGCCACAACTTTTCAGTACTTTGCCACAACTTTTCAGTACTTTGCCACACTTTTCAGCACTTTGACACTACCTTTCAGCACTTTGCCACATCTTTTCAGTACTTTGCCACACTTTTCTGTACTTTGTCACGACTTTGCCACAACTTTTCAGTACTTTGCCACACTTTTCAGCACTTTGCCACTACCTTTCAGTACTTTGCCACAACTTTTCAGCACTTTGCCACAACTTTTCACAACTTTGCCACACTTTTCACTACTTTACCACGACTTTGCCACAACTTTTCAGTACTTTGCCACACTTTTCAGCACTTTGACACAACTTTTCAGTACTTTGCCACACTTTTCAGTACTTTGCAACTGCTTTTCAGTACTTTGCCACTACTTTTCAGCGCTTTGCCACAACTTTTCAGTACTTTGCCATACTTTTCAGTAAGTTGCCACGACTTTGCCACAACTTTTAAGTACTTTGCCACTACTTTTCAGCTCTTTACCACAACTTTTCAGTACTTTGCAACACTTTTCAGCACTTTGCCACTCTATTTTCAGTACTTTGCAACTGCTTTTCATCACTTTGCCACAACTTTTCAGTACTTTGCCACACTTTTCAGCACTTTGCCACTACTTTTCAGCACTTTGCCACTACCTTTCATTACTTTGCCACTACTTTTCAGCACTTTGCCACAACATTTCAGTACTTTGCTACACTGTTCATTACTTTGCCACGACATGGCCACAACTTTTCAGTACTTTGCCACACTTTTTAGTACTTTGTAACTGCTTTTCAGTACTTTGTCACTTCTTTTCAGCACTTTGCCACACTTTTCAGTACTTTGCCACTGCTTTTCAGTACTTTGCCACAACTTTTCAGCACTTTGCCACAACTTTTCAGTACTTTGCCACACTTTTCTGTACTTTGTCACGACTTTGCCACAACTTTTCAGTACTTTGCCACACTTTTCAGCACTTTGCCACTACCTTTCAGTACTTTGCCACAACTTTTCAGCACTTTGCCACACTTTTCACTACTTTACCACGACTTTGCCACAACTTTTCAGTACTTTGCCACAACTTTTCAGCACTTTGCCACACTTTTCAGCACTTAGCCACGACTTTTCAGCACTTTGCCACAACTTTTCAGTACTTTGCCACTTCTTTTCAGCACTTTGCCACACTTTTCAGTACTTTGCCACTGCTTTTCAGTACTTTGCCACAACTTTTCAGCACTTTGCCACAACTTGTCAGTACTTTGCCACACTTTTCAGCACTTTGCCACTACCTTTCAGTACTTTGCCACAACTTTTCAGCACTTTGCCACAACTTTTCACAACTTTGCCACACTTTTCACTACTTTACCACGACTTTGCCACAACTTTTCAGTACTTTGCCACACTTTTCAGCACTTTGACACAACTTTTCAGTACTTTGCCACACTTTTCAGTACTTTGCAACTGCTTTTCAGTACTTTGCCACTACTTTTCAGCGCTTTGCCACAACTTTTCAGTACTTTGCCATACTTTTCAGTAAGTTGCCACGACTTTGCCACAACTTTTAAGTACTTTGCCACTACTTTTCAGCTCTTTACCACAACTTTTCAGTACTTTGCAACACTTTTCAGCACTTTGCCACTCTATTTTCAGTACTTTGCAACTGCTTTTCATCACTTTGCCACAACTTTTCAGTACTTTGCCACACTTTTCAGCACTTTGCCACTACTTTTCAGCACTTTGCCACTACCTTTCATTACTTTGCCACTACTTTTCAGCACTTTGCCACAACATTTCAGTACTTTGCTACACTGTTCATTACTTTGCCACGACATGGCCACAACTTTTCAGTACTTTGCCACACTTTTTAGTACTTTGTAACTGCTTTTCAGTACTTTGTCACTTCTTTTCAGCACTTTGCCACACTTTTCAGTACTTTGCCACTGCTTTTCAGTACTTTGCCACAACTTTTCAGCACTTTGCCACAACTTTTCAGTACTTTGCCACACTTTTCTGTACTTTGTCACGACTTTGCCACAACTTTTCAGTACTTTGCCACACTTTTCAGCACTTTGCCACTACCTTTCAGTACTTTGCCACAACTTTTCAGCACTTTGCCACACTTTTCACTACTTTACCACGACTTTGCCACAACTTTTCAGTACTTTGCCACAACTTTTCAGCACTTTGCCACACTTTTCAGCACTTAGCCACGACTTTTCAGCACTTTGCCACAACTTTTCAGTACTTTGCCACTTCTTTTCAGCACTTTGCCACACTTTTCAGTACTTTGCCACTGCTTTTCAGTACTTTGCCACAACTTTTCAGCACTTTGCCACAACTTGTCAGTACTTTGCCACACTTTTCAGCACTTTGCCACTACCTTTCAGTACTTTGCCACAACTTTTCAGCACTTTGCCACAACTTTTCACAACTTTGCTACACTTTTCACTACTTTACCACGACTTTGCCACAACTTTTCAGCACTTTGCCACACTTTTCAGCACTTTGACACTACCTTTCAGCACTTTGCCACAACTTGTCAGTACTTTGCCACACTTTTCTGTACTTTGTCACGACTTTGCCACAACTTTTCAGTACTTTGCCACACTTTTCAGTACTTTGCAACTACCTTTCAGTACTTTGCCACAACTTTTCAGCACTTTGCCACAACTTTTCACAACTTTGCCACACTTTTCAGTACTTTACCACGACTTTGCCACAACTTTTCAGTACTTTGCCACTACTTTTCAGCACTTTGACACAACTTTTCAGTACTTTGCCACACTTTTCAGTACTTTGCAACTGCTTTTCAGTACTTTGCCACTACTTTTCAGCGCTTTGCCACAACTTTTCAGTACTTTGCCATACTTTTCAGTAAGTTGCCACGACTTTGCCACAACTTTTAAGTACTTTGCCACTACTTTTCAGCTCTTTACCACAACTTTTCAGTACTTTGCAACACTTTTCAGCACTTTGCCACTCTATTTTCAGTACTTTGCAACTACTTTTCATCACTTTGCCACAACTTTTCAGTACTTTGCCACACTTTTCAGCACTTTGCCACTACTTTTCAGCACTTTGCCACAACATTTCAGTACTTTGCTACACTGTTCATTACTTTGCCACGACATGGCCACAACTTTTCAGTACTTTGCCACACTTTTTAGTACTTTGTAACTGCTTTTCAGTACTTTGTCACTTCTTTTCAGCACTTTGCCACACTTTTCAGTACTTTGCCACTGCTTTTCAGTACTTTGCCACAACTTTTCAGCACTTTGCCACAACTTTTCAGTACTTTGCCACACTTTTCTGTACTTTGTCACGACTTTGCCACAACTTTTCAGTACTTTGCCACACTTTTCAGCACTTTGCCACTACCTTTCAGTACTTTGCCACAACTTTTCAGCACTTTGCCACACTTTTCACTACTTTACCACGACTTTGCCACAACTTTTCAGTACTTTGCCACAACTTTTCAGCACTTTGCCACACTTTTCAGCACTTAGCCACGACTTTTCAGCACTTTGCCACAACTTTTCAGTACTTTGCCACTTCTTTTCAGCACTTTGCCACACTTTTCAGTACTTTGCCACTGCTTTTCAGTACTTTGCCACAACTTTTCAGCACTTTGCCACAACTTGTCAGTACTTTGCCACACTTTTCAGCACTTTGCCACTACCTTTCAGTACTTTGCCACAACTTTTCAGCACTTTGCCACAACTTTTCACAACTTTGCTACACTTTTCACTACTTTACCACGACTTTGCCACAACTTTTCAGCACTTTGCCACACTTTTCAGCACTTTGACACTACCTTTCAGCACTTTGCCACAACTTGTCAGTACTTTGCCACACTTTTCTGTACTTTGTCACGACTTTGCCACAACTTTTCAGTACTTTGCCACACTTTTCAGTACTTTGCAACTACCTTTCAGTACTTTGCCACAACTTTTCAGCACTTTGCCACAACTTTTCACAACTTTGCCACACTTTTCACTACTTTACCACGACTTTGCCACAACTTTTCAGTACTTTGCCACTACTTTTCAGCACTTTGACACAACTTTTCAGTACTTTGCCACACTTTTCAGTACTTTGCAACTGCTTTTCAGTACTTTGCCACTACTTTTCAGCGCTTTGCCACAACTTTTCAGTACTTTGCCATACTTTTCAGTAAGTTGCCACGACTTTGCCACAACTTTTAAGTACTTTGCCACTACTTTTCAGCTCTTTACCACAACTTTTCAGTACTTTGCAACACTTTTCAGCACTTTGCCACTCTATTTTCAGTACTTTGCAACTACTTTTCATCACTTTGCCACAACTTTTCAGTACTTTGCCACACTTTTCAGCACTTTGCCACTACTTTTCAGCACTTTGCCACAACATTTCAGTACTTTGCTACACTGTTCATTACTTTGCCACGACATGGCCACAACTTTTCAGTACTTTGCCACACTTTTTAGTACTTTGTAACTGCTTTTCAGTACTTTGTCACTTCTTTTCAGCACTTTGCCACACTTTTCAGTACTTTGCCACTGCATTTCAGTACTTTGCCACAACTTTTCAGCACTTTGCCACAACTTTTCAGTACTTTGCCACACTTTTCAGAACTTTGCCACTACCTTTCAGTACTTTGCCACAACTTTTCAGCACTTTGCCACAACTTTTCACAACTTTGCCACACTTTTCAGTACTTTACCACGACTTTGCCACAACTTTTCAGTACTTTGCCACACTTTTCAGTACTTTGCAACTGCTTTTCAGTACTTTGCCACTACTTTTCAGCACTTTGCCACAACTTTTCAGTAATTTGCCACACTTTTCAGTACTTTGCCACAACTTTTCAGCACTTTGCCACAACTTTTCAGCACTTTGCCACACTTTTCAGCACTTTGCCACTACCTTTCAGTACTTTGCCACAACTTTTCAGCACTTTGCCACAACTTTTCACAACTTTGCCACACTTTTCACTACTTTACCACGACTTTGCCACAACTTTTCAGTACTTTGCCACACTTTTCAGCACTTTGACACTACCTTTCAGCACTTTGCCACAACTTTTCACTACTTTGCCACACTTTTCTGTACTTTGTCACGACTTTGCCACAACTTTTCAGTACTTTGCCACACTTTTCAGCACTTTGCCACTTCTTTTCAGCACTTTGCCACAACTTTTCAGTTGTTTGCCACACTTTTCAGAACTTTGCCACTACTTTTCAGCACTTTGCCACAACGTTTCAGTACTTTGCCACACTTTTCAGCACTTTGCCACGACTTTTCAGCACTTTGTCACAACTTTTCAGTACTTTGCCACTTCTTTTCAGCACTTTGCCACAACTTTTCAGCACTTTGCAACGACTTTTCAGCACTTTGCCACAACTTTTCAGTACTTTGCCACTTCTTTTCAGCACTTTGCCACACTTTTCAGTGCTTTGCCACTGCTTTTCAGTACTTTGCCACAACTTTTCAGCACTTTGCCACACTTTTCAGCACTTAGCCACGACTTTTCAGCACTTTGCCACAACTTTTCAGTACTTTGCCACTTCTTTTCAGCACTTTGCCACACTTTTCAGTACTTTGCCACTGCTTTTCAGTACTTTGCCACAACTTTTCAGCACTTTGCCATAACTTGTCAGTACTTTGCCACACTTTTCAGCACTTTGCCACTACCTTTCAGTACTTTGCCACAACTTTTCAGCACTTTGCCACAACTTTTCACAACTTTGCTACACTTTTCACTACTTTACCACGACTTTGCCACAACTTTTCAGTACTTTGCCACAACTTTTCAGTACTTTGCCACACTTTTCAGCACTTTGACACTACCTTTCAGCACTTTGCCACATCTTTTCAGTACTTTGCCACACTTTTCTGTACTTTGTCAC
This sequence comes from Saccoglossus kowalevskii, assembly GCF_978046115.1. Lineage (NCBI taxonomy): Eukaryota > Metazoa > Hemichordata > Enteropneusta > Harrimaniidae > Saccoglossus > Saccoglossus kowalevskii. The sequence continues at coordinate 1,427,225 of NW_028188618.1, read as the reverse complement.
GACTTTGCCACAACTTTTCAGTACTTTGCCACACTTTTCAGCACTTTGCCACTACCTTTCAGTACTTTGCCTCAAATTTTCAGCACTTTGCCACAACTTTTCACAACTTTGCCACACTTTTCACTACTTTACCACGACTTTGCCACAACTTTTCAGTACTTTACCACACTTTTCAGCACTTTGACACAACTTTTCAGTACTTTGCCACACTTTTCAGTACTTTGCAACTGCTTTTCAGTACTTTGCCACTACTTTTCAGCGCTTTGCCACAACTTTTCAGTACTTTGCCATACTTTTCAGTAAGTTGCCACGACTTTGCCACAACTTTTAAGTACTTTGCCACTACTTTTCAGCTCTTTACCACAACTTTTCAGTACTTTGCAACACTTTTCAGCACTTTACCACTCTATTTTCAGTACTTTGCAACTGCTTTTCATCACTTTGCCACAACTTTTCAGTACTTTGCCACACTTTTCAGCACTTTGCCACTACTTTTCAGCACTTTGCCACTACCTTTCATTACTTTGCCACTACTTTTCAGCACTTTGCCACAACATTTCAGTACTTTGCTACACTGTTCATTACTTTGCCACGACATGGCCACAACTTTTCAGTACTTTGCCACACTTTTTAGTACTTTGTAACTGCTTTTCAGTACTTTGTCACTTCTTTTCAGCACTTTGCCACACTTTTCAGTACTTTGCCACTGCTTTTCAGTACTTTGCCACAACTTTTCAGCACTTTGCCACAACTTTTCAGTACTTTGCCACACTTTTCTGTACTTTGTCACGACTTTGCCACAACTTTTCAGTACTTTGCCTCACTTTTCAGCACTTTGCCACTACCTTTCAGTACTTTGCCACAACTTTTCAGCACTTTGCCACACTTTTCACTACTTTACCACGACTTTGCCACAACTTGTCAGTACTTTGCCACACTTTTCAGCACTTTGACACAACTTTTCAGTACTTTGCCACACTTTTCAGTACTTTGCAACTGCTTTTCAGTACTTTGCCACTACTTTTCAGCGCTTTGCCACAACTTTTCAGTACTTTACCACGACTTTGCCACAACTTTTAAGTACTTTGCCACTACTTTTCAGCTCTTTACCACAACTTTTCAGCACTTTGCAACGACTTTTCAGCACTTTGCCACAACTTTTCAGTACTTTGCCACTTCTTTTCAGCACTTTGCCACACTTTTCAGTACTTTGCCACTGCTTTTCAGTATTTTGCCACAACTTTTCAGCACTTTGCCACACTTTTCAGCACTTAGCCACGACTTTTCAGCACTTTGCCACAACTTTTCAGTACTTTGCCACTTCTTTTCAGCACTTTGCCACACTTTTCAGTACTTTGCCACTGCTTTTCAGCACTTTGACACTACCTTTCAGCACTTTGCCACAACTTTTCAGTACTTTGCCACACTTTTCAGCACTTTGACACTACCTTTCAGCACTTTGCCACAACTTTTCAGTACTTTGCCACACTTTTCTGTACTTTGTCACGACTTTGCCACAACTTTTCAGTACTTTGCCACACTTTTCAGCACTTTGCCACTACCTTTCAGTACTTTGCCACAACTTTTCAGCACTTTGCCACAACTTTTCACAACTTTGCCACACTTTTCACTACTTTACCACGACTTTGCCACAACTTTTCAGTACTTTGCCACACTTTTCAGCACTTTGACACAACTTTTCAGTACTTTGCCACACTTTTCAGTACTTGGCAACTGCTTTTCAGTACTTTGCCACTACTTTTCAGCGCTTTGCCACAACTTTTCAGTACTTTGCCATACTTTTCAGTAAGTTGCCACGACTTTGCCACAACTTTTAAGTACTTTGCCACTACTTTTCAGCTCTTTACCACAACTTTTCAGTACTTTGCAACACTTTTCAGCACTTTGCCACTCTATTTTCAGTACTTTGCAACAACTTTTCATCACTTTGCCACAACTTTTCAGTACTTTGCCACACTTTTCAGCACTTTGCCACTACTTTTCAGCACTTTGCCACAACCTTTCATTACTTTGCCACTACTTTTCAGCACTTTGCCACAACATTTCAGTACTTTGCTACACTGTTCATTACTTTGCCACGACATGGCCACAACTTTTCAGTACTTTGCCACACTTTTTAGTACTTTGTAACTGCTTTTCAGTACTTTGTCACTTCTTTTCAGCACTTTGCCACACTTTTCAGTACTTTGCCACTGCTTTTCAGTACTTTGCCACAACTTTTCAGCACTTTGCCACAACTTTTCAGTACTTTGCCACACTTTGCAGAACTTTGCCACTACCTTTCAGTACTTTGCCACAACTTTTCAGCACTTTGCCACAACTTTTCACAACTTTGCCACACTTTTCAGTACTTTACCACGACTTTGCCACAACTTTTCAGTACTTTGCCACATTTTTCAGTATTTTGCAACTGCTTTTCAGTATTTTGCCACTACTTTTCAGCACTTTGCCACAACTTTTCAGTAATTTGCCACACTTTTCAGTACTTTGCCACAACTTTTCAGTACTTTGCCACTGCTTTTCAGTACTTTGCCACAACTTTTCAGTACTTTGCCACAACTTTTCAGCACTTTGCCACAACTTTTCACAACTTTGCCACACTTTTCACTACTTTACCACGACTTTGCCACAACTTTTCAGTACTTTGCCACACTTTTCAGCACTTTGACACTACCTTTCAGCACTTTGCCACAACTTTTCAGTACTTTGCCACACTTTTCTGTACTTTGTCACGACTTTGCCACAACTTTTCATTACTTTGCCACACTTTTCAGCACTTTGCCACTACCTTTCAGTACTTTGCCACAACTTTTCAGCACTTTGCCACAACTTTTCACAACTTTGCCACACTTTTCACTACTTTACCACGACTTTGCCACAACTTTTCAGTACTTTGCCACACTTTTCAGCACTTTGACACAACTTTTCAGTACTTTGCCACACTTTTCAGTACATTGCAACTACTTTTCAGTACTTTGCCACTACTTTTCAGCGCTTTGCCACAACTTTTCAGTACTTTGCCATACTTTTCAGTAAGTTGCCATGACTTTGCCACAACTTTTAAGTACTTTGCCACTACTTTTCAGCTCTTTTCCACAACTTTTCAGTACTTTGCAACACTTTTCAGCACTTTGCCACTCTATTTTCAGTACTTTGCAACTACTTTTCATCACTTTGCCACAACTTTTCAGTACTTTGCCACACTTTTCAGCACTTTGCCACTACTTTTCAGCACTTTGCCACTACCTTTCATTACTTTGCCACTACTTTTCAGCACTTTGCCACAACATTTCAGTACTTTGCTACACTGTTCATTACTTTGCCACGACATGGCCACAACTTTTCAGTACTTTGCCACACTTTTTAGTACTTTGTAACTGCTTTTCAGTACTTTGTCACTTCTTTTCAGCACTTTGCCACACTTTTCAGTACTTTGCCACTGCTTTTCAGTACTTTGCCACAACTTTTCAGCACTTTGCCACAACTTTTCAGTACTTTGCCACACTTTTCAGAACTTTGCCACTACCTTTCAGTACTTTGCCACAACTTTTCAGCACTTTGCCACAACTTTTCACAACTTTGCCACACTTTTCAGTACTTTACCACGACTTTGCCACAACTTTTCAGTACTTTGCCACACTTTTCAGTACTTTGCAACTGCTTTTCAGTACTTTGCCACTACTTTTCAGCACTTTGCCACAACTTTTCAGTAATTTGCCATACTTTTCAGTACTTTACCATGACTTTGCCACAACTTTTCAGTACTTTGCCACAATTTTCAGCACTTTGCCTCTGCTTTTCAGCACTTTGCCACAACTGTTCAGTACTTTGCCACACTTTTCAGCACTTTGCCACTACTTTTCAGCACTTTGCCACAACTTTTCAGTACTTTGCCACAATTTTCTGTACTTTGCCACGACTTTGCCACAACTTTTCAGTACTTTGCCACACTTTTCAGTACTTTGCAACTACTTTTCATCACTTTGGCACAACTTTTCAGTACTTTGCCACACGTTTCAGTACTTTGCCACTACTTTTCAGCACCTTGCCACTAGCTTTCAGTACTTTGCAACTACTTTTCAGCATTTTGCCACAACTTTTCAGTACTTTGCCACACTTTTCATTACTTTGCCACGACATGGCCACAACTTTTCAGTACTTTGCCACACTTTTAGTACTTTGCAACTGCTTTTCAGTACTTTGCCACTTCTTTTCAGCACTTTGCCACACTTTTCAGTACTTTGCCACTGCTTTTCAGTACTTTGCCACAACTTTTCAGCACTTTGCCACAACTTTTCAGTACTTTGCCACACTTTTCAGTACTTTACCACGACTTTGCCACAACTTTTCAGTACTTTGTCACACTTTTCAGCACTTTGACACTACCTTTCAGCATTTTGCCACAGCTTTTCAGTAATTTGCCACACTATTCTGTACTTTGCCACGACTTTGCCACAACTTTTCAGTACTTTGCCACACTTTTCAGTATTTTGCAACTGCTTTTCTGTACTTTGCCACTACTTTTCAGCACTTTGCCACAACTTTTCAGTACTTTTCCATACTTTTCAGTACTTTGCCACGACTTTGCCACAACTTTTAAGTACTTTGCCACTACTTTTCAGCTCTTTACCACAACTTGTCAGTACTTTGCCACACTTTTCAGCACTTTCCCACTCTATTTTCAGTACTTTGCCAATACTTTTCATCACTTTGCCACAACTTTTCAGTACTTTGCCACACTTTTCAGCGCTTTGCCACTACTTTTCAGCACATTGCCACTACCTTTCATTACTTTGCCACTACTTTTCAGCACTTTGCCACAACATTTCAGTACTTTGCTGCACTTTTCATTACTTTGCCACGACATGGCCACAACTTTTCAGTACTTTGCCACACTTTTTAGTACTTTGTTACTGCTTTTCAGTACTTTGTCACTTCTTTTCAGCACTTTGCCACACTTTTCAGTACGTTGCCACTGCTTTTCAGTACTTTGCCACAACTTTTCAGCACTTTGCCACAACTTTTCAGTACTTTGCCACACTTTTCAGTACTTTACCACGACTTTGCCACAACTTTTCAGTATTTTGCCACACTTTTCAGTACTTTACCATGACTTTGCCACAACTTTTCAGTACTTTGCCACAATTTTCAGCACTTTGCCTCTGCTTTTCAGCACTTTGCCACAACTGTTCAGTACTTTGCCACACTTTTCAGCACTTTGCCACTACTTTTCAGCACTTTGCCACAACTTTTCAGTACTTTGCCACAATTTTCTGTACTTTGCCACGACTTTGCCACAACTTTTCAGTACTTTGCCACACTTTTCAGTACTTTGCAACTACTTTTCATCACTTTGGCACAACTTTTCAGTACTTTGCCACACGTTTCAGCACTTTGCCACTACTTTTCAGCACCTTGCCACTAGCTTTCAGTACTTTGCAACTACTTTTCAGCATTTTGCCACAACTTTTCAGTACTTTGCAACACTTTTCATTACTTTGCCACGACATGGCCACAACTTTTCAGTACTTTGCCACACTTTTAGTACTTTGCAACTGCTTTTCAGTACTTTGCCACTTCTTTTCAGCACTTTGCCACACTTTTCAGTACTTTGCCACTGCTTTTCAGTACTTTGCCACAACTTTTCAGCACTTTGCCACAACTTTTCAGTACTTTGCCACACTTTTCAGTACTTTACCACGACTTTGCCACAACTTTTCAGTACTTTGTCACACTTTTCAGCACTTTGACACTACCTTTCAGCATTTTGCCACAGCTTTTCAGTACTTTGCCACACTATTCTGTACTTTGCCACGACTTTGCCACAACTTTTCAGTACTTTGCCACACTTTTCAGTACTTTGCAACTGCTTTTCTGTACTTTGCCACTACTTTTCAGCACTTTGCCACAACTTTTCAGTACTTTTCCATACTTTTCAGTACTTTGCCACGACTTTGCCACAACTTTTAAGTACTTTGCCACTACTTTTCAGCTCTTTACCACAACTTTTCAGTACTTTGCCACACTTTTCAGCACTTTCCCACTCTATTTTCAGTACTTTGCCAATACTTTTCATCACTTTGCCACAACTTTTCAGTACTTTGCCACACTTTTCAGCGCTTTGCCACTACTTTTCAGAACATTGCCACTACCTTTCATTACTTTGCCACTACTTTTCAGCACTTTGCCACAACATTTCAGTACTTTGCTGCACTTTTCATTACTTTGCCACGACATGGCCACAACTTTTCAGTACTTTGCCACACTTTTTAGTACTTTGTTACTGCTTTTCAGTACTTTGTCACTTCTTTTCAGCACTTTGCCACACTTTTCAGTACGTTGCCACTGCTTTTCAGTACTTTGCCACAACTTTTCAGCACTTTGCCACAACTTTTCAGTACTTTGCCACACTTTTCAGTACTTTACCACGACTTTGCCACAACTTTTCAGTATTTTGCCACACTTTTCAGTACTTTGCAACTGCTTTTCAGTACTTTGCCACTACTTTTCAGCACTTTGCCACAACTTTTCAGTACTTTGCCACTACCTTTCATTACTTTGCCACTACTTTTCAGCACTTTGCCACAACATTTCAGTACTTTGCTGCACTTTTCATTACTTTGCCACGACATGGCCACAACTTTTCAGTACTTTGCCACACTTTTTAGTACTTTGTTACTGCTTTTCAGTACTTTGTCACTTCTTTTCAGCACTTTGCCACACTTTTCAGTACGTTGCCACTACCTTTCAGTACTTTGCCACAACTTTTCAGCACTTTGACACAACTTTTCACAACTTTGCCACACTTTTCAGTACTTTACCACGACTTTGCCACAACTTTTCAGTATTTTGCCACACTTTTCAGTACTTTGCAACTGCTTTTCAGTACTTTGCCACTACTTTTCAGCACTTTGCCACAACTTTTCATTACTTTGCCACACTTTTCAGTACTTTACCACGACTTTGCCACAACTTTTCAGTACTTTGCCACAATTTTCAGCACTTTGCAACTGCTTTTCAGTACTTTGCCACTACTTTTCAGCACTTTGCCACAACTTTTCATTACTTTGCCACACTTTTCAGTACTTTACCACGACTTTGCCACAACTTTTCAGTACTTTGCCACAATTTTCAGCACTTTGCCACTACTTTTCAGCACTTTGCCACAACTGTTCAGTACTTTGCCACACTTTTCAGCACTTTGCCACTACTTTTCAGCACTTTGCCACAACTTTTCATTACTTTGCCACACTTTTCAGCACTTTGCCACTACTTTTCAGCACTTTGCCACTACCTTTCAGTACTTTGCACTACTTTTCAGCACTTTGCCACAACTTTTCATTACTTTGCCACGACATGGCCACAACTTTTCAGTACTTTGCCACACTTTTTAGTACTTTGCAACTGCTTTTCAGTACTTTGCCACTTCTTTTCAGCACTTTGCCACACTTTTCAGTACTTTGCCACTGCTTTTCAGTACTTTGCCACAACTTTTTAGCACTTTGCCACAACTTTTCAGTACTTTGCCACACTTTTCAGTACTTTGCCACTGCTTTTCAGTACTTTGCCACTAATTTTCAGCACATTGCCACATCTTGTCAGTACTTTGCCACACTTTTCAGCATATTGACACAACTTTTCAGTACTTTGCCACACTTTTCTGTACTTTGTCACGACTTTGCCACAACTTTTCAGTACTTTGCCACACTTTTCAGTACTTTGCAACTGCTTTTCAGTACTTTGCCACTCTATTTTCAGTACATTGCCACTACTTTTCATCACTTTGCCACAACTTTTCAGTACTTTGCCACACTTTTCAGCACTTTGCCACTACTTTTCAGCACTTTGCCACTAGCTTTCAGTACTTTGCAATTACTTTTCAGCACTTTGCAACGACTTTTCAGCACTTTGCCACAACTTTTCAGTACTTTGCCACTTCTTTTCAGCACTTTGCCACACTTTTCAGTACTTTGCCACTGCTTTTCAGTATTTTGCCACAACTTTTCAGCACTTTGCCACACTTTTCAGCACTTAGCCACGACTTTTCTGCACTTTGCCACAACTTTTCAGTACTTTGCCACTTCTTTTCAGCACTTTGCCACACTTTTCAGTACTTTGCCACTGCTTTTCAGTACTTTGCCACAACTTTTCAGCACTTTGCCACAACTTTTCAGTACTTTGCCACACTTTTCAGCACTTTGCCACTACCTTTCAGTACTTTGCCACAACTTTTCAGCACTTTGCCACAACTTTTCACAACTTTGCTACACTTTTCACTACTTTACCACGACTTTGCCACAACTTTTCAGTACTTTGCCACACTTTTCAGCACTTTGACACTACCTTTCAGCACTTTGCCACAACTTTTCAGTACTTTGCCACACTTTTCTGTACTTTGTCACGACTTTGCCACAACTTTTCAGTACTTTGCCACACTTTTCAGCACTTTGCCACTACCTTTCAGTACTTTGCCACAACTTTTCAGCACTTTGCCACAACTTTTCACAACTTTGCCACACTTTTCACTACTTTACCACGACTTTGCCACAACTTTTCAGTACTTAGCCACACTTTTCATCACTTTGACACAACTTTTCAGTACTTTGCCACACTTTTCAGTACTTTGCAACTGCTTTTCAGTACTTTGCCACTACTTTTCAGTGCTTTGCCACAACTTTTCAGTACTTTGCCATACTTTTCAGTAAGTTGCCACGACTTTGCCACAACTTTTAAGTACTTTGCCACTACTTTTCAGCTCTTTACCACAACTTTTCAGTACTTTGCAACACTTTTCAGCACTTTGCCACTCTATTTTCAGTACTTTGCAACTACTTTTCATCACTTTGCCACAACTTTTCAGTACTTTGCCACACTTTTCAGCACTTTGCCACTACTTTTCAGCACTTTGCCACTACCTTTCATTACTTTGCCACTACTTTTCAGCACTTTGCCACAACATTTCAGTACTTTGCTACACTGTTCATTACTTTGCAACGACATGGCCACAACTTTTCAGTACTTTGCCACACTTTTTAGTACTTTGTAACTGCTTTTCAGTACTTTGTCACTTCTTTTCAGCACTTTGCCACACTTTTCAGTACTTTGCCACTGCTTATCAGTACTTTGCCACAACTTTTCAGCACTTTGCCACAACTTTTCAGTACTTTGCCACACTTTTCAGAACTTTGCCACTACCTTTCAGTACTTTGCCACAACTTTTCAGCACTTTGCCACAACTTTTCACAACTTTGCCACACTTTTCAGTACTTTACCACGACTTTGCCACAACTTGTCAGTACTTTGCCACACTTTTCAGTACTTTGCAACTGCTTTTCAGTACTTTGCCACTACTTTTCAGCACTTTGCCACAACTTTTCAGTACTTTGCCACACTTTTCAGCACTTTGACACTACCTTTCAGCACTTTGCCACAACTTTTCAGTACTTTGCCACACTTTTCTGTACTTTGTCACGAATTTGCCACAACTTTTCAGTACTTTGCCACACTTTTCAGCACTTTGCCACTAACTTTCAGTACTTTGCCACAACTTTTCAGCACTTTGCCACAACTTTTCACAACTTTGCCACACTTTTCACTACTTTACCACGACTTTGCCACAACTTTTCAGTACTTAGCCACACTTTTCAGCACTTTGACACAACTTTTCAGTACTTTGCCACACTTTTCAGAACTTTGCCACTACCTTTCAGTACTTTGCCACAACTTTTCAGCACTTTGCCACAACTTTTCACAACTTTGCCACACTTTTCAGTACTTTACCACGACTTTGCCACAACTTTTCAGTACTTTGCCACACTTTTCAGTACTTTGCAACTGCTTTTCAGTACTTTGCCACTACTTTTCAGCACTTTGCCACAACTTTTCAGTACTTTGCCACACTTTTCAGCACTTTGACACTACCTTTCAGCACTTTGCCACAACTTTTCAGTACTTTGCCACACTTTTCTGTACTTTGTCACGACTTTGCCACAACTTTTCAGTACTTTGCCACACTTTTCAGCACTTTGCCACTACCTTTCAGTACTTTGCCACAACTTTTCAGCACTTTGCCACAACTTTTCACAACTTTGCCACACTTTTCACTACTTTACCACGACTTTGCCACAACTTTTCAGTACTTAGCCACACTTTTCAGCACTTTGACACAACTTTTCAGTACTTTGCCACACTTTTCAGTACTTTACAACTGCTTTTCAGTACTTTGCCACTACTTTTCAGCGCTTTGCCACAACTTTTCAGTACTTTGCCATACTTTTCAGCACTTTGCCACAACATTTCAGTACTTTGCTACACTGTTCATTACTTTGCAACGACATGGCCACAACTTTTCAGTACTTTGCCACACTTTTTAGTACTTTGTAACTGCTTTTCAGTACTTTGTCACTTCTTTTCAGCACTTTGCCACACTTTTCAGTACTTTGCCACTGCTTATCAGTACTTTGCCACAACTTTTCAGCACTTTGCCACAACTTTTCAGTACTTTGCCACACTTTTCAGAACTTTGCCACTACCTTTCAGTACTTTGCCACAACTTTTCAGCACTTTGCCACAACTTTTCACAACTTTGCCACACTTTTCAGTACTTTACCACGACTTTGCCACAACTTTTCAGTACTTTGCCACACTTTTCAGTACTTTGCAACTGCTTTTCAGTACTTTGCCACTACTTTTCAGCACTTTGCCACAACTTTTCAGTACTTTGCCACACTTTTCAGCACTTTGACACTACCTTTCAGCACTTTGCCACAACTTTTCAGTACTTTGCCACACTTTTCTGTACTTTGTCACGACTTTGCCACAACTTTTCAGTACTTTGCCACACTTTTCAGCACTTTGCCACTACCTTTCAGTACTTTGCCACAACTTTTCAGCACTTTGCCACAACTTTTCACAACTTTGCCACACTTTTCACTACTTTACCACGACTTTGCCACAACTTTTCAGTACTTAGCCACACTTTTCAGCACTTTGACACAACTTTTCAGTACTTTGCCACACTTTTCAGAACTTTGCCACTACCTTTCAGTACTTTGCCACAACTTTTCAGCACTTTGCCACAACTTTTCACAACTTTGCCACACTTTTCAGTACTTTACCACGACTTTGCCACAACTTTTCAGTACTTTGCCACACTTTTCAGTACTTTGCAACTGCTTTTCAGTACTTTGCCACCACTTTTCAGCACTTTGCCACAACTTTTCAGTACTTTGCCACACTTTTCAGCACTTTGACACTACCTTTCAGCACTTTGCCACAACTTTTCAGTACTTTGCCACACTTTTCTGTACTTTGTCACGACTTTGCCACAACTTTTCAGTACTTTGCCACACTTTTCAGCACTTTGTCACTACCTTTCAGTACTTTGCCACAACTTTTCAGCACTTTGCCACAACTTTTCACAACTTTGCCACACTTTTCACTACTTTACCACGACTTTGCCACAACTTTTCAGTACTTAGCCACACTTTTCAGCACTTTTACACAACTTTTCAGTACTTTGCCACACTTTTCAGTACTTTGCAACTGCTTTTCAGTACTTTGCCACTACTTTTCAGCGCTTTGCCACAACTTTTCAGTACTTTGCCATACTTTTCAGTAAGTTGCCACGACTTTGCCACAACTTTTAAGTACTTTGCCACTACTTTTCAGCTCTTTACCACAACTTTTCAGTACTTTGCAACACTTTTCAGCACTTTGCCACTCTATTTTCAGTACTTTGCAACTACTTTTCATCACTTTGCCACAACTTTTCAGTACTTTGCCACACTTTTCAGCACTTTGCCACTACTTTTCAGCACTTTGCCACACTTTTCTGTACTTTGTCACGACTTTGCCACAACTTTTCAGTACTTTGCCACACTTTTCAGTACTTTACAACTGCTTTTCAGTACTTTGCCACTACTTTTCAGCGCTTTGCCACAACTTTTCAGTACTTTGCCATACTTTTCAGCACTTTGCCACTACCTTTCATTACTTTGCCACTACTTTTCAGCACTTTGCCACAACATTTCAGTACTTTGCTACACTGTTCATTACTTTGCAACGACATGGCCACAACTTTTCAGTACTTTGCCACACTTTTTAGTACTTTGTAACTGCTTTTCAGTACTTTGTCACTTCTTTTCAGCACTTTGCCACACTTTTCAGTACTTTGCCACTGCTTATCAGTACTTTGCCACAACTTTTCAGCACTTTGCCACAACTTTTCAGTACTTTGCCACACTTTTCAGAACTTTGCCACTACCTTTCAGTAATTTGCCACAACTTTTCAGCACTTTGCCACAACTTTTCACAACTTTGCCACACTTTTCAGTACTTTACCACGACTTTGCCACAACTTTTCAGTACTTTGCCACACTTTTCAGTACTTTGCAACTGCTTTTCAGTACTTTGCCACTACTTTTCAGCACTTTGCCACAACTTTTCAGTACTTTGCCACACTTTTCAGCACTTTGACACTACCTTTCAGCACTTTGCCACAACTTTTCAGTACTTTGCGACACTTTTCTGTACTTTGTCACGACTTTGCCACAACTTTTCAGTACTTTGCCACACTTTTCAGCACTTTGCCACTACCTTTCAGTACTTTGCCACAACTTTTCAGCACTTTGCCACAACTTTTCACAACTTTGCCACACTTTACACTACTTTACCACGACTTTGCCACAACTTTTCAGTACTTAGCCACACTTTTCAGCACTTTGACACAACTTTTCAGTACTTTGCCACACTTTTCAGAACTTTGCCACTACCTTTCAGTACTTTGCCACAACTTTTCAGCACTTTGCCACAACTTTTCACAACTTTGCCACACTTTTCAGTACTTTACCACGACTTTGCCACAACTTTTCAGTACTTTGCCACACTTTTCAGTACTTTGCAACTGCTTTTCAGTACTTTGCCACCACTTTTCAGCACTTTGCCACAACTTTTCAGTACTTTGCCACACTTTTCAGCACTTTGACACTACCTTTCAGCACTTTGCCACAACTTTTCAGTACTTTGCCACACTTTTCTGTACTTTGTCACGACTTTGCCACAACTTTTCAGTACTTTGCCACACTTTTCAGCACTTTGTCACTACCTTTCAGTACTTTGCCACAACTTTTCAGCACTTTGCCACAACTTTTCACAACTTTGCCACACTTTTCACTACTTTACCACGACTTTGCCACAACTTTTCAGTACTTAGCCACACTTTTCAGCACTTTTACACAACTTTTCAGTACTTTGCCACACTTTTCAGTACTTTGCAACTGCTTTTCAGTACTTTGCCACTACTTTTCAGCGCTTTGCCACAACTTTTCAGTACTTTGCCATACTTTTCAGTAAGTTGCCACGACTTTGCCACAACTTTTAAGTACTTTGCCACTACTTTTCAGCTCTTTACCACAACTTTTCAGTACTTTGCAACACTTTTCAGCACTTTGCCACTCTATTTTCAGTACTTTGTAACTACTTTTCATCACTTTGCCACAACTTTTCAGTACTTTGCCACACTTTTCAGCACTTTGCCACTACTTTTCAGCACTTTGCCACACTTTTCTGTACTTTGTCACGACTTTGCCACAACTTTTCAGTACTTTGCCACACTTTTCAGCACTTTGCCACTACCTTTCAGTACTTTGCCACAACTTTTCAGCACTTTGCCACAACTTTTCATTACTTTGCCACACTTTTCACTACTTTACCACGACTTTGCCACAACTTTTCAGTACTTAGCCACACTTTTCAGCACTTTGACACAACTTTTCAGTACTTTGCCACACTTTTCAGTACTTTGCAACTGCTTTTCAGTACTTTGCCACTACTTTTCAGCGCTTTGCCACAACTTTTCAGTACTTTGCCATACTTTTCAGCACTTTGCCACTACCTTTCATTACTTTGCCACTACTTTTCAGCACTTTGCCACAACATTTCAGTACTTTGCTACACTGTTCATTACTTTGCAACGACATGGCCACAACTTTTCAGTACTTTGCCACACTTTTTAGTACTTTGTAACTGCTTTTCAGTACTTTGTCACTTCTTTTCAGCACTTTGCCACACTTTTCAGTACTTTGCCACTGCTTATCAGTACTTTGCCACAACTTTTCAGCACTTTGCCACAACTTTTCAGTACTTTGCCACACTTTTCAGAACTTTGCCACTACCTTTCAGTACTTTGCCACAACTTTTCAGCACTTTGCCACAACTTTTCACAACTTTGCCACACTTTTCAGTACTTTACCACGACTTTGCCACAACTTTTCAGTACTTTGCCACACTTTTCAGTACTTTGCAACTGCTTTTCAGTACTTTGCCACTACTTTTCAGCACTTTGCCACAACTTTTCAGTACTTTGCCACACTTTTCAGCACTTTGACACTACCTTTCAGCACTTTGCCACAACTTTTCAGTACTTTGCCACACTTTTCTGTACTTTGTCACGACTTTGCCACAACTTTTCAGTACTTTGCCACACTTTTCAGCACTTTGCCACTACCTTTCAGTACTTTGCCACAACTTTTCAGCACTTTGCCACAACTTTTCACAACTTTGCCACACTTTTCACTACTTTACCACGACTTTGCCACAACTTTTCAGTACTTAGCCACACTTTTCAGCACTTTGACACAACTTTTCAGTACTTTGCCACACTTTTCAGAACTTTGCCACTACCTTTCATTACTTTGCCACAAGTTTTCAGCACTTTGCCACAACTTTTCACAACTTTGCCACACTTTTCAGTACTTTACCACGACTTTGCCACAACTTTTCAGTACTTTGCCACACTTTTCAGTACTTTGCAACTGCTTTTCAGTACTTTGCCACCACTTTTCAGCACTTTGCCACAACTTTTCAGTACTTTGCCACACTTTTCAGCACTTTGACACTACCTTTCAGCACTTTGCCACAACTTTTCAGTACTTTGCCACACTTTTCTGTACTTTGTCACGACTTTGCCACAACTTTTCAGTACTTTGCCACACTTTTCAGCACTTTGTCACTACCTTTCAGTACTTTGCCACAACTTTTCAGCACTTTGCCACAACTTTTCACAACTTTGCCACACTTTTCACTACTTTACCACGACTTTGCCACAACTTTTCAGTACTTAGCCACACTTTTCAGCACTTTTACACAACTTTTCAGTACTTTGCCACACTTTTCAGTACTTTGCAACTGCTTTTCAGTACTTTGCCACTACTTTTCAGCGCTTTGCCACAACTTTTCAGTACTTTGCCATACTTTTCAGTAAGTTGCCACGACTTTGCCACAACTTTTAAGTACTTTGCCACTACTTTTCAGCTCTTTACCACAACTTTTCAGTACTTTGCAACACTTTTCAGCACTTTGCCACTCTATTTTCAGTACTTTGCAACTACTTTTCATCACTTTGCCACAACTTTTCAGTACTTTGCCACACTTTTCAGCACTTTGCCACTACTTTTCAGCACTTTGCCACTAACTTTCATTACTTTGCCACTACTTTTCAGCACTTTGCCACAACATTTCAGTACTTTGCTACACTGTTCATTACTTTGCAACGACATGGCCACAACTTTTCAGTACTTTGCCACACTTTTTAGTACTTTGTAACTGCTTTTCAGTACTTTGTCACTTCTTTTCAGCACTTTGCCACACTTTTCAGTACTTTGCCACTGCTTTTCAGTACTTTGCCACAACTTTTCAGCACTTTGCCACAACTTTTCAGTACTTTGCCACACTTTTCAGAACTTTGCCACTACCTTTCAGTACTTTGCCACAACTTTTCAGCACTTTGCCACAACTTTTCACAACTTTGCCACACTTTTCAGTACTTTACCACGACTTTGCCACAATTTTTCAGTACTTTGCCACACTTTTCAGTACTTTGCAACTGCTTTTCAGTACTTTGCCACTACTATTCAGCACTTTGCCACAACTTTTCACAACTTTGCCACACTTTTCAGTACTTTGCCACACTTTTCAGTACTTTGCCACAATTTTTCAGCACTTTGCCACAACTTTTCAGTAATTTGCCACACTTTTCAGCACTTTGCCACTACCTTTCAGTACTTTGCCACAACTTTTCAGCACTTTGCCACAACTTTTCACAACTTTGCCACACTTTTCACTACTTTACCACGACTTTGCCACAACTTTTCAGTACTTTGCCACACTTTTCAGCACTTTGACACTACCTTTCAGCACTTTGCCACAACTTTTCAGTACTTTGCCACACTTTTCTGTACTTTGTCACGACTTTGCCACAACTTTTCAGTACTTTGCCACACTTTTCAGCACTTTGCCACTACCTTTCAGCACTTTGCCACAACTTGTCAGCACTTTGCCACAACTTTTCACAACTTAGCCACACTTTTCAGCACTTTGACACAACTTTTCAGTACTTTGCCACACTTTTCAGTACTTTGCAACTGCTTTTCAGTACTTTGCCACTACTTTTCAGCGCTTTGCCACAACTTTTCAGTACTTTGCCATACTTTTCAGTAAGTTGCCACGACTTTGCCACAACTTTTAAGTACTTTGCCACTACTTTTCAGCTCTTTACCACAACTTTTCAGTACTTTGCAACACTTTTCAGCACTTTGCCACTCTATTTTCAGTACTTTGCAACTACTTTTCATCACTTTGCCACAACTTTTCAGTACTTTGCCACACTTTTCAGCACTTTGCCACTACTTTTCAGCACTTTGCCACTACCTTTCATTACTTTGCCACTACTTTTCAGCACTTTGCCACAACATTTCAGTACTTTGCTACACTGTTCATTACTTTGCAACGACATGGCCACAACTTTTCAGTACTTTGCCACACTTTTTAGTACTTTGTAACTGCTTTTCAGTACTTTGTCACTTCTTTTCAGCACTTTGCCACACTTTTCAGTACTTTGCCACTGCTTTTCAGTACTTTGCCACAACTTTTCAGCACTTTGCCACAACTTTTCAGTACTTTGCCACACTTTTCAGAACTTTGCCACTACCTTTCAGTACTTTGCCACAACTTTTCAGCACTTTGCCACAACTTTTCACAACTTTGCCACACTTTTCAGTACTTTACCACGACTTTGCCACAATTTTTCAGTACTTTGCCACACTTTTCAGTACTTTGCAACTGCTTTTCAGTACTTTGCCACTACTATTCAGCACTTTGCCACAACTTTTCAGTAATTTGCCACACTTTTCAGTACTTTGCCACAATTTTTCAGCACTTTGCCACAACTTTTCAGTAATTTGCCACACTTTTCAGCACTTTGCCACTACCTTTCAGTACTTTGCCACAACTTTTCAGCACTTTGCCACAACTTTTCACAACTTGCCACACTTTTCACTACTTTACCACGACTTTGCCACAACTTTTCAGTACTTTGCCACACTTTTCAGCACTTTGACACTACCTTTCAGCACTTTGCCACAACTTTTCAGTACTTTGCCACACTTTTCTGTACTTTGTCACGACTTTGCCACAACTTTTCAGTACTTTGCCACACTTTTCAGCACTTTGCCACTACCTTTCAGTACTTTGCCACAACTTGTCAGCACTTTGCCACAACTTTTCACAACTTTGCCACACTTTTCACTACTTTACCACGACTTTGCCACAACTTTTCAGTACTTTGCCACACTTTTCAGCACTTTGACACAACTTTTCAGTACTTTGCCACACTTTTCAGTACTTTGCAACTGCTTTTCAGTACTTTGCCACTACTTTTCAGCGCTTTGCCACAACTTTTCAGTACTTTGCCATACTTTTCAGTAAGTTGCCACGACTTTGCCACAACTTTTAAGTACTTTGCCACTACTTTTCAGCTCTTTACCACAACTTTTCAGTACTTTGCAACACTTTTCAGCACTTTGCCACTCTATTTTCAGTACTTTGCAACTACTTTTCATCATTTTGCCACAACTTTTCAGTACTTTGCCACAATTTTCTGTACTTTGCCACGACTTTGCCACAACTTTTCAGTACTTTGCCACACGTTTCAGCACTTTGCCACTACTTTTCAGCACCTTGCCACTAGCTTTCAGTACTTTGCAACTACTTTTCAGCATTTTGCCACAACTTTTCAGTACTTTGCCACACTTTTCAGTACTTTGCAACTGCTTTTCAGTACATTGCCACTACTTTTCAGCACTTTGCCACAACTTTTCAGTAATTTGCCACACTTTTCAGTACTTTACCATGACTTTGCCACAATTTTTCAGTACTTTGCCACAATTTTCAGCACTTTGCCACTGCTTTTCAGCACTTTGCCACAACTGTTCAGTACTTTGCCACACTTTTCAGCACTGTGCCACTACTTTTCAGCACTTTGCCACAACTTTTCAGTACTTTGCCACAATTTTCTGTACTTTGCCACGACTTTGCCACAACTTTTCAGTACTTTGCCACACGTTTCAGCACTTTGCCACTACTTTTCAGCACCTTGCCACTAGCTTTCAGTACTTTGCAACTACTTTTCAGCATTTTGCCACAACTTTTCAGTACTTTGCCACACTTTTCATTACTTTGCCACGACATGGCCACAACTTTTCAGTACTTTGCCACACTTTTAGTACTTTGCAACTGCTTTTCAGTACTTTGCCACTTCTTTTCAGCACTTTGCCACACTTTTCAGTACTTTGCCACTGCTTTTCAGTACTTTGCCTCAACTTTTCAGTACTTTGCCACACTTTTCAGTACTTTACCACGACTTTGCCACAACTTTTCAGTACTTTGCCACACTTTTCAGCACTTTGACACTACCTTTCAGCACTTTGCCACAACTTTTCAGTACTTTGCCACACTTTTCTGTACTTTGTCACGACTTTGCCACAACTTTTCAGTACTTTGCCACACTTTTCAGCACTTTGCCACTACCTTTCAGTACTTTGCCACAACTTGTCAGCACTTTGCCACAACTTTTCACAACTTTGCCACACTTTTCACTACTTTACCACGACTTTGCCACAACTTTTCAGTACTTTGCCACACTTTTCAGCACTTTGACACAACTTTTCAGTACTTTGCCACACTTTTCAGTACTTTGCAACTGCTTTTCAGTACTTTGCCACTACTTTTCAGCGCTTTGCCACAACTTTTCAGTACTTTGCCATACTTTTCAGTAAGTTGCCACGACTTTGCCACAACTTTTAAGTACTTTGCCACTACTTTTCAGCTCTTTACCACAACTTTTCAGTACTTTGCAACACTTTTCAGCACTTTGCCACTCTATTTTCAGTACTTTGCAACTACTTTTCATCATTTTGCCACAACTTTTCAGTACTTTGCCACAATTTTCTGTACTTTGCCACGACTTTGCCACAACTTTTCAGTACTTTGCCACACGTTTCAGCACTTTGCCACTACTTTTCAGCACCTTGCCACTAGCTTTCAGTACTTTGCAACTACTTTTCAGCATTTTGCCACAACTTTTCAGTACTTTGCCACACTTTTCAGTACTTTGCAACTGCTTTTCAGTACTTTGCCACTACTTTTCAGCACTTTGCCACAACTTTTCAGTAATTTGCCACACTTTTCAGTACTTTACCATGACTTTGCCACAATTTTTCAGTACTTTGCCACAATTTTCAGCACTTTGCCACTGCTTTTCAGCACTTTGCCACAACTGTTCAGTACTTTGCCACACTTTTCAGCACTGTGCCACTACTTTTCAGCACTTTGCCACAACTTTTCAGTACTTTGCCACAATTTTCTGTACTTTGCCACGACTTTGCCACAACTTTTCAGTACTTTGCCACACGTTTCAGCACTTTGCCACTACTTTTCAGCACCTTGCCACTAGCTTTCAGTACTTTGCAACTACTTTTCAGCATTTTGCCACAACTTTTCAGTACTTTGCCACACTTTTCATTACTTTGCCACGACATGGCCACAACTTTTCAGTACTTTGCCACACTTTTAGTACTTTGCAACTGCTTTTCAGTACTTTGCCACTTCTTTTCAGCACTTTGCCACACTTTTCAGTACTTTGCCACTGCTTTTCAGTACTTTGCCACAACTTTTCAGTACTTTGCCACACTTTTCAGTACTTTACCACGACTTTGCCACAACTTTTCAGTACTTTGTCACACTTTTCAGCACATTGACACTATCTTTCAGCACTTTGCCACAGCTTTTCAGTATTTTGCCACACTATTCTGTACTTTGCCACGACTTTGCCACAACTTTTCAGTACTTTGCCACACTTTTCAGTACTTTGCAACTGCTTTTCAGTAATTTGCCACTACTTTTCAGCACTTTGCCACAACTTTTCATTACTTTTCCATACTTTTCAGTACTTTGCCACGACTTTGCCACAACTTTTAAGTACTTTGCCACTACTTTTCAGCTCTTTACCACAACTTTTCAGTACTTTGCCACACTTTTCAGCACTTTCCCACTCTATTTTCAGTACTTTGCCAATACTTTTCATCACTTTGCCACAACTTTTCAGTACTTTGCCACACTTTTCAGCGCTTTGCCACTACTTTTCAGCACTTTGCCACTACCTTTCATTACTTTGCCACTACTTTTCTGCACTTTGCCACAACATTTCAGTACTTTGCTGCACTTTTCATTACTTTGCCACGACATGGCCACAACTTTTCAGTACTTTGCCACACTTTTTAGTACTTTGTTACTGCTTTTCAGTACTTTGTCACTTCTTTTCAGCACTTTGCCACACTTTTCAGTACTTTGCAACTGCTTTTCAGTACTTTGCCACTACTATTCAGCACTTTGCCACAACTTTTCAGCACTTTGCCACAACTTTTCACAACTTTGCCACACTTTTCAGTACTTTACCACGACTTTGCCACAATTTTTCAGTACTTTGCAACTGCTTTTCAGTACTTTGCCACTACTTTTCAGCGCTTTGCCACAACTTTTCAGTACTTTGCCATACTTTTCAGTAAGTTGCCACGACTTTGCCACAACTTTTAAGTACTTTGCCACTACTTTTCAGCTCTTTACCACAACTTTTCAGTACTTTGCAACACTTTTCAGCACTTTGCCACTCTATTTTCAGTACTTTGCAACTACTTTTCATCATTTTGCCACAACTTTTCAGTACTTTGCCACAATTTTCTGTACTTTGCCACGACTTTGCCACAACTTTTCAGTACTTTGCCACACGTTTCAGCACTTTGCCACTACTTTTCAGCACCTTGCCACTAGCTTTCAGTACTTTGCAACTACTTTTCAGCATTTTGCCACAACTTTTCAGTACTTTGCCACACTTTTCAGTACTTTGCAACTGCTTTTCAGTACTTTGCCACTACTTTTCAGCACTTTGCCACAACTTTTCAGTAATTTGCCACACTTTTCAGTACTTTACCATGACTTTGCCACAATTTTTCAGTACTTTGCCACAATTTTCAGCACTTTGCCACTGCTTTTCAGCACTTTGCCACAACTGTTCAGTACTTTGCCACACTTTTCAGCACTGTGCCACTACTTTTCAGCACTTTGCCACAACTTTTCAGTACTTTGCCACAATTTTCTGTACTTTGCCACGACTTTGCCACAACTTTTCAGTACTTTGCCACACGTTTCAGCACTTTGCCACTACTTTTCAGCACCTTGCCACTAGCTTTCAGTACTTTGCAACTACTTTTCAGCATTTTGCCACAACTTTTCAGTACTTTGCCACACTTTTCATTACTTTGCCACGACATGGCCACAACTTTTCAGTACTTTGCCACACTTTTAGTACTTTGCAACTGCTTTTCAGTACTTTGCCACTTCTTTTCAGCACTTTGCCACACTTTTCAGTACTTTGCCACTGCTTTTCAGTACTTTGCCACAACTTTTCAGTACTTTGCCACACTTTTCAGTACTTTACCACGACTTTGCCACAACTTTTCAGTACTTTGCCACACTTTTCAGCACTTTGACACTACCTTTCAGCACTTTGCCACAACTTTTCAGTACTTTGCCACACTTTTCTGTACTTTGTCACGACTTTGCCACAACTTTTCAGTACTTTGCCACACTTTTCAGCACTTTGCCACTACCTTTCAGTACTTTGCCACAACTTGTCAGCACTTTGCCACAACTTTTCACAACTTTGCCACACTTTTCACTACTTTACCACGACTTTGCCACAACTTTTCAGTACTTTGCCACACTTTTCAGCAATTTGACACAACTTTTCAGTACTTTGCCACACTTTTCAGTACTTTGCAACTGCTTTTCAGTACTTTGCCACTACTTTTCAGCGCTTTGCCACAACTTTTCAGTACTTTGCCATACTTTTCAGTAAGTTGCCACGACTTTGCCACAACTTTTAAGTACTTTGCCACTACTTTTCAGCTCTTTACCACAACTTTTCAGTACTTTGCAACACTTTTCAGCACTTTGCCACTCTATTTTCAGTACTTTGCAACTACTTTTCATCATTTTGCCACAACTTTTCAGTACTTTGCCACAATTTTCTGTACTTTGCCACGACTTTGCCACAACTTTTCAGTACTTTGCCACACGTTTCAGCACTTTGCCACTACTTTTCAGCACCTTGCCACTAGCTTTCAGTACTTTGCAACTACTTTTCAGCATTTTGCCACAACTTTTCAGTACTTTGCCACACTTTTCAGTACTTTGCAACTGCTTTTCAGTACTTTGCCACTGCTTTTCAGCACTTTGCCACAACTTTTCAGTAATTTGCCACACTTTTCAGTACTTTACCATGACTTTGCCACAATTTTTCAGTACTTTGCCACAATTTTCAGCACTTTGCCACTGCTTTTCAGCACTTTGCCACAACTGTTCAGTACTTTGCCACACTTTTCAGCACTGTGCCACTACTTTTCAGCACTTTGCCACAACTTTTCAGTACTTTGCCACAATTTTCTGTACTTTGCCACGACTTTGCCACAACTTTTCAGTACTTTGCCACACGTTTCAGCACTTTGCCACTACTTTTCAGCACCTTGCCACTAGCTTTCAGTACTTTGCAACTACTTTTCAGCATTTTGCCACAACTTTTCAGTACTTTGCCACACTTTTCATTACTTTGCCACGACATGGCCACAACTTTTCAGTACTTTGCCACACTTTTAGTACTTTGCAACTGCTTTTCAGTACTTTGCCACTTCTTTTCAGCACTTTGCCACACTTTTCAGTACTTTGCCACTGCTTTTCAGTACTTTGCCACAACTTTTCAGTACTTTGCCACACTTTTCAGTACTTTACCACGACTTTGCCACAACTTTTCAGTACTTTGTCACACTTTTCAGCACATTGACACTATCTTTCAGCACTTTGCCACAGCTTTTCAGTACTTTGCCACACTATTCTGTACTTTGCCACGACTTTGCCACAACTTTTCAGTACTTTGCCACACTTTTCAGTACTTTGCAACTGCTTTTCAGTAATTTGCCACTACTTTTCAGCACTTTGCCACAACTTTTCATTACTTTTCCATACTTTTCAGTACTTTGCCACGACTTTGCCACAACTTTTAAGTACTTTGCCACTACTTTTCAGCTCTTTACCACAACTTTTCAGTACTTTGCCACACTTTTCAGCACTTTCCCACTCTATTTTCAGTACTTTGCCAATACTTTTCATCACTTTGCCACAACTTTTCAGTACTTTGCCACACTTTTCAGCGCTTTGCCACTACTTTTCAGCACTTTGCCACTACCTTTCATTACTTTGCCACTACTTTTCTGCACTTTGCCACAACATTTCAGTACTTTGCTGCACTTTTCATTACTTTGCCACGACATGGCCACAACTTTTCAGTACTTTGCCACACTTTTTAGTACTTTGTTACTGCTTTTCAGTACTTTGTCACTTCTTTTCAGCACTTTGCCACACTTTTCAGTACGTTGCCACTGCTTTTCAGTACTTTGCCACAACTTTTCAGCACTTTGCCACAACTTTTCAGTACTTTGCCACACTTTTCAGTACTTTACCACGACTTTGCCACAACTTTTCAGTATTTTGCCACACTTTTCAGTACTTTGCAACTGCTTTTCAGTACTTTGCCACTACTTTTCAGCACTTTGCCACAACTTTTCAGTACTTTGCCACTACCTTTCATTACTTTGCCACTACTTTTCAGCACTTTGCCACAACATTTCAGTACTTTGCTGCACTTTTCATTACTTTGCCACGACATGGCCACAACTTTTCAGTACTTTGCCACACTTTTTAGTACTTTGTTACTGCTTTTCAGTACTTTGTCACTTCTTTTCAGCACTTTGCCACACTTTTCAGTACGTTGCCACTACCTTTCAGTACTTTGCCACAACTTTTCAGCACTTTGCCACAACTTTTCACAACTTTGCCACACTTTTCAGTACTTTACCACGACTTTGCCACAACTTTTCAGTATTTTGCCACACTTTTCAGTACTTTGACACAACTTTTCAGTACTTTGCCACACTTTTCAGTACTTTGCCACTACCTTTCATTACTTTGCCACTACTTTTCAGCACTTTGCCACAACATTTCAGTACTTTGCTGCACTTTTCATTACTTTGCCACGACATGGCCTCAACTTTTCAGTACTTTGCCACACTTTTTAGTACTTTGTTACTGCTTTTCAGTACTTTGTCACTTCTTTTCAGCACTTTGCCACACTTTTCAGTACGTTGCCACTACCTTTCAGTACTTTGCCACAACTTTTCAGCACTTTGCCACAACTTTTCACAACTTTGCCACACTTTTCAGTACTTTACCACGACTTTGCAACAACTTTTCAGTACTTTGCCACAATTTTCAGCACTTTGCCACTACTTTTCAGCACTTAACCACAACTGTTCAGTACTTTGCCACACTTTTCAGCACTTTGCCACTACTTTTCAGCACTTTGCCACAACTTTTCAGTACTTTGCCACACTTTTCAGCACTTTGACACAACTTTTCAGTACTTTGCCACAATTTTCTGTACTTTGCCACGACTTTGCCACAACTTTTCAGTACTTTGCCACACTTTTCAGTACTTTGCAACTGCTTTTAAGTACTTTGCCACTAATTTTCAGCACTTTGCCACAACTTTTCAGTACTTTGCCATACTTTTCAGTATTTTGCCACGACTTTGCCACAACTTTTAAGTACTTTGCCACTACTTTTCAGCTCTTTACCACAACTTTTCAGTACTTTGCCACACTTTTCAGTACTTTGCCACCCTATTTTCAGCACTTTGACACTACCTTTCAGCACTTTGCCACAGCTTTTCAGTACTTTGCCACACTATTCTGTACTTTGCCACGACTTTGCCACAACTTTTCAGTACTTTGCCACACTTTTCAGTACTTTGCAACTGCTTTTCAGTACTTTGCCACTACTTTTCAGCACTTTGCCACAACTTTTCAGTACTTTTCCATACTTTTCAGTACTTTGCCACGACTTTGCCACAACTTTTAAGTACTTTGCCACTACTTTTCAGCTCTTTACCACAACTTTTCAGTACTTTGCCACACTTTTCAGCACTTTCCCGCTCTATTTTCAGTACTTTGCCAATACTTTTCATCACTTTGCCACAACTTTTCAGTACTTTGCCACACTTTTCAGCGCTTTGCCACTACTTTTCAGCACTTTGCCACTACCTTTCATTACTTTGCCACTACTTTTCAGCACTTTGCCACAAGATTTCAGTACTTTGCTGCACTTTTCATTACTTTGCCACGACATGGCCACAACTTTTCAGTACTTTGCCACACTTTTTAGTACTTTGTTACTGCTTTTCAGTACTTTGTCACTTCTTTTCAGCACTTTGCCACACTTTTCAGTACGTTGCCACTGCTTTTCAGTACTTTGCCACAACTTTTCAGCACTTTGCCACAACTTTTCAGTACTTTGCCACACTTTTCAGTACTTTACCACGACTTTGCCACAACTTTTCAGTATTTTGCCACACTTTTCAGTACTTTGCAACTGCTTTTCAGTACTTTGCCACTACTTTTCAGCACTTTGCCACAACTTTTCAGTACTTTTCCATACTTTTCAGTACTTTGCCACGACTTTGCCACAACTTTTAAGTACTTTGCCACTACTTTTCAGCTCTTTACCACAACTTTTCAGTACTTTGCCACAATTTTCAGCACTTTGCCACTGCTTTTCAGCACTTTGCCACAACTGTTCAGTACTTTGCCACACTTTTCAGCACTGTGCCACTACTTTTCAGCACTTTGCCACAACTTTTCAGTACTTTGCCACAATTTTCTGTACTTTGCCACGACTTTGCCACAACTTTTCAGTACTTTGCCACACGTTTCAGCACTTTGCCACTACTTTTCAGCACCTTGCCACTAGCTTTCAGTACTTTGCAACTACTTTTCAGCATTTTGCCACAACTTTTCAGTACTTTGCCACACTTTTCATTACTTTGCCACGACATGGCCACAACTTTTCAGTACTTTGCCACACTTTTAGTACTTTGCAACTGCTTTTCAGTACTTTGCCACTTCTTTTCAGCACTTTGCCACACTTTTCAGTACTTTGCCACTGCTTTTCAGTACTTTGCCACAACTTTTCAGTACTTTGCCACACTTTTCAGTACTTTACCACGACTTTGCCACAACTTTTCAGTACTTTGTCACACTTTTCAGCACATTGACACTATCTTTCAGCACTTTGCCACAGCTTTTCAGTACTTTGCCACACTATTCTGTACTTTGCCACGACTTTGCCACAACTTTTCAGTACTTTGCCACACTTTTCAGTACTTTGCAACTGCTTTTCAGTAATTTGCCACTACTTTTCAGCACTTTGCCACAACTTTTCATTACTTTTCCATACTTTTCAGTACTTTGCCACGACTTTGCCACAACTTTTAAGTACTTTGCCACTACTTTTCAGCTCTTTACCACAACTTTTCAGTACTTTGCCACACTTTTCAGCACTTTCCCACTCTATTTTCAGTACTTTGCCAATACTTTTCATCACTTTGCCACAACTTTTCAGTACTTTGCCACACTTTTCAGCGCTTTGCCACTACTTTTCAGCACTTTGCCACTACCTTTCATTACTTTGCCACTACTTTTCTGCACTTTGCCACAACATTTCAGTACTTTGCTGCACTTTTCATTACTTTGCCACGACATGGCCACAACTTTTCAGTACTTTGCCACACTTTTTAGTACTTTGTTACTGCTTTTCAGTACTTTGTCACTTCTTTTCAGCACTTTGCCACACTTTTCAGTACGTTGCCACTGCTTTTCAGTACTTTGCCACAACTTTTCAGCACTTTGCCACAACTTTTCAGTACTTTGCCACACTTTTCAGTACTTTACCACGACTTTGCCACAACTTTTCAGTATTTTGCCACACTTTTCAGTACTTTGCAACTGCTTTTCAGTACTTTGCCACTACTTTTCAGCACTTTGCCACAACTTTTCAGTACTTTGCCACTACCTTTCATTACTTTGCCACTACTTTTCAGCACTTTGCCACAACATTTCAGTACTTTGCTGCACTTTTCATTACTTTGCCACGACATGGCCACAACTTTTCAGTACTTTGCCACACTTTTTAGTACTTTGTTACTGCTTTTCAGTACTTTGTCACTTCTTTTCAGCACTTTGCCACACTTTTCAGTACGTTGCCACTACCTTTCAGTACTTTGCCACAACTTTTCAGCACTTTGCCACAACTTTTCACAACTTTGCCACACTTTTCAGTACTTTACCACGACTTTGCCACAACTTTTCAGTATTTTGCCACACTTTTCAGTACTTTGACACAACTTTTCAGTACTTTGCCACACTTTTCAGTACTTTGCCACTACCTTTCATTACTTTGCCACTACTTTTCAGCACTTTGCCACAACATTTCAGTACTTTGCTGCACTTTTCATTACTTTGCCACGACATGGCCACAACTTTTCAGTACTTTGCCACACTTTTTAGTACTTTGTTACTGCTTTTCAGTACTTTGTCACTTCTTTTCAGCACTTTGCCACACTTTTCAGTACGTTGCCACTACCTTTCAGTACTTTGCCACAACTTTTCAGCACTTTGCCACAACTTTTCACAACTTTGCCACACTTTTCAGTACTTTACCACGACTTTGCAACAACTTTTCAGTACTTTGCCACAATTTTCAGCACTTTGCCACTACTTTTCAGCACTTAACCACAACTGTTCAGTACTTTGCCACACTTTTCAGCACTTTGCCACTACTTTTCAGCACTTTGCCACAACTTTTCAGTACTTTGCCACACTTTTCAGCACTTTGACACAACTTTTCAGTACTTTGCCACAATTTTCTGTACTTTGCCACGACTTTGCCACAACTTTTCAGTACTTTGCCACACTTTTCAGTACTATGCAACTGCTTTTAAGTACTTTGCCACTAATTTTCAGCACTTTGCCACAACTTTTCAGTACTTTGCCATACTTTTCAGTATTTTGCCACGACTTTGCCACAACTTTTAAGTACTTTGCCACTACTTTTCAGCTCTTTACCACAACTTTTCAGTACTTTGCCACACTTTTCAGTACTTTGCCACCCTATTTTCAGCACTTTGACACTACCTTTCAGCACTTTGCCACAGCTTTTCAGTACTTTGCCACACTATTCTGTACTTTGCCACGACTTTGCCACAACTTTTCAGTACTTTGCCACACTTTTCAGTACTTTGCAACTGCTTTTCAGTACTTTGCCACTACTTTTCAGCACTTTGCCACAACTTTTCAGTACTTTTCCATACTTTTCAGTACTTTGCCACGACTTTGCCACAACTTTTAAGTACTTTGCCACTACTTTTCAGCTCTTTACCACAACTTTTCAGTACTTTGCCACACTTTTCAGCACTTTCCCACTCTATTTTCAGTACTTTGCCAATACTTTTCATCACTTTGCCACAACTTTTCAGTACTTTGCCACACTTTTCAGCGCTTTGCCACTACTTTTCAGCACTTTGCCACTACCTTTCATTACTTTGCCACTACTTTTCAGCACTTTGCCACAACATTTCAGTACTTTGCTGCACTTTTCATTACTTTGCCACGACATGGCCACAACTTTTCAGTACTTTGCCACACTTTTTAGTACTTTGTTACTGCTTTTCAGTACTTTGTCACTTCTTTTCAGCACTTTGCCACACTTTTCAGTACGTTGCCACTGCTTTTCAGTACTTTGCCACAACTTTTCAGCACTTTGCCACAACTTTTCAGTACTTTGCCACACTTTTCAGTACTTTACCACGACTTTGCCACAACTTTTCAGTATTTTGCCACACTTTTCAGTACTTTGCAACTGCTTTTCAGTACTTTGCCACTACTTTTCAGCACTTTGCCACAACTTTTCAGTACTTTGCCACTACCTTTCATTACTTTGCCACTACTTTTCAGCACTTTGCCACAACATTTCAGTACTTTGCTGCACTTTTCATTACTTTGCCACGACATGGCCACAACTTTTCAGTACTTTGCCACACTTTTTAGTACTTTGTTACTGCTTTTCAGTACTTTGTCACTTCTTTTCAGCGCTTTGCCACACTTTTCAGTACGTTGCCACTACCTTTCAGTACTTTGCCACAACTTTTCAGCACTTTGCCACAACTTTTCACAACTTTGCCACACTTTTCAGTACTTTACCACGACTTTGCCACAACTTTTCAGTATTTTGCCACACTTTTCAGTACTTTGCAACTGCTTTTCAGTACTTTGCCACTACTTTTCAGCACTTTGCCACAACTTTTCAGTACTTTGCCACACTTTTCAGTACTTTACCACGACTTTGCCACAACTTTTCAGTACTTTGCCACAATTTTCAGCACTTTGCCACTACTTTTCAGCACTTTGACACAACTGTTCAGTACTTTGCCACACTTTTCAGCACTTTGCCACTACTTTTCAGCACTTTGCCACAACTTTTCAGTACTTTGCCACACTTTTCAGCACTTTGCCACTACTTTTCAGCACTTTGCCACTACCTTTCAGTACTTTGCACTACTTTTCAGCACTTTGCCACAACTTTTCAGTACTTTGCCACACTTTTCTTTACTTTGCCACGACATGGCCACAACTTTTCAGTACTTTGCCACACTTTTTAGTACTTTGCAACTGCTTTTCAGTACTTTGCCACTTCTTTTCAGCACTTTGCCACACTTTTCAGTACTTTGCCACTGCTTTTCAGTACTTTGCCACAACTTTTCAGCACTTTGCCACAACTTTTCAGTACTTTGCCACACTTTTCAGTACTTTGCCACTGCTTTTCAGTACTTTGCCACTAATTTTCAGCACATTGCCACATCTTGTCAGTACTTTGCCACACTTTTCAGCATATTGACACAACTTTTCAGTACTTTGCCACACTTTTCAGCACTTTGCCACGACTTTGCCACAACTTTTCAGTACTTTGCCACACTTTTCAGTACTTTGCAACTGCTTTTCAGTACTTTGCCACTCTATTTTCAGTACATTGCCACTACTTTTCATCACTTTGCCACAACTTTTCAGTACTTTGCCACACTTTTCAGCACTTTGCCACTACTTTTCAGCACTTTGCCACTAGCTTTCAGTACTTTGCAATTACTTTTCAGCACTTTGCCACAAATTTTCAGTATTTTGCCACACTTTTCATCACTTTGCCACGACATGGCCTCAACTTTTCAGCACTTTGCCACAACTTTTCAGTACTTTGCCACACTTTTCAGCACTTTGCCACTACCTTTCAGTACTTTGCCACAACTTTTCAGCACTTTGCCACAACTTTTCACAACTTTGCCACACTTTTCAGTACTTTACCACGATTTTGCCACAACTTTTCAGTACTTTGCCACACTTTTCAGCACTTTGCCACTACTTTTCAGCACTTTGCCACAACGGTTCAGTACTTTGCCACATTTTTCAGTACTTTTCCACGACTTTGCCACAACTTTTCAGTTCTTTGCCCCACTTTTCAGTACTTTGCCACAACTTTTCAGCACTTTGCCACAATTTTTCACAACTTTCCCACACTTTTCAGTACTTTACCACGACTTTGCCACAACTTTTCAGTACTTTGCCACAATTTTCAGCACTTTGCCACTACTTTTCAGCACTTTGCCACAACTGTTCAGTACTTTGCCACACTTTTCAGCACTTTGCCACTACTTTTCAGCACTTTGCCACAACTTTTCAGTACTTTGCCACACTTTTCAGCACTTTGACACAACTTTTCAGTACTTTGCCATACTTTTCAGTACTTTGCCACGACTTTGCCACAACTTTTAAGTACTTTGCCACTACTTTTCAGCTCTTTACCACAACTTTTCAGTACTTTGCCACACTTTTCAGTACTTTGCCACTCTATTTTCAGTACTTTGCCATTACTTTTCATCACTTTGGCACAACTTTTCAGTACTTTGCCACACTTTTCAGCACTTTGCCACTACTTTTCAGCACCTTGCCACTAGCTTTCAGTACTTTGCAACTACTTTTCAGCATTTTGCCACAACTTTTCAGTACTTTGCCACACTTTTCATTACTTTGCCACGACATGGCCACAACTTTTCAGTACTTTGCCACACTTGTTAGTACTTTGCAACTGCTTTTCAGTACTTTGCCACTTCTTTTCAGCACTTTGCCACACTTTTCAGTACTTTGCCACTGCTTTTCAGTACTTTGCCACAACTTTTCAGCACTTTGCCACAACTTTTCAGTACTTTGCCACACTTTTCAGTACTTTACCACGACTTTGCCACAACTTTTCAGTACTTTGTCACACTTTTCAGCACTTTGACACTACCTTTCAGCACTTTGCCACAACTTTTCAGTACTTTGCCAGACTATTCTGTACTTTGCCACGACTTTGCCACAACTTTTCAGTACTTTGGCACACTTTTCAGTACTTTGCAACTGCTTTTCAGTACTTTGCCACTACTTTTCAGCGCTTTGCCACAACTTTTCAGTACTTTTCCATACTTTTCAGTACTTTGCCACGACTTTGCCACAACTTTTAAGTACTTTGCCACTACTTTTCAGCTCTTTACGACAACTTTTCTGTACTTTGCCACACTTTTCAGCACTTTGCCACTCTATTTTCAGTACTTTGCCACTACTTTTCATCACTTTGCCACAACTTTTCAGTACTTTGCCACACTTTTCAGTACTTTGCAACTGCTTTTAAGTACTTTGCCACTAATTTTCAGCACTTTGCCACAACTTTTCAGTACTTTGCCATACTTTTCAGTACTTTGCCACGACTTTGCCACAACGTTTAAGTACTTTGCCACTACTTTTCAGCTCTTTACCACAACTTTTCAGTACTTTGCCACACTTTTCAGTACTTTGCCACTCTATTTTCAGTACTTTGCCACTACTTTTCATCACTTTGGCACAACTTTTCAGTACTTTTCAGCACTTTGCCACTACTTTTCAGCACCTTGCCACTAGCTTTCAGTACTTTGCAACTACTTTTCAGCATTTTGCCACAACTTTTCAGTACTTTGCCACACTTTTCATTACTTTGCCACGACATGGCCACAACATTTCAGTACTTTGCCACACTTTTTAGTACTTTGCAACTGCTTTTCTGCTACTCGAATCTCGCTTTGTAAAATTGCAATACGAATACTAGAATCTTGCATTGTGGAATGGCAATACGAATACTCGAATATAGCAATGTACAATTGCAATATGAATACTCGAATCTCGCATTGTGGAATGGCATAACGGATTGTAAAATTGCAATACAAATACTAGAATCTCGCATTGTAAAATTGCAATACGAATACTAGAATCTCGCATTGTAAAATTGCAATACGAATACTCGAGTCTCGCATTGTGGAATGGCATAACACATTGTGGAATTGCAATACGAATACTAGAATCTCGCATTGTAAAATTGCAATACAAATACTAGAATCTCGCATTGTAAAATTGCAATACGAATACTAGAATCTCGCCTTGTGGAATGGCATG
The DNA here is from genome assembly GCF_978046115.1 of Saccoglossus kowalevskii. Classification (NCBI taxonomy): domain Eukaryota; kingdom Metazoa; phylum Hemichordata; class Enteropneusta; family Harrimaniidae; genus Saccoglossus; species Saccoglossus kowalevskii. The sequence continues at coordinate 1,394,358 of NW_028188618.1, read as the reverse complement.
ACGCATTGTGGAATTGCAATACAAATACTCAAATCTCGCATTGTAAAATTGCAACACGAATACTAGAATCTCGCATTGTAAAATTGCAATATGAATACTAGAATCTCGCATTGTAAAATTGCAATACGAATACTTGCATTGTGGAATGGCATGACGCATTGTGGAATTGAAATATGAATACTTGAATCTCGCGTTGTAAAATTGCAATACGAATACTCGAATCTCCCATTGTGAAATTGAAATACAAATACTAGAATCTCGCATTGTAAAATTGCAATTCGAATACTAGAATCTCGCATTGTGAAATGGCATAACGCATTGTAGAATTGCAAAACAAATACTCGAATCTCCCATTGTGAAATTGCCATACGAATACTAGAATCTCGCATTGTAAAATTGCAATACGAATACTCGAATCTCGCTTTGTAAAATTGCAATACGAATACTAGAATCTCGCATTGTGGAATGGCAATACGAATACTCGAATATAGCAATGTACAATTGCAATACGAATACTCGAATCTCGCATTGTGGAATGGCATAACGCATTGTAAAATTGCAATACAAATACTAGAATCTCGCATTGTAAAATTGCAATACGAATACTAGAATCTCGCATTGTAAAATTGCAATACGAATACTAGAGTCTCGCATTGTGGAATGGCATAACGCATTGTGGAATTGCAATACGAATACTAGAATCTCGCATTGTAAAATTGCAATACGAATACTAGAATCTCGCATTGTGGAATGGCATAACGCATTGTGGAATTGCAATACGAATACTAGAATCTCGCATTGTAAAATTGCAATACAAATACTAGAATCTCGCATTGTAAAATTGCAATACAAATACTCGAATCTCGCATTGTAAAATTACAATACGAATACTAGAATCTCTCATTGTGGAATTGCAATACGAATAATCGCATTGTGGAATGGCATGACGCATTGTGGAATTGCAATACAAATACTCAAATCTCGCATTGTAAAATTGCAACACGAATACTAGAATCTCGCATTGTAAAATTGCAATATGAATACTAGAATCTCGCATTGTAAAATTGCAATACGAATACTTGCATTGTGGAATGGCATGACGCATTGTGGAATTGAAATATGAATACTTGAATCTCGCGTTGTAAAATTGCAATACGAATACTCGAATCTCCCATTGTGAAATTGAAATACAAATACTAGAATCTCGCATTGTAAAATTGCAATACGAATACTAGAGTCTCGCATTGTGGAATGGCATAACGCATTGTGGAATTGCAATACGAATACTAGAATCTCGCATTGTAAAATTGCAATACGAATACTAGAATCTCGCATTGTGGAATGGCATAACGCATTGTGGAATTGCAATACGAATACTAGAATCTCGCTTTGTAAAATTGCAATACGAATACTAGAATCTCGCATTGTGGAATGGCAATACGAATACTCGAATATAGCAATGTACAATTGCAATACGAATACTCGAATCTCGCATTGTGGAATGGCATAACGCATTGTAAAATTGCAATACAAATACTAGAATCTCGCATTGTAAAATTGCAATACGAATACTAGAATCTCGCATTGTAAAATTGCAATACGAATACTAGAGTCTCGCATTGTGGAATGGCATAACGCATTGTGGAATTGCAATACGAATACTAGAATCTCGCATTGTAAAATTGCAATACGAATACTAGAATCTCGCATTGTGGAATGGCATAACGCATTGTGGAATTGCAATACGAAAACTAGAATCTTGCATTGTAAATTTGCAATATGAATACTCGAATCTCGCATTGTAAAATTGCAATATGAACACTAGAATTTCGCATTGTGGAATGGCAATATGAATACTGGAATCTTGCATTGTGGAATGGCATGACGCATTGTGGACTTGCAGTACAAATACTCGAATCTCGTTTTGTAAAATTGCAATACGAATACTAGAATCTCGCATTGTGGAATGGCATGACGCATTGTGGAATTGCAATATAAATACTAGAATCTCGCATTGTAATATTGCAATACAAGTACTAGAATCTCGCATTGTAAAATTGCAATACGAATATTAGAATCTCGCATTGTGGAATGGCATGACGCATTGTGGAATTGCAATACAAATACTCAAATCTCGCATTGTAAAATTGCAACACGAATACTAGAATCTCGCATTGTAAAATTGCAATATGAATACTAGAATCTCGCATTGTAAAATTGCAATACGAATACTCGCTCGTGGAATGGCATAACGCATTGTGAAATTACAATACGAATACTAGAATCTCTCATTGTGGAATGGCATGACGCATTGCGGTCTTGCAATACAAATACCAGAATCTCGCATTGTAAAATTGCAATATGAACACTAGTATTTCGCATTGTGGAATGGCATGACGCATTGTGGAATTGCAATACGAATACTAGAATCTCGCATTGTACAATTGCAATACGAATACTCGAATCTCGCATTGTAAAATTACAATACGAATACTAGAATCTCTCATTGTGGAATTGCAATACGAATAATCGCATTGTGGAATGGCATGACGCATTGTGGACTTGCAATACAAATACTAGAATCTCGCATTGTAAAATTGCAATACGAATACCAGAATCTCGCATTGTGGAATTGCAATACGAATAATCGCATTGTGGAATGGCATGACGCATTGTGGACTTGCAAAACAAATACTAGAAACTTGCATTGTAAAATTGCAATACAAATACTCGAATCTCGCATAGTAAAATTGCAATACGAATACTAGAATCTCGCATTGTGGAATGGCATGACGCATTGTGGAATTGCAATACAAATACTCGAAACTCGCATAGTAAAATTGCAATACGAACACTAGAATCTCGCATTGTGGAATTGCAATACGAATACTAGAATCTCGCATTGTAAAATTGCAATACAAATTCTCGAATCTCGCATAGTAAAATTGCAATACGAATACTAGAATCTCGCATTGTGGAATTGCAATACGAATACTAGAATCTCGCATTGTAAAATTGCAATACGAATACTAGAATTTCGCATTGTGGAATGGCATGACGCATTGTGGAATTGCAATACGAATACTCGAATCTCGCATTGTACAATTGCAATACGAATACTCGAATCTCGCATTGTAAAATTACAATACGAATACTCGAATCTCGCATTGTAAAATTACAATACGAATACTAGAATCTCTCATTGTGGAATTGCAATACGAATAATCGCATTGTGGAATGGCATGACGCATTGTGCACTTGCAATACAAATACTAGAATCTCGCATTGTAAAATTGCAATACGAATACCAGAATCTCGCATTGTGGAATTGCAATACGAATAATCGCATTGTGGAATGGCATGACGCATTGTGGACTTGCAAAACAAATACTAGAAACTTGCATTGTAAAATTGCAATACAAATACTCGAATCTCGCATAGTAAAATTGCAATACGAACACTAGAATCTCGCATTGTGGAATTGCAATACGAATACTAGAATCTCGCATTGTAAAATTGCAATACAAATTCTCGAATCTCGCATAGTAAAATTGCAATACGAATACTAGAATCTCGCATTGTGGAATTGCAATACGAATACTAGAATCTCGCATTGTAAAATTGCAATACGAATACTAGAATTTCGCATTGTGGAATGGCATGACGCATTGTGGAATTGCAATACGAATACTCGAATCTCGCATTGTACAATTGCAATACGAATACTCGAATCTCGCATTGTAAAATTACAATACGAATACTCGAATCTCGCATTGTAAAATTACAATACGAATACTAGAATCTCTCATTGTGGAATTGCAATACGAATAATCGCATTGTGGAATGGCATGACGCATTGTGGACTTGCAATACAAATACTAGAATCTCGCATTGTAAAATTGCAATACGAATACCAGAATCTCGCATTGTGGAATTGCAATACGAATAATCGCATTGTGGAATGGCATGACGCATTGTGGACTTGCAAAACAAATACTAGAAACTTGCATTGTAAAATTGCAATACAAATACTCGAATCTCGCATAGTAAAATTGCAATACGAATACTAGAATCTCGCATTGTGGAATGGCATGACGCATTGTGGAATTGCAATACAAATACTCGAAACTCGCATAGTAAAATTGCAATACGAATACTAGAATCTCGCATTGTAGAATTGCAATACGAATACTAGAATCTCGCATTGTAAAATTGCAATACGAATACTAGAATTTCGCATTGTGGAATGGCATGACGCATTGTGGAATTGCAATACGAATACTCGAATCTCGCATTGTACAATTGCAATACGAATACTCGAATCTCGCATTGTAAAATTACAATACGAATACTCGAATCTCGCATTGCAAAATTACAATACGAATACTAGAATCTCTCATTGTGGAATTGCAATACGAATAATCGCATTGTGGAATGGCATGACGCATTGTGCACTTGCAATACAAATACTAGAATCTCGCATTGTAAAATTGCAATACGAATACCAGAATCTCGCATTGTGGAATTGCAATACGAATAATCGCATTGTGGAATGGCATGACGCATTGTGGACTTGCAAAACAAATACTAGAAACTTGCATTGTAAAATTGCAATACAAATACTCGAATCTCGCATAGTAAAATTGCAATACGAATACTAGAATCTCGCATTGTGGAATGGCATGACGCATTGTGGAATTGCAATACAAATACTCGAAACTCGCATAGTAAAATTGCAATACGAATACTAGAATCTCGCATTGTAGAATTGCAATACGAATACTACAATCTCGCATTGTAAAATTGCAATACAAATTCTCGAATCTCGCATAGTAAAATTGCAATACGAATACTAGAATCTCGCATTGTGGAATTGCAATACGAATACTAGAATCTCGCATTGTAAAATTGCAATACGAATACTAGAATCTCGCATTGTGGAATGGCATGACGCATTGTGGAATTGCAATACGAATACTAGAATCTCGCATTGTAAAATTGCAATACGAATACTAAAATCGCGCATTGTGGAATTGCAATACGAATACTAGAATCTCACATTGTAAAATTGCAATACAAATACTAGAAGCTCGCATTGTGGAATTGCAATACGAATACTCGAATCTCGCATTGTGGAATTGCAATATAAATACTCGAATCTCGCTTTGTAAAATTGCAATACGAACACTAGAATCTCGCATTGTGGAATGGCATAACGCATTGTGGGATTGCAATATAAATACTCGAATCTCGCATCGTAGAATGGCATATTGTCGCGTCAAATGGCATAGCATATCATCAAATGGCATATTCTAATTTTGGCAGGAATCTCGCTTTGTAAAATTGCAATATGAACACTAGAATTTCGCATTGTGGAATGGCAATATGAATACTAAAATCTCGCATTGTGGAATTGCAATACGAATACTCGAATATCGCATTGTGGAATGGCATGACGCATTGTGGAATTGCAATATGAATACTCGAATCTCGCATTGTAAAATTGCAATATGAACACTAGAATTTCGCATTGTGGAATGGCAATATGAATACTGGAATCTTGCATTGTGGAATGGCATGACGCATTGTGGACTTGCAATACAAATACTCGAATCTCGTTTTGTAAAATTGCAATACGAATACTAGAATCTCGCATTGTGGAATGACATAACGCATTGTGGGATTGCAATATAAATACTCGAATCTCGCATTGTAATATTGCAATACAAATACTCGAATCTCGTTTTGTAAAATTGCAACACGAATACTAGAATCTCGCATTGTAAAATTGCAATATGAATACTAAAATCTCGCATTGTGGAATGGCATGACGCATTGTGGAATTGCAATATGAATACTCGAATCTCGCATTGTAAAATTGCAATACGAATACTCGCTCGTGGAATGGCATAACGCATTGTAAAATTGCAATACGAACACTAGAATCTCGCATTGTGGAATGGCATAACGCATTGTGGGATTGCAATATAAATACTCGAATCTCGCATTGTAAAATTGCAATATGAACACTAGAATTTCGCATTGTGGAATGGCAATATGAATACTGGAATCTTGCATTGTGGAATGGCATGACGCATTGTGAACTTGCAATACAAATACTCGAATCTCGTTTTGTAAAATTGCAATACGAATACTAGAATCTCGCATTGTGGAATGGCATGACGCATTGTGGAATTGCAATATAAATACTAGAATCTCGCATTGTAATATTGCAATACAAATACTAGAATCTCGCATTGTAAAATTGCAATACAAATACTAGAATCTCGCATAGTAAAATTGCAATATGAACACTAGAATTTCGCATTGTGGAATGTCAATATGAATACTAGAATCTTGCATTGTAAAATTGCAATACGAATACTTGCATTGTGGAATGGCATGACGCATTGTGGAATTGAAATATGAATACTTGAATCTCGCATTGTAAAATTGCAATACGAATACTCGAATCTCCCATTGTGAAATTGAAATACAAATACTAGAATCTCGCAGTGTAAAATTGCAATACGAATACTAGAATCTCGCATTGTGAAATGGCATAACGCATTGTAGAATTGCAAAACAGATACTCGAATCTCCCATTGTGAAATTGCCATACGAATACTAGAATCTCGCATTGTAAAATTGCAATACGAATACTCGAATCTCGCTTTGTAAAATTGCAATACGAATACTAGAATCTCGCATTGGGGAATGGCAATACGAATACTCGAATATAGCAATGTACAATTGCAATACGAATACTAGAATCTCGCATTGTGAAATGGCATAACGCATTGTAGAATTGCAAAACAAATACTCGAATCTCCCATTGTGAAATTGCCATACGAATACTAGAATCTCGCATTGTAAAATTGCAATACGAATACTCGAATCTCGCTTTGTAAAATTGCAATACGAATACTCGAATCTCGCATTGTGGAATGGCATAACGCATTGTAAAATTGCAATACAAATACTAGAATCTCGCATTGTAAAATTGCAATACGAATACTAGAATCTCGCATTGTAAAATTGCAATACGAATACTAGAGTCTCGCATTGTGGAATGGCATAACGCATTGTGGAATTGCAATACGAATACTAGAATCTCGCATTGTAAAATTGCAATACGAATACTAAAATCGCGCATTGTGGAATTGCAATACGAATACTAGAATCTCGCATTGTAAAATTGCAATACAAATACTAGAAGCTCGCATTGTGGAATCGCAATACGAATACTCGAATCTCGCATTGTGGAATTGCAATATAAATACTCGAATCTCGCTTTGTAAAATTGCAATACGAACACTAGAATCTCGCATTGTGGAATGGCATGACGCATTGTGGACTTCAAATACAAATACTAGAATCTCGCATTGTAAAATTGCAATACAAATACTCGAATCTCGCATAGTAAAATTGCAATACGAATACTGGAATCTCGCATTGTGGAATGGCATGACGCATTGTGGAATTGCAATACGAATACTAGAATCTCGCATTGTAAAATTGCAATACAAATACTCGAATCTCGCATAGTAAAATTGCAATACGAATACTAGAATCTCGCATTGTGGAATTGCAATACGAATACTAGAATCTCGCATTGTAAAATTGCAATACAAATTCTCGAATCTCGCGTAGTAAAATTGCAATACGAATACTAGAATCTCGCATTCTGGAATGGCATGACGCATTGTGGAATTGCAATACGAATACTAGAATCTCGCATTGTAAAATTGCAATACGAATACTAAAATCGCGCATTGTGGAATTGCAGTATAAATACTCGAATCTCGCTTTGTAAAATTGCAATACGAACACTAGAATCTCGCATTGTGGAATGGCATGACGCATTGTGGAATGGCAATACGAATACTAGAATCTCGCATTGTAAAATTGCAATACAAATACTAGAAGCTCGCATTGTGGAATCGCAATACGAATACTCGAATCTCGCATTGTGGAATTGCAATATAAATACTCGAATCTCGCTTTGTAAAATTGCAATACGAACACTAGAATCTCGCATTGTGGAATGGCATGACGCATTGTGGACTTCAAATACAAATACTAGAATCTCGCATTGTAAAATTGCAATACAAATACTCGAATCTCGCATAGTAAAATTGCAATACGAATACTGGAATCTCGCATTGTGGAATGGCATGACGCATTGTGGAATTGCAATACGAATACTAGAATCTCGCATTGTAAAATTGCAATACAAATACTCGAATCTCGCATAGTAAAATTGCAATACGAATACTAGAATCTCGCATTGTGGAATTGCAATACGAATACTAGAATCTCGCATTGTAAAATTGCAATACAAATTCTCGAATCTCGCGTAGTAAAATTGCAATACGAATACTAGAATCTCGCATTCTGGAATGGCATGACGCATTGTGGAATTGCAATACGAATACTAGAATCTCGCATTGTAAAATTGCAATACGAATACTAAAATCGCGCATTGTGGAATTGCAGTATAAATACTCGAATCTCGCTTTGTAAAATTGCAATACGAACACTAGAATCTCGCATTGTGGAATGGCATGACGCATTGTGGAATGGCAATACGAATACTAGAATCTCGCATTGTAAAATTGCAATACAAATACTAGAAGCTCGCATTGTGGAATCGCAATACGAATACTCGAATCTCGCATTGTGGAATTGCAATATAAATACTCATATCTCGCTTTGTAAAATTGCAATACGAACACTAGAATCTCGCATTGTGGAATGGCATAACGCATTGTGGGATTGCAATATAAATACTCGAATCTCGCATCGTAGAATGGCATATTGTCGCGTCAAATGGCATAGCATATCATTAAATGGCATATTCTAATTTTGGCAGGAATCTCGCTTTGTAAAATTGCAATATGAACACTAGAATTTCGCATTGTGGAATGGCAATATGAATACTGGAATCTTGCATTGTGGAATGGCATGACGCATTGTGAACTTGCAATACAAATACTAGAATCTCGCATTGTAAAATTGCAATACGAATACTAGAATCTCGCATTGTAAAATTGCAATACGATTACTAGAATCTCGCATTGTGGAATGGCATGACGCATTGTGAACTTGCAATACAAATACTAGAATCTCGCATTGTAAAATTGCAATACGAATACTAGAATCTCGCATTGTAAAATTGCAATACGAATGCTAGAATCTCGCCTTGTGGAATGTAATGACGCATTGTGGAATTGCAATACAAATACTCAAATCTCGCATTGTAAAATTGCAACACGAATACTAGAATATCGCATTGTAAAATTGCAATATGAATACTAGAATCTCGCATTGTAAAATTGCAATACGAATACTCGCTCGTGGAATGGCATAACGCATTGTGAAATTGCAATACGAATACTAGAATCTCTCATTGTGGAATTGCAGTAAGAATACTCGCATTGTGGAATGGCATGACGCATTGCGGACTTGCAATACAAATACCAGAATCTCGCATTGTAAAATTGCAATATGAACACTAGTATTTCGCATTGTGGAATGGCATGACGCATTGTGGAATTGCAATACGAATACTAGAATCTCGCATTGTACAATTGCAATACGAATACTCAAATCTCGCATTGTAAAATTACAATACGAATACTCGAATCTCGCATTGTAAAATTACAATACGAATACTAGAATCTCTCATTGTGGAATTGCAATACGAATAATCGCATTGTGGAATGGCATGACGCATTGTGGAATTGCAATACGAATACTAGAATCTCGCATTGTAAAATTGCAATACAAATACTCGAATCTCGCATAGTAAAATTGCAATACGAATACTAGAATCTTGCATTGTGGAATTGCAATACGAATACTAGAATCTCGCATTGTAAAATTGCAATACAAATTCACGAATCTCGCATAGTAAAATTGCAATACGAATACTAGAATCTCGCATTGTGGAATGGCATGACGCATTGTGGAATTGCAATACGAATACTAGAATCTCGCATTGTAAAATTGCAATACGAATACTAAAATCGCGCATTGTGGAATTGCAATACGAATACTAGAATCTCGCATTGTAAAATTGCAATACAAATACTAGAAGCTCGCATTGTGGAATTGCAATACGAATACTCGAATCTCGCATTGTGGAATTGCAATATAAATACTCGAATCTCGCTTTGTAAAATTGCAATACGAACACTAGAATCTCGCATTGTGGAATGGCATGACGCATTGTGGACTTGCAATACAAATACTAGAATCTCGCATTGTAAAATTGCAATACAAATACTCGAATCTCGCATAGTAAAATTGCAATACGAATACTAGAATCTCGCATTGTGGAATTGCAATACAAATACTTGAATCTCGCATTGTAAAATTGAAATACAAATTCTCGAATCTCGCGTAGTAAAATTGCAATACGAATACTAGAATCTCGCATTGTGGAATGGCATGACGCATTGTGGAATTGCAATACGAATAATAGAATCTCGCATTGTAAAATAGCAATACGAATACTAGAATCTCGCATTGTAAAATTGCAATACAAATACTAGAAGCTCGCATTGTGGAATTGCAATACGAATACTCGAATCTCGCATTGTGGAATTGCAATATAAATACTCGAATCTCGCTTTGTAAAATTGCAATACGACCACTAGAATCTCGCATTGTGGAATGGCATGACGCATTGTGGAATTGCAATACGAATACTGGAATCTCGCATTGTAAAATTGCAATACGAATACTAAAATCGCGCATTGTGGAATTGCAATACGAATACTAGAATCTCGCATTGTAAAATTGCAATACAAATACTAGAAGCTCGCTTTGTGGAATCGCAATACGAATACTCGAATCTCGCATTGTGGAATTGCAATATAAATACTCGAATCTCGCTTTGTAAAATTGCAATACGAACACTAGAATCTCGCATTGTGGAATTGCATAACGCATTGTGGGATTGCAATATAAATACTCGAATCTCGCATCGTAGAATGGCATATTGTCGCGTCAAATGGCATAGCATATCATTAAATGGCATATTCTAATTTTGGCAGGAATCTCGCTTTGTAAAATTGCAATATTGTTACGAACGGGAATACGAGATAGTCTCCCGCGAACCTGGCCGCCAATATCTCGCACTCCAGAACGCAACACTAAAGGGTCAAACAAAGGCACACAGTCAGGATATGTCCAATAATACTAATTTAATAATACAATAAGCATAAACCAATAACAGGAGTGATATAAATCACAAACCGGTCAACAATATATATCACAATAAATATAACATTAATGATAATAGCCCAGCTCGGAATTGTCTACCCTACCTAAGTGCAGAACTCGTATTGTGTAGTTTCAGCGATAGTACAGTTAATCACAGCAACGTCGACGGCGATATCAGTTCTACAGCTCCAAACTAAGAGGTCTCGGGGAATGCAAATTACACGACACTGACCGTAATGTTACGCGACTTCCATACCGTCCGTGTAGAGAGAAGACCAAGATCAGCAAACCATGCTTTCTGGCGAAACACAGGTCTTTGTCTAAAGTTGGTTTTACAGCGTAGAACCACAGCAGGCTGTTTTGCATCTATCAGTCCCACATGCCGAATTGGTCAGGCATTATCATGAGACATACGTTGGCTGCCACGTTGACACTGCACCGGAGCTGAGCTGAGCTGCACTGCACTGATCGGGAGCTGGGTGACAACTTGATTAACTCGTGTTCACGTTCGTCTTGCACAAGCACGAACAAAAGAATATTAATTAGCAATGACAATACATGCGGTCTATTCTAATTCCGCAGCTGGGCAAGCCTCACTAGCTAACTGGGCATTATCAAAATACATTCATTTTACAGCAAAAATAGAATATCATAACATCTCCCCCATACAAAAAAGAACGCTTTTCTAAAGAAATGCGTTCTTCAAACTACAAATCCAAACTATTAATGCAATTTTACATAACATATCTCAAACTCGTGATAAAGCATCAGCTAATACATTATCTTTTCCAGCTATATGTACTATTTTCAAAGAGTATGGTTGTAGCATCAAACTCCAGCGAAATAAACGATGACTCTTGGTTTTAAATTTTTCCAAAAACACAAGTGGATTATGATCCGTATAAATGGTTGTAGGACCATTGCCATTCGTCACATATATTTCAAAATGTTGGAGAGACAATACCAAGCTCAAAGTTTCCTTCTCAATTGTAGAATACCGTTTTTGGTGTACATTTAATTTTCTTGAAAAATAACAAACTGGTTTCTCAACCCCAAAGTCATCTTCCTGGAGCAACACTCCCCCAACGCCAATATCACTAGCATCAATCGCTAAACTAAAAGACTTGCTGAAATTTGGAGCAGCTAAAATGGGCTCTCTTATTAACACAGCTTTAATCTTTGCGAATGCCTGTTCACATTCATCTGCCCAAATAAACTTCACCTTCGTACTTAGCAAATTGGTAAGTGGAGCCACAACCTCACTATAGTTTGCCACAAACTTTCGATAGAAACCAGACATGCCCAAAAATCTAAGGATTTCGCGTTTTGATTTTGGAGCCGGAAAGTTGACAATGGCTTTAACCTTGGCCAGTCGTGGCAACACTTTACCTTGACCTATGACATGACCTAAATAAGTCACCTTAGCTTTAGCAAACTCACTTTTGGTCAAGTTTACAACCAAATTGGCCCATGTGAGCTTTTCGAACAATTTTCTGAGATGGAGCAAATGACTTTCCCAATTTTCACTATAGATGACCACATCATCAATATACACAACACAATTTGGTACACCTTGTATTACTCTATCCATTAGGCGCTGGAAGGTTGCTGGAGCATTTTTCATGCCAAATGGAAGCACTTTACAATGAAACAAACCATCAGGCGTGACAAAGGCTGATATTTCTTTGGCCTTATTAGTCAGAGGAACCTGCCAATAACCTTTAAGTAAATCTACCTTACTGATGTACTTTGCTTTCCCAACTTTGTCAATGCAATCTTCAATTCTGGGAAGAGGATAAGAGTCAGTAACAGTTAAAGCATTTACCTTACGGAAATCAATACAAAATCTCAAAGACCCATCAGGTTTGGGGATGAGAACAATGGGAGAACTCCAGCTACTCTGACTGGGTTCGATTATATCATGCTGTAACATGTACTGAACCTCCTTCCTCACCTTGGCCAACTTATCAGGGTTGAGTCTGTATGGAGCCTGCTTAATGGGGATAGCCTCCCCGACATCCACATCATGCCAAGCCAAAGTGGTACGACTCAATTCATCAGAACACAAATGTTGAAATTGAAAAATCAACTCGCAAAAACTTTCTCTTTGAGGCTCTGGTAAATAGCTCAACAAAGACGACAAGTTGGATAAGGTCTCAGAATTGGATAATACAGCAGTTTGTGGATCCAGTTGTGACATATCAAACTCTCCAGGATCAGGATCATCTTCATTTTCATCTTCGCACTCAAAAGTCTGATTACCAGAACCAACTACACCTATCATCTTATGGGGTTCTCCCTTACAATCAAAATACTTCTTTATCATGTTAATATGACAAACTCGTTGACGTTTTCGGCGATCAGGGGTACTAATTAAATAATTGACCTCACTAAGTTTCTTTTTAATCTCATAGGGCCCACTAAACTTAGCAGCTAATGGCTCACCCACTAACGGTAATAATACCAAGACCTTGTCACCTGGACTAAACTGGCGTGCTTTTGCATTTCTATCAAACTTCTTCTTCATAACATTCTGCGACACCTTAAGATGTTCAGCAGCTATCTCGCCTGCTTTAAAAAGGCGTTCTCGAAACTTGCATATATAATCTAGCATATTGGTCTCTGGCTCAGCAACTAGAAACTGTTCTCTTAGAAGCTTCAGGGGACCCCTGACATTATGACCATACACAAGTTCAAATGGACTAAACCCTGTAGAGTCACTGGGAGTGTCCCTAGTAGCAAACAATACAAGGGGTATTCCCTTATCCCAATCCTCCGGACACTCTGTACAGTATGATCTGAGCATGTTCTTCAAAGTTTGATGGTACCTTTCTAATGCTCCCTGAGACTGAGGATGATAAGCAGAGGATTTAAGCTGACTCACCCCCAGTTGATGCATAACCTCCTGAAATAGCCCAGACATAAAGTTTGACCCTTGGTCAGACTGAATTTCTTTAGGAAGCCCATACCTTGTAAAAAAATGCACCAATGCCTCCACCACTACCTTAGCAGTTATAGTTTTCAAAGGCACTACCTCAGGATACCTAGTGGCCATATCCATGATTGTTAACATAAAACGAAAACCTGTCTTGGTTCTAGGCAATGGGCCAACACAATCAACCAATACCTTACTGAATGGCTCACCAAATGCTGGGATAGGCACCAAAGGAGCAGGCTTAATAGCAGGCTGGGGTTTTCCTACAACCTGACAAGTATGACACGTTTTGCAGTAGTCAACCACGTCTCTATGTAATTTGGGCCAGTAAAAATGTGCCATTATTCTGGCTTCAGTCTTTCTTATACCCAAGTGCCCAGCCACAGGGATAGAATGAGCTATTCTAAGTATCTCATGCCGATAAGAGTGAGGCACCACTATTTGGTGAACTACCGTCCAGTCCTCATCAGCTGGGGAACTGGGAGGTCGCCACTTCCTCATTAAAACACCATCCTTCATATAACAACACTTCGGAAGATTTTCAGCCTCATTCTCACTCAATGCACTTGCCATTAGCTCTTTCAAGGTGCAATCTGCTTCTTGCTGCTCTACTAGTGAAGAGTGACTGAAGTCAGTCTTAATCTCACTACCATCCTTCAAATCACCAAAGAAAGTCTCCGCTAACCACACACCAGAGTCTTCCTTCACTACCTCTGACACCAGCTCATCCTGTCTTTCCTTACTAGTTTGTGACCTAGTAACAACACACGCAGGGAATATACCAGGATATAATTCAAGCAACTCTTCAGTCTTGTCATTAACCACAGGCTTACAAGAAACCACGGGGAGTACACTCACCTTACCCCCAGCCAGGTCATTACCCAGTAGAAAAGTAACGCCCTCTATCGGCAAGGACTTGACCACACCAACAGTCACATCTCCAGTGACCAAATCAGACCTCAACTCGACATTATACAAGGGAACAGACTCATAACCACCTCCAATACCCTGAACCAGCACACTGGCATCTGTATTTACATTATCTAAAGGTAATACACCAGCCAACATTAAAGACTGAGCTGCCCCAGTGTCTCTGAGTATAACTACAGGCTTACTATCACTAACCTTACCAAGGGATACCTCACCCTTTGACACAAAGTTTTTATACTCTTCAGGTACATCAAGTATTCCACATCTTTTTCCAGGTATGGCTGAACTCCCTACTACTTTCCTAACAGGGTCTCTAACCCTGGCAAATGCTACTGGCTTTCTCCACTGCCTCTCATTCTTCAACTTGAAACATTCTGCCCTCACATGCCCTGGCTTCTTACAATAGTAACAAAGAGGTTTTTCCCATACTCTCTTGTTCTCAGCTGATTTAGGTGTTACAGACTGACTTTTAGTACTCGCACCACTAGCCTCACTGTCCAATGCACCATTAGCACCACGGGAACGCCTATTATTCCATCTGGGGGAATAGGACTTTACACTCTTCTTATGGGTTAATTCATAATCATCGGCCACAGCAGCTGCATTTCTAATATTTTTCACTTTATGCTCATCAAGGTGGGTTTTAATATCTAGGGGAATGCTATCTTTGAATTCCTCCAACAACACTACCTCCCGTAAACTACAAAAATCTTTCTCTGCCTGGAGGGACCTATACCATTTATCAAAAACTAGCTCTTTCTCCCTAGCAAACTCAACAAATGTTTGCCCACCGGTACGCTGCAAATGCCTAAATCTCTGTCTATAAGCTTCGGGCACTAATTCATAGGCTGACTGAACTGCAGCTTTCACAAACTCATAATCTGAATACTGCTCCTCATCAAGAGTGGAACATACTTCGCTAGCTTTTCCAGTAAACACGCTATGCAACAACAAGGTCCAATAACGTTCAGGCCATGCAAGTCGTTTGGCAATTTTCTCAAATGACAAAAAATAGGTATCCACGTCCTGCTCTTGAAATCTCGGTACTAATTTAATTTCCCGAGCCATATCAAATTCCTGAACTTTACCACCACCATACCTAAACCCAAATTCTGACCCACTAGGACCACTTCTATTAAGTTCCTGCTCTAATCTCATTTTTTCCAACTCAAAATTTCTTTCCTTTTCCCTTTCTTGTCTATCCTTTTCCCTTTCTTGTCTCTCCTTTTCCCTTTCCCTTTCTTGTCTTTCTAATCTCTCTTTTTCCCATGCTATCTTAGCTAGAACTACCTGGCTGTCAAGAGACATCTCTTCCCCTTCTTCCTCAACTAACCGCAAATGTTCACTTAATACTCGCACCATCTTAGATTTCAACATACCTGACAGTGTTTCACCAATACCTAGGTATTCCCCAAGGGCCTTCAACTCATCTTTGCGCAATGCCTCTACATCTTTAACACATACACTGGCAGATTTCAGAAAACTTTCAGCATTAAACTCTACACTAGAAGTCATGATTGGAGAGGTGTCAGATACAATATTTTACAATACAAATATTACGCAAATAAGACTCGAATGCACCTTAGCCCTAAAATAACAGGTATCAAAACAATATCCAAAATTTACGCAATATAATAGAGTGAACAATTATATACCCACAATATTCATCAAATATATTCAATAGTAAGCAAATTATCAGTATGCTCTGTTTGACCTGTTACAGAAATACGACAGTACGGATCAATACATACCCATGGTACGTAACCAAACAAAATTCAGTACAATTTAAATTCATTAGTACGGCCACCAAACGCAATTCAAGCATTTATATATTAGAATGTATCATAACAATTCGTGTCGTATCCTGGCACGCTCGCCAATTTGTTACGAACGGGAATACGAGATAGTCTCCCGCGAACCTGGCCGCCAATATCTCGCACTCCAGAACGCAACACTAAAGGGTCAAACAAAGGCACACAGTCAGGATATGTCCAATAATACTAATTTAATAATACAATAAGCATAAACCAATAACAGGAGTGATATAAATCACAAACCGGTCAACAATATATATCACAATAAATATAACATTAATGATAATAGCCCAGCTCGGAATTGTCTACCCTACCTAAGTGCAGAACTCGTATTGTGTAGTTTCAGCGATAGTACAGTTAATCACAGCAACGTCGACGGCGATATCAGTTCTACAGCTCCAAACTAAGAGGTCTCGGGGAATGCAAATTACACGACACTGACCGTAATGTTACGCGACTTCCATACCGTCCGTGTAGAGAGAAGACCAAGATCAGCAAACCATGCTTTCTGGCGAAACACAGGTCTTTGTCTAAAGTTGGTTTTACAGCGTAGAACCACAGCAGGCTGTTTTGCATCTATCAGTCCCACATGCCGAATTGGTCAGGCATTATCATGAGACATACGTTGGCTGCCACGTTGACACTGCACCGGAGCTGAGCTGAGCTGCACTGCACTGATCGGGAGCTGGGTGACAACTTGATTAACTCGTGTTCACGTTCGTCTTGCACAAGCACGAACAAAAGAATATTAATTAGCAATGACAATACATGCGGTCTATTCTAATTCCGCAGCTGGGCAAGCCTCACTAGCTAACTGGGCATTATCAAAATACATTCATTTTACAGCAAAAATAGAATATCATAACAATATGAACACTAGAATTTCTCATTGTGGAATGGCAATATGAATACTGGAATCTTGCATTGTGGAATGGCATGACGCATTGTGAACTTGCAATACAAATACTCGAATCTCGTTTTGTAAAATTGCAATACGAATACTAGAATCTCGCATTGTGGAATGGCATGACGCATTGTGGACTTGCAATACAAATACTAGAATCTCGCATTGTAAAATTGCAATACGAATACCAGAATCTCGCATTGTGGAATTGCAATACGAATAATCGCATTGTGGAATGGCATGACGCATTGTGGACTTGCAATACAAATACTAGAATCTTGCATTGTAAAATTGCAATACAAATACTCGAATCTCGCATAGTAAAATTGCAATACGAATACTAGAATCTCGCATTGTGGAATGGCATGACGCATTGTGGAATTGAAATACAAATACTAGAATCTCGCATTGTAAAATTGCAATACGAATACTAGAATCTCGCATTGTAAAATTGCAATACGAATGCTAGAATCTCGTCTTGTGGAATGGCATGACGCATTGTGGAATTGCAATACAAATACTCAAATCTCGCATTGTAAAATTGCAACACGAATACTAGAATATCGCATTGTAAAATTGCAATATGAATACTAGAATCTCGCATTGTAAAATTGCAATACGAATACTCGCTCGTGGAATGGCATAACGCATTGTGAAATTGCAATACGAATACTAGAATCTCTCATTGTGGAATTGCAGTAAGAATACTCGCATTGTGGAATGGCATGACGCATTGCGGACTTGCAATACAAATACCAGAATCTCGCATTGTAAAATTGCAATATGAACACTAGTATTTCGCATTGTGGAATGGCATGACGCATTGTGGAATTGCAATACGAATACTAGAATCTCGCATTGTACAATTGCAATACGAATACTCAAATCTCGCATTGTAAAATTACAATACGAATACTCGAATCTCGCATTGTAAAATTACAATACGAATACTAGAATCTCTCATTGTGGAATTGCAATACGAATAATCGCATTGTGGAATGGCATGACGCATTGTGGAATTGCAATACGAATACTAGAATCTCGCATTGTAAAATTGCAATACAAATACTCGAATCTCGCATAGTAAAATTGCAATACGAATACTAGAATCTTGCATTGTGGAATTGCAATACGAATACTAGAATCTCGCATTGTAAAATTGCAATACAAATTCTCGAATCTCGCATAGTAAAATTGCAATACGAATACTAGAATCTCGCATTGTGGAATGGCATGACGCATTGTGGAATTGCAATACGAATACTAGAATCTCGCATTGTAAAATTGCAATACGAATACTAAAATCGCGCATTGTGGAATTGCAATACGAATACTAGAATCTCGCATTGTAAAATTGCAATACAAATACTAGAAGCTCGCATTGTGGAATTGCAATACGAATACTCGAATCTCGCATTGTGGAATTGCAATATAAATACTCGAATCTCGCTTTGTAAAATTGCAATACGAACACTAGAATCTCGCATTGTGGAATGGCATGACGCATTGTGGACTTGCAATACAAATACTAGAATCTCGCATTGTAAAATTGCAATACAAATACTCGAATCTCGCATAGTAAAATTGCAATACGAATACTAGAATCTCGCATTGTGGAATTGCAATACAAATACTTGAATCTCGCATTGTAAAATTGAAATACAAATTCTCGAATCTCGCGTAGTAAAATTGCAATACGAATACTAGAATCTCGCATTGTGGAATGGCATGACGCATTGTGGAATTGCAATACGAATAATAGAATCTCGCATTGTAAAATAGCAATACGAATACTAAAATCGCGCATTGTGGAATTGCAATATAAATACTCGAATCTCGCTTTGTAAAATTGCAATACGACCACTAGAATCTCGCATTGTGGAATGGCATGACGCATTGTGGAATTGCAATACGAATACTGGAATCTCGCATTGTAAAATTGCAATACGAATACTAAAATCGCGCATTGTGGAATTGCAATACGAATACTAGAATCTCGCATTGTAAAATTGCAATACAAATACTAGAAGCTCGCTTTGTGGAATCGCAATACGAATACTCGAATCTCGCATTGTGGAATTGCAATATAAATACTCGAATCTCGCTTTGTAAAATTGCAATACGAACACTAGAATCTCGCATTGTGGAATTGCATAACGCATTGTGGGATTGCAATATAAATACTCGAATCTCGCATCGTAGAATGGCATATTGTCGCGTCAAATGGCATAGCATATCATTAAATGGCATATTCTAATTTTGGCAGGAATCTCGCTTTGTAAAATTGCAATATGAACACTAGAATTTCTCATTGTGGAATGGCAATATGAATACTGGAATCTTGCATTGTGGAATGGCATGACGCATTGTGAACTTGCAATACAAATACTCGAATCTCGTTTTGTAAAATTGCAATACGAATACTAGAATCTCGCATTGTGGAATGGCATGACGCATTGTGGACTTGCAATACAAATACTAGAATCTCGCATTGTAAAATTGCAATACGAATACCAGAATCTCGCATTGTGGAATTGCAATACGAATAATCGCATTGTGGAATGGCATGACGCATTGTGGACTTGCAATACAAATACTAGAATCTTGCATTGTAAAATTGCAATACAAATACTCGAATCTCGCATAGTAAAATTGCAATACGAATACTAGAATCTCGCATTGTGGATTGGCATGACGCATTGTGGAATTGAAATACAAATACTAGAATCTCGCATTGTAAAATTGCAATACGAATACTAGAATCTCGCATTGTAAAATTGCAATACGAATGCTAGAATCTCGTCTTGTGGAATGGCATGACGCATTGTGGAATTGCAATACAAATACTCAAATCTCGCATTGTAAAATTGCAACACGAATACTAGAATATCGCATTGTAAAATTGCAATATGAATACTAGAATCTCGCATTGTAAAATTGCAATACGAATACTCGCTCGTGGAATGGCATAACGCATTGTGAAATTGCAATACGAATACTAGAATCTCTCATTGTGGAATTGCAGTAAGAATACTCGCATTGTGGAATGGCATGACGCATTGCGGACTTGCAATACAAATACCAGAATCTCGCATTGTAAAATTGCAATATGAACACTAGTATTTCGCATTGTGGAATGGCATGACGCATTGTGGGATTGCAATACGAATACTAGAATCTCGCATTGTACAATTTCAATACGAATACTCGAATCTCGCATTGTAAAATTACAATACGAATACTCGAATCTCGCATTGTAAAATTACAATACGAATACTAGAATCTCTCATTGTGGAATTGCAATACGAATAATCGCATTGTGGAATGGCATGACGCATTGTGGAATTGCAATACGAATACTAGAATCTCGCATTGTAAAATTGCAATACAAATACTCGAATCTCGCATAGTAAAATTGCAATACGAATACTAGAATCTCGCATTGTGGAATTGCAATACGAATACTAGAATCTCGCATTGTAAAATTGCAATACAAATTCTCGAAACTCGCATAGTAAAATTGCAATACGAATACTAGAATCTCGCATTGTAAAATTGCAATACGAATACTAAAATCGCGCATTGTGGAATTGCAATACGAATACTAGAATCTCGCATTGTAAAATTGCAATACAAATACTAGAAGCTCGCATTGTGGAATTGCAATACGAATACTCGAATCTCGCATTGTGGAATTGCAATATAAATACTCGAATCTCGCTTTGTAAAATTGCAATATGAACACAAGAATTTTGCATTGTGAAATGGCAATATGAATACTAGAATCTTGCATTGTAAAATTGCAATACGAATACTAGAATCTCGCATTGTAAAATTGCAATACGAATACTCGCATTGTGGAATGACATGACGCATTGTGGACTTGCAATACAAATACTCGAATCTCGCATTGTAAAATTGCAATACGAAAACTAGAATCTCGCATTGTAAAATTGCAATACGAATACTAGAATCTCGCATTGTAAAATTGCAATACGAATACTTGCATTGTGGAATGGCATGACGCATTGTGGACTTGCAATACAAACACTCGAATGTCGCATTGTAAAATTGCAATACGAATACTCGCATTGTGGAATGACATGACGCATTGTGGACTTGCAATACAAATACTCGAATCTCGCATTGTAAAATTGCAATACGAAAACTAGAATCTCGCATTGTAAAATTGCAATACGAATACTCGAATCTCGCATTGTAAAATTGCAATACGAATACTTGCATTGTGGAATGGCATGACGCATTGTGGACTTGCAATACGAACACTAGAATCTCGCATTGTGGAATGGCATAACGCATTGTGGGATTGCAATATAAATACTCGAATCTCGCATCGTAGAATGGCATATTGTCGCGTCAAATGGCATAGCATATCATTAAATGGCATATTCTAATTTTGGCAGGAATACCACGCCATATACGGTTCATTGCATGCAAGCAATTACAACTGTACATGTTTCTCATATATTGGGAGCAGCGCCATTTTCGATAGCAAGCGCTCTGGTGAATTACAAGTATTTTGGAAGGAAGGGTTTTGCAACATACTATGTACGCATAAATTATTAAAATGCTCTGAATTAACCAATTAAAATGGTGACAGAGGCTTATGTCATTGTAAGCAGGTTACGTTGTCTAATTTGCTATCGATGTGAACGTCCATCAGCATGCTCAGTATGAGCTTGTCAAACAAGTACGCGTATAATCGATTTTATTGTTCAACTTGACGAATGCTGACAGACTAAGACGACAGTTACAGGACGGTGGTCGCGACATTTGTGTTGATAAAACGTGAGTTTCCCACAATCCAATGCGCTTTTATAATGGATATCACGAGTACGAGTTTTGACCTGGGTGCGACGTGCACTAATTGCCGTCGATGACTCTTCCAACTCCTTCTAATCACCAAAGATATTACCTAATTAAGGCTTTGTAACGTCTCAGTTGGTACTTGTTGGTCTGAACTGATTAGACATCGTTGAACATAGGGTACATTATTACCTTGTTCGGGAAAGCTTCAATTTGATAGTATTTTCAAGTTGAAGCAATCAATATACATAATTCTTCAATAATGTATTGTCCTTGTGCCAAGTCTGAATCAATCGGTCGTCATAATTAAATATGAGATGCAAAAAAACAAATGTGCATTTCTTTGTAACCAAACATAACATGACCACCACTAAGTGTGCAAATCCATTAGGCTTACGGTTCAGTAACTCTTTACTGGTGATGTACCACTCACCGCGCTCTCGCAGCCAATTATCGACTGTTGTGATCTACTTAACACAGTTAAGAGTACAACCCGTATACGCACTGCTATCAGATGTCCGCTGGATGACCTCTAGACGTCGGATAACTAATTATAATGTACGGATCACACAAAGACAACTCATAGAATAGCACGTGCACATTGTGTCACGAAAATAGAATGTCGGCTAACTGTAGTGAACTTACTAATCAGAAAAACTATAATAATACAATTTTAAGAACTACAGTTGAGTCAAGTGAGACGTATGGGTCACATACAAAGTTTGTTAAAAGATTAATTTGCTGTACGATATCTATGGGCCTTGCAAATTTCATATATGATAATATCTGATACCTGATCTTATGAAGTTGAGTACACACAACAAAAATGACCTGGCTTTATTCTACGCCACTCCTCGTGCTTTGTAGTTCACAGTACCGTGAGCCTAACAAATACAAACATACCATATGGTTAAGCACTAAGCAGTAAAAGACTATCAACTTAAGGAAATATCTGCAATTAAAAAATATGTATTTTATGATTGATTTTGATGAGTGACTGTAATTCTGATGTGAAGCAAGCCCCGCCCGTCAGTTCAATTGTTAGTCTTTTCATTGTCCATGTGAGGGGTAATTCTAACATTATGGCACTAGAAGTAACAGCACACAGAACACCGACTTACTCCAGATTCAGATGGTTTGATCACAAGATGTTGGTCCAAATCGTGTAGCATAAGTCGGTGGATTTAGGATGGTTGGCCGGGACCCGGGGGGTCACTCTATATTAAAACCTTACACCATGTGCGTTCTTGCTAAAAAATAATAGGCCCCTAGGGCTAGCAGCACATTGGCAAACCATACCCCTTATTGCGGACGCAATGTAAATTTAGTACCCCCTAGAGCAGACATATTGAAGAAAAAAACACCCCCTATTTCAGACACATATTGAGAGCATCCTACCCCATATTGCGAACATTCTATGCCGTTTTTGCAATCAAGTGGAGTGTGATCAACTCAAACAAGTTACTATGTATGCAACTCCTGTTGGTGTCATTCATTGTTAGATGAAGAAAGATGAGAACTATTGATTGTGAATATGATCATTTATTTTATAGTTTAATACACAATGTACACGACTTTGCCTGGATTCTTATTCCATCAGATATCATTGCGCAATTTTATGTTCAGCTCCGAGTGACTTTGGCATGATTACATGGCAGAGAACCCTGAAAAAGGCAGGAGCTGAATGCGAGACCGAGGCGCGAAAGAAGTTTCAGAAATGTGGATGACTCCGGGGAATGACTTTCTGTATGCGGCTTATTGTAATCGACGAAACGAAACAAAACGGGATAACACACATAATATAAATTAAACTGTAATCAGTGCAAATGGGTTTTATACGCACAATATTTACAAAATATTTGCCGAAAATGATAATATTTAATACGTATATGGCTCGTTTCGCTAATTACAGATAATCAAAAATCTGTATTAATCTATATTAACAGCCGTCAGTTGAAACTTGACCAGTATATTCACCTTTCAGTAGTGTATATATAACAACATAGAAAACATATTCAAAAATCTGTAATCAGCGAAACAAGGGTCTGACACGTACAATATTCACAATTGTCTGTCAAAACTTGACCAGTATATTTACCTTTCAGTCGTGTATATAACACCATAAAACATTTGCCGCAAATAACGGTATTTTAATTAGTGGATGGTTCGTTTCGCTAACTATAGATAATTGTTTTATGAAGTTTTATACACGACTGAAAGTTAAAAATACTGGTCAAGTTTCGTGCGATAATTATGATTATTGTATCTGTAATTTATTAAGACTTTGTTTCGCCGCGTGATTGCAGATTTTCGATTATCTGTAATTAGCGAAACGAACCGTTTACTAATTAAAATCCCGCTGTTTTCGGCAAATGTTTTATGGTGTTATATACACGACTGAAAGGTAAATATATTGATAGAATTGTGAAAAGTTTTCTTATTGATGCCATGGATTATAGAAAAGATTATGTAGATTAATTTCCTGTATTTAACTTTAAGCACAAAAGATTCTTTCTTTTGTATTTTCTTTAAGTTTTAAAAAGTTTTATTTTTGTTTACCTCCTTTTAAAATGTTTGTTTCTTTTTTTTCATTTATTTTATTAGTATGTGCTTTTTCTAATAATTATATTGCAGCTTCTAATTACTTATTAGTGAGCCCATGATGTAAAAGGGTAGCAACAACTGAATAAATAAATAAATAAATAAAAATACTGGTCAAGTTTCGTCCGACAGTTGTGAATATGATTACAGGTTTTCGATTATTTGTAATTAGCGAAACGAACCATTTACTGATTATATTGTTATTATCGGCAAATGTTTTATTTCGTTATGACTCTACTGAAAGGTGATTATATACTGGTCAAGTTTCGTCCGACACTTGTGCATATTGTACGTGTAAGACCCTTGTTTCATTTATTACAGATTTCGATTATCTGATTAGCGAAACAAACCATTCACTAATTAAAATCTCGTTATTTTCGGCAAATGTTTTATGTTATTATATACACTACTGAAAGCTAAATATACTGGTCAAGTTTCCATCGACAGTTGTAAATTTTGTACGTGTAAGAACCTTGTTTCGCTGATTACAGATTTTTGATTATCTGTAATTAGCGAAACGAGCCATATACGTATTAAATATTATTATTTTCGGCAAATATTTTGTAAATATTGAGCATATAAAACCCATATTCACTGAATACAGTTCAATTTTTATTAGGTGTGTTATCCTGTTTCGTTTCGTTTCTTCGATTACAATAAGCCTTCTCCGTAATATGCTCGTGTTGGAAGTGGCGGGTAAGTCCCGGTGGGAAAGACCAGGCGGACGTTTGCGGCCTAGTCGGGGCTATGGGTACGCCAATTCGGGGTCTAGGGCTGCTGTATGAGAGTGGTTGTTGCAAGAGAGGGCCTACAGTGGGCGCAGCAACACTGTGAGTTTATTTCTGGGGGCCTATTGCATACATTAGCATTTTAAAAGGGGCCTATTTGCCTCCCGCGCGGGCCCGCTCTCGAAGGTAAAAAACACCCCGCTTTCCCGCTAAATTTGGAACGCACATGGGGTAGTAACAACATATAGAGTGAACCTCCCGGGGGCCGGGACAACAACCCATCCATTTATATATCTTCATTGTTCATGTGTCATATTAGAATGCAGTAGCTATATCAATGGCTGAGATTGTCCAAAATAGACGATGAAATCAAGTTCAAATGTAAGCTAGCTTGTGTGTGTCAAAGTCATTGTTGCCATGTATTTGACTGTGCACCCGTCTTTGATTTCCAAATCTCTACATTGCGAGACGGAGCCATTCCATCCCGACCCCAGCCCACTAACAACAATGATTATATGACGTCATTTTGGTATAGTAACCATTTAACCTTTTTACTAACATACTTTCTCGCTCAAATTTTTCTGTACTTTTTTTGAACCTAATTCTGGAGTCGATAGATAACATTTCAGTCAATTTTCGGTTTTATAACTTTTGCTATTTTTGTACCAATCTTCTGAAGGAAAGTACAGACTATAACAGGACTATTTGGTAATTTTTTGTAAAAAAAAGGGGGGGAACTGGTGCTGAAAAGGTTAACATCAATAAACTGAGCAGCACTGGGCAGCCCGCCCAACTTTTAAATAATTACTTAAAAGTAATATGAAACCTATTTGTGAATTCCCTGCCGACCTCTCTGTAAATGAAAACAAAATACATATACATTGTACGCTTTCTATTTTAACCAAGCCCATTGTAATGGTGAGAAAAACAACATGCGATACCCTTATGTCGAAAATGTCAAGTCACGGTTCGTGATCCCAGATACAAGTACGTAATGCTGATACAAGAGACATCGGGGGAAATAAATTGTCTTTTATTACATCATGGCGAAAAACGAGTTAAAAATTGGCTTGGTTGTTACGGAAGCATGCTTAGTAACGTTATGATAATGTCTGAATCACAGATAAGTTGTCACTCGTTTTCTCTAAAACTACCCTAATACATTTATTATATATTAAAAGATCAATGGCACTTGGCATATATGTAGACGTTTGTAATAATGTAGGACAAAAATAGAACACGGCAACAACAATATTTTCTCTTATCCTTATCCTCACGTTCAGAGTTACTTCTATGAATTACTATAAACAAAGTTAATGGGGATCAGATTACATATTCTGTGGGCATTTAGCTTATATTAATATACTCACTTCAAAATTTGACGGGATATCGCATAATAGGACATATGGTAGAAAAACTATAAATGGTCCAACCGTATACTTGCGTAGGCGTTATTGACATGTTTAAAATCTTGTTTAGTATGTATTCTAACGTGAAATCGTGTCAGAACTGGGAGTGGATTAACTGAGTATTTTGAGTGTAAAACTGGGGTTTGCCACGGTTGTATGCTGAGCCCGTTTTTATTTTCATTTTTTTTTATTAATGAGCTAGTAAGGGAACTTGAACAAACTGAACAGCATGGCGTTCAACTGTACCCAGATTTGGTGGAACTATTTTGTTTGCTATTTACAGACGATGTTGCCATATTTTCAGACACTGTTTTGGAACTCCAGCGACTATTAAATGCCTTAAGAGCATATTGTAAACCTAGAAAAGACAAAAATAATTGCATTTCAAAACGGTGGCCTTTTGTCAAAGCATGAAAAGTGGTTTTACGACGGTAAACACGTAGAAGTAGTTCCTTACTACAAATACGCAGGTGTATTGTTTTCATGTAGATTGCAATGGTCGTCTGCCACTAAACTTTTAGCCCAACAAGCAAAAAAAAAACAATTTTCATAATATTTAGGCACACCAACAAAGTCTGGCCTTTAACATATGAAGTATTTTTTTAAATATTTGATTCCGTGGTATTGCCAATACTGACATATAGGTCAGAAATCTGGGGGTTCAAGAAATATGACTGTCTTGAAAGAGTTCGTGGTTAAATACCTGCAGTTTACGAATTCACTCAACTGGATAATGTCAAATACTATATGTTTGCTGGTCGGAATTTGCATGGTATATTATTCACAGTCTTAATTTCTTGGCACAACTACATTTGACCAAACTGTGTTGAAATTACAAACAAGTAATATAACTGCTGGGTTATTTGAAACATATCTGTCACTGGTTTACTTCCACTTAGGCTATGTTAATTAGCTACTATAATGCAACAAATATTATTATTATGGATTGTTGCAATTTACAATTCGTTATATAAAAATGCATATATAATAATCACTTGAGGTATATTGTTACCCACTATCATACATGATATAATAAAAAAGAATAATTGTTTTGATATATTTTTGTTTGAGCAAGTAAAAAAAATCGTTTTACGAAAACTGGAATCAGACGACATAAAATAAACTAGAATGGAAACGAAATATGTGCGTTTGGTGGACGTTTTAAAGTCAATATAATGTTATTAGCATTACGAAAACCGTAGAAGTTCTGGTGTAGGTCCCTTATAATCTCTGCGTGATGCAAAGTTTATATGGTTTTGGAGTCATGGATATGCCCAAATGTGGTTCTAATGATGGCATGGGTTGTCCTTGCAGACTAGAGAACGAAAATCGATGCATCAATGTTGTGAAGAAGATAAATAGTTCCAATTTCGCCAACTGCTCTCCAAGACACGCTCGTGGACCTGCAACAATAAACCAATGCAAGTGCATGATTACCGGTGGTATGTTGATGGTAAGGGCATGAGTCAAATTAAATCGACAATAAAACTGCTCCACGCAGCTCAATTTGACATAGTTTTGGGATATGCAAAGCGGAATACAACACGCTTTTCTTTGCCACCCAACTAATGTAAACTTGATATACATAATCGAGACTTACCTATAGCAAAAGGTAGAAATGAATATGGTCTAATAATTATACCATCTTCATCTAACATTCTACTTGGAACAAACTCCTCTGGATTAGGCCAATATTTTTCATCATGGTGGACTGACCACAGATTCGTAATAATCGGTGTCCCTTTTGGAAGTTCGTAACCATGGAGACAGGTGTCTCTTATCGTTGAGTGCGGAGTACCCATGGGAGCCACTGGTCGTATACGTTGGATTTCTAGTAAAGTTGCTGAGGTATAGGGAAGGCTACGTCTATCACTCATTGATGCTACTGCATTGGGATCTGTTGTAAGTGAAATAATTGTTATGAATTGTATGTTTATCACACTAATGTATAATCAATAAGCTAACGTGCACACTAACCTTTTCCAAGCAACATATCCAGTTCCTCCTGGACCTTATCTTGAACACGTGGGAAGCGGATCATGAACAGTAACGCCCAGTTAAGTGTAGTTGCTGTGGTCTCGGTTCCAGCCAAAAAAAAATCTAACAACAAATATTTGAGCTGCTCATTATTAAATGATTTAGCAGATTCTCCCCGATTCTCAAAATAACCTGCTTTGTGTTGCTCCTGCTTCAACAGAAAGGCATCAATGATATCCAGCAGGCAGTCAGGGTTGAACTTCGTGTGGTGTTCCTCTATAACTTTACTCAAATATCCTAGAACTTTTTCAGCTGGTGATGCGAGATCCATCCACGACATTCGTTTTCTCAGTGGTTTTGGGATGATACGAGCAATCTGGAGGAGATACTTGAACGGATTTGTGTAGAACTGTTCATCTAACTGGTCCAGAAGAAACTGGAATTGTCCACTGTTATAATCGAATCTTTCCCCAAACGTTACAGAACATATAACATTAGATGTGCCAAGCTGAAGGTATCTGGCCATACCAATGGCTTCGCCAGCTTTTTCAAGTAATAGTTCAGCTAAGGAGATCGACTCTCGCTTGATTCTCGCTTCCATTGATGCACCCTCGAGACCAAAGCATTTCAGAGACCTCAGAGCGAATTTCTTTTGCTCTTGTAGATCACTATCAAAACTGTGTGTGATAATACCTGAAGCAAAAACAAAATCATTGATTTTAGACAAACTTCTATAGTTTGTGAAATGGTATTCCACTGCTATGGCGTGAGTTGGATTCCGTCCTTGCCATTCGTTTGCATTACTTATCATGTGTTGTGATTATTTCGTTTCCACTTTGTGAATCTATCAAAACTATAATGGGCACGGTACGTCAATGCTATTTATGCAAAGGGGCAAAACATAAATGGGGTGGTCAAAGTAAACACGAATGAACTACCCAAGCAACAATGGACATAGATCACAATATTGAAGTAATCATAAAGGGCACTCAACCCATTGGACAATTAAAATACCTTAACCGCAGATAATGGTACGATGTGACCGAGTCACGTGATCGTCTGACGTCAGCTTAAGTGCATTTAGCTAGACATGTAGGTCAAGTGGTGTATGTGCTTTGCCGCTCGACCACATGCAGGAATTTGACGTTAATACAAAAGTCATATTTCATAACATACGCTCAGCGCTGGGTTATTTGACGGTCATACAAATAGAACGCAAGAAAACGATTTCTAATTAACAAAGGAGTGCTCCTTAAAATGGAAATTAGCGTTAAATATTAAAGGACGGTGGTGGGTCCTATGCGACTTATACAACGCGTGTAAATACATTGTTTCCACGAAATCCGAACTCCCACTGCAGAGGGTGTCCTTCAAACTCTCCGGAGAATCTTTCGAAATGATAATTAACTGATAGCGCTAAGTACCTTTTCCCCCGGCACCAAATGACTTTATGAACATTTCTGGGCGGCCTGCACAATCGTCCCCTCTTTCAACCAATGCCTCTCTAATCCCGTCAATGCCATTCAAAATAACAAAATAGGAAGGCCCGATCTGAAAATTAAAAAAACAAAACAATTTCAAGCATCGGTTAAACTAGGCAGCACAAAGGTAGGCTTCTACAGTCTCCCAAGTTTATACAGGATGTAGAATTGTTTCCCAAACCCAGAAATCGTTTAAAATATCGTGAATGTATACTTAAGACAGATACAATCTTCTGTCAAGGAGATTAAAACAAATATTCACTGTTAAGCTCGAAATGTTTAAAACATATTCACAGATACAACCGTGTTTTTGTCATGAATTTGTTTTCGCGTATCTGTTAACCGACTTAATTAGTTGATTATTAGCGAATTGCTGTGTTATGTCTGTCATCGTGTAGGCCTATTTGAAGTTTTGGACGGAACTTGGCTCAGTGATTTGGAAATAATTACAAGATACCGTCGCTATTCTGACATCCGTAGTTATTACCAAACGCTTCAGCGTGGTATTAAGAGTTTGTTTTCAGGGGTGGGTGATACCAAGGTGGGAAATGGATGCACATATGGGGTTAATTCCTTGAATTGCAATATAGAGGGTTCAGGCTGAAATACAATATATAGTGTTTTCATGTTGCGTCTGATATTTCTGTGGTATTCTGCTGCTGTAAGTAATGCACGATTTGTTCCGAAATTCAGTATATTGTGTGTATTCCAGGGTTATTCGTTTTTTGCTGAAAACACCCCTATTTTTTAGTGGCAGAGTTTGAATAGTCTCACTCCCACTGGGAAATCTGCATTGTTGCTTGAATGTGAGTTAATTAAACACATTTTCCAGACCGGCGAAAGAGTATGCAACAGCCAATTTTAACAGCCTGTCACGTGATTTTAGTCTGAATGTCAACATGAAGAGGCTAGTCCATTTTACGCAGGAGTAATTGGGAGTAGAATATGTGAGGAATAGTATCAACAGAGATGTGTATAGTGAAAAGTAATATCTATCCTTCATTTACATCTCTGAGCATTTCTGTTTTAGTATATTGGTTTGAAAATGTTGAACTTGCATGATTTGCAATGTGTTTTTTTAATGGGACTCCCCTATTGATCGAATCCCGGGTTTGAACGAGAACGGCACACCACGTGATTCGTTTGAATACAATGCTGATGGCAAACATGCCGTGTTACTGCGGTATTCCACTGACGGGATGACTTACTGCATGCTACAACTTCGCTTGTGATGTTGCTTGTTAGCCATGGATTTATCATGATTTATATTTCAGTCAGTTTGACAGTAGTTGTCATGACATATACTGATAAAGGTTAATGACAAGACCAGATGGCGAGCTGGTCGAAATCAACCAAAAACATCTTATGACTCTGCAGTTTTTTAAGATACAAGACAGTAGCTGTAATTCTAAACCAATGTTGTTTGCGAGTTTAAAAAAGGTAGTATCTTGGTGGAATGTTAGTGCGAGATTATTACCCCATCAATATTAGTTAGTGTTGACAATGTATAGAAATGTTTTCTCTAGACAGCTTGACGAGTAATTAATTGATTACGATGTGTAAAACTTTCATGTGATTGGTTGTTTGTTGGAAGGAAAGGCCTTGGAGTCTCTTATACTGATTGTAATTGGTTAAGGGGTGACAAGAAATAAAGATGGATTTAATGCTGTCTCGGGTGAAAACCAGGGACTTGGCAGAGAATCGTTTTGGGAACATGAACGAAGCTTGTCTGTGTCTTTTGTTAGCCTAGATTGGAAACGACCGAATCCCGGTTACCTAAGTGAAAGGTTTTTAACCATCAAAAATACCTATCACAGATTACATGAATCTTGATTACCAGTCTAATGTTGCTCATTTGACGTTGGTAATCTTTATTTGGATCTGAGTAACTTCCTGGTACTTCGTACTATGATAAAAATCAGTCAACATACATCAAGTTCTCTCAATCGTAGTATTCCATGTGATGTACACCTAATATGCCAAAAATGTTGCTGAACGATTTGAACTGAATAAAAATAGCAGACGAAAATTTGTTTACAAAATAAAAATACTTCGGTTGCCAATGAAAACCGGTAAAAAACAAGCAATATGTTTTCGGCTGTTATCATGGAAGGGACATGAACGTGAAGCTAACGTCTGTTTATAACTAAAACCGGGCACCTTATACGAGGTTTGCAAAATAACATGGCAGTCATTAGAAGTCACTTTATTTTATTGTTAGGACGTATTCAGCCGTTAAATGTATAATTTCCAATCGTTTTGCGATAGTATTTTCTAGATTGGAAGCAGCATTTACATTTTATTCAAAGTTCAAAGCTGCGTTGGGATTCCGTTGACAGTGGTAACAATGTCGGCGCCGGTGATCTCTTACCAGTGCGCAACGTAGCCAAAATAAAAGGCATGATCATTTGGGCACTGCTATTACAAGACTTTGGCTGTTGCCATGGTAGCGGTGGGTCAGGATTGTTTTTCCAATTAGTGATGGTACGACCTGCCTGTCAAGTATGAACCGTGACAAAATCAGCCAAGCCAAAAAAAAAAATCACAGAAGAGTTAAAAAGCCATTCCTGCTGAACAGTTACTCTAACTTCGGGGTCAACTTTCTCATTAATGAAAAAAGATATCAAAAATTCAAATAGTAACTTTTTGCCCACACTCCAGCCGAGTACAATGAGCTATGTCTGAGGTGTTGTATCACAGGGAGTTGGACAAACTTGTGTATTTTAATAAATTATTGAATAATAAAATGTTATATAACTTTTCTTTTACCCCCCTCCCCTTCCTGGTATCTATTTCAAGTATTTTTGTCAGGTTCAAATCGTTCACCAGCATTTTTGGCATGTTAGATGTACATCACATAGAATACTAGGATTGGGAGAACTTAATGTTTGTTGACCACCTGGAATCTGAGTTTTATAAATCTTGAAGGGCTCTCGGAAGATCCACCCGCTGCCTGGACCCGCAGTAAAATCTCCGATTAATATGGAGCCGCAACCATCAACATCGATATACCATGAGGTTTCTGCTGGCGACGTTGCGGCGTTACTCAGTTCCAAATAAAGATTACCAACGCCAAATTAGCAAAATTTAACCGGTAACCAAGACTCAGTCTATCCACGACAAGCAAGCAACATCACAAACGAGGTTGTAGTGTGCAGCTCACGAGTCAGCGACGACCGATTTCAACGAAAGTCATTCCGTCAGTGGAGTACCGCAGTTGCACGGCATGTTTGCCAATGCACAGATCTGTGGAGGAACTTTTAACTTCAACATCAACCGTGTATCGTAGTCGCCCAGTTTAAGTTCTGGTTCTGTCGTGGTCCCAACTAAAGGGCGACAGTCGTCGTGTCGCGTCCTGTTCGATATGGGACTCACAGCGACGTATACAACGCGTGTAAAATACATTGTTTATTTACATGAAATTCGAACACGCGCTGTGCTACGACCACCGCGCTTAAACATCCACGAGTTATTTATTCGGACAATGACTTAAATTAGACGTCTGATTATTTTATTTTCAAATATGGGACATGTGTATAATAACAGAACCCCCCCCCCCCGTGGCTTCGCTCGTGAAAGTACGGCAGCAGGATACACCGCATCACTCGTGAAAATAACTTCCATACGCAATGAAAGCCACGGGGAGGGTATCTGTCATAATACTTCATTATCACTGAAAACATTTTTCCCCTGAAATAAATTCCAGTGAATATGCCATTTCCCTCATACTATATTGAGACACAGCGCAGTGAAAATTAGATTCACATGTAATGCTTGAAAACATGTCAGCAAAAATAAATTAAGTGAAATTCTACGTGACTTCATAATAGTTGGAAATGAACACATTACACCCGACCCTACCACTCCATATACAATGTAAACTACACCCCAAAACATCCTTTCACCCACAGTTACTACCGTGTTTCACCAGTGTATTCTATTTGACGTCAGGAGAAATTGAAATAAACAAATTAATTATAATTTCAGCCTCTAGTTTACCACTGATTAAATAAACTACCTCGTCTTTATGTCAACTTGCAGTTATTCGTTGCCTACATCAGTGACTTCAAAATATATGTTTCAATCCCAGGAATTTCACTTGCTGTTAATTGCATGGGAGTGGCAGTCTTTAATGAATTTCTATTGTCATGTCAATTTCTTGCGATTACTCGAACATTAAGCTGTAACCACATACCGCCTAGGTGCTGTAATTAAATCCTGGTGTAAGCACCATATGAACTATGAACAATGCATGTGAAGCCAGCTGTGGGGTATATTCAATCCTATATATTTCTCATTGTTTGGTAACTATTTGCTGCAAATGCAACAAAAATCAATATAAAAAATATTACCCACACAGTATTCTACAGGTTACTTGTTAATGTAGTGAACGATTAATCAAAAGATATGACGTATTCAGTACTTAGTGTGATTGGCTTTATGATTGAAGGTTACGCCTTAGAGTCTTTTACTGTTTTGTAATTGGTCAGAGTTTTGAAAATGAATAAAGAGAGTTTGAGTTGGTCTTGACGAGCACAGCACGATAGACGCAGGAGAGAGAGAGGGCAGTCCGAGAGTCCAGTCCAGGGGCGAGCCTTGAGGCAGTCCAGTCTTGGGCGAGTCTTGGTTCAGCCTTGTGATTAGTCTTGGGGACTTTTCCCCAGGGCGCTGTGTCTTATAGAGTGCTCCAAAAGATCGACTAAGACGAGAGCTGAAACGTATTTCGTTGTGTGTGTCTTATTTGACTGTAAAGTTAAAGTGACTTCCCGATCCCGTACCTCAAGGGGACGAGATATAGAGACGAGACGAGTCCCCCCCCCCCTGACAAGTGTGGAGAACCCGAGAGAGAAGAGTTTTTCACCCGTGATACGTGGTGTGAGAACCCTGGGCATTGCGTTTTACGCACATTGACATCCTGTGAAGAAAAGTGAATGGCGAAGATGTGTCTTTCTTGCGAACCGAACTAACCAGCTCAATGGCAGAGACGAAACCGCGCTTGACGACTAACGGCTTTACCCGAACGACTGTTAAGCCACTATTTTGGTATTTGCCACTATTTTGGTACCCAAGAAATTAAAAACCAATATTCCTTCGTTTTTTTCATACTGTTTTTGGCAGAAATCAATAAATCTCATAATTCTAATTAATTTTAATATTTGTTTTATAATTTTACTTTATCATATTACCTTAAATTGGGCTTTTCTTTCTTTGCGCATGTTTAATGACGAAATCTCTACAATTCCCACGCATCCACAATTGCACTAACTTAGGGGGTACCGCTCTGGCAGTCATTTTCAAGAATTCGTTGCTTGTCACAGGCGCTCTGTATGCTCTCTATGTAATCTGTGGCTGTTTTGTGTTCAGTAGCTAGTGACATCCACACATTTTAAATTTACATGTTATATCTTATGTTAGTATTCCTATACAGTGTGTTATTTGAAGTAGCAGTGGCGATAACCGCGTTACAAGTGGCGTTGGAATTCAAGACGCCATTGACAGCGTTCTATACGGACTCGCCTTCCTCCTGAAAGTCACGGTGCATGACTGAGAGTGGTCGTACAGTGATAGAGTTTTTTTATCAAGTGACAGTGGTTCAATTGAGTGTGTTTGACAGGTGAGCTTTGACCCTATATTCAGTATTGATATAATATTAATTCGAAGTTTGATGAAAGTTGGTGTTCAGATTTACCCATCACTGAAATTGCCGATTTCTGACGAGTCATGTCGTCATTATGTTGTAAAGTGTGTTTCAAACGTTTTACTTATGAAAACTGCTTTATAACAGCAATATGTACCCCTATATCATCGGAAGTGTAAATTTGTTAATTTCTAGTTGATCACAACGAGCG
The DNA here is from genome assembly GCF_978046115.1 of Saccoglossus kowalevskii. Lineage (NCBI taxonomy): Eukaryota > Metazoa > Hemichordata > Enteropneusta > Harrimaniidae > Saccoglossus > Saccoglossus kowalevskii. The sequence goes on along the minus strand of NW_028188618.1, from coordinate 1,357,671 downwards.
ATTCATGTTTTCTATGGAGGTCATTGGATGTTAAGCTCGCAAGCAATACTACACTAGTAGCACTGTTACCTGACATTGTATTTACCAAGTGTCGCTGTTTTGTTTTACTACACATTTTACCTAATTTTGATATTTGTACTATCAGATTTTGTTTTTACAGTTAAATTATTGTTCATGGTAAGAATATTTTGGGGGAACGTCACCCATGTATCCAATCTTTGCAGTTGGATATTGTTGTTGAAATAGCTGTTAGTGTAATCTGCTCATAAAAAAACACATGCCAATATCTGTAGAATAACAAATTCAAGGGCACATCTGGTATTTGAATAGCTGTTAGTGTAATTGAATCTGTTCATAAAAAAACACATTAATAATATCTGTAGTATAATAAGGAATTCAAAGACACATCTGATTGTTGGACCTGAAACCACTTTAAACAGGATTTTTTCAATTTTTGAGTTGAAAAAAAAATGGTGTTCTCTTATTGATGCTATTGTTGTCTTGACTACTGACTGTTTGGTAGATAATGCTTGTACAATGTTTATCTTGAGTTGAAGTGAATACTGTAAAATACTGTATTTTCACTTGGAATTAATTTCTGCAATTTTCGCTTCAAAGGAATAATTCAGTAAAAAAAAAATCCAGCGAATATACCTTTTTTTCCTATATTTTACATTCAACTCGTCAAAAAATCAGGGAAAAAAAAATTCCATACAAAACACCCAAAGATTCTTTACAGCAAAAAATTAATTCCAGCTAAAATAAAGTATTTTTCAGTATTCAAATTACAGCTCTTTCAACATCTGTTTCTGCATTACAACATTGACTAAGATAAAGTCAAACATAAGAGGTTAATCAACAGTATGTTTATATAAGTTAAATTATCTCAGACAAAACAAATCTTACTTGGTGCCACATTGATAACATCTCTTAATGATGTAAATACATGTGATGATTAACAGGAGATTATCTCCAATGCCTTTACATGTGCTGTGTTCACACAGCTTTGTCAACTCATCTAGATATATATGATACCATTTGAGTAAATGCTTGGCAGTCTTTTTTTAATAATCTAGTGAAATATAAAACCCATGCATATTAATTACCTAATTTGCAGATAATTAGCTAATATTTAGCTGTACCTAGTCTGTTCAACTTATACTGTAAAATTATCACTGAAAAGAATCTTTGGGTGTTTTGTATGAATAATTCCTTCAGTGAAAACTAATTCCAAGCGAAAATAAAGTATTTTACAGTACACATACCTTATTAGTTGGGGGGTTGAAATCTATTCGTAATATTTGCTTAATTTGCAATTTTTTTTCAAAAACCATCTATTGCATTTCAATAAGACTTGTTATACAAGTCCCTGGGAACAATGCATTAGTTTTGGATTGAAATTCAAGCATACTAATTGCTGAATTTGCACAATGTGCATAATCGTCACATTTCATTGAAATTTGGTTAATAGTTACTCTGGGGTAATGCATGATGTTTAATAATAAAAATATGCATATTGATTATATAATTATTATTAGCCAATTTTTTATATCTCCAAAAAATCAGATTTAAATTATGATAGAGGTGCTCTGGAATACAATACATTTGACTGAAAGCCACAGATGTAAAATCAAATGTATTTTATATATGTATAACTTCAATGGAAACATTGTTTTTGCATTTTACATCTCAAATAGCAGATAAATATAAGTTGCCAAGATTCTTGATTGGAAGGCTATTCGATTTTTAATATATCCTAATACTATCGGCACGATGAATTTTTAGCTCCGCTGTCGACTTTGTCGAGCGGAGCTTATCATATGATTGTCCGTCGTCGTCGTCCGTGTCAATGTTTTACTTTTTCGACTTCTTCTTGAAAACTACAAGCCTGAATGCTTTGATACTTGGTGTATATGTACCTTGGGTAGACCTCTCTTAGGTTTGTTCATTTCATGTTGATATCTTCAATTCTCTAATTTTGGTGAATATTTTTGTCATTTTTGGTAAAAAGTGATATTTTCGACTTCTTGTTAAAAACCGCAAGTGAAATTGCTTTGATATTACATATATAGGTACTACATGTGGACCTCTCAGATTTGTTCATTTTGTAATGATATCTTTAATTCTCTAATTTTGGTGAATATTTTTGTCATTTTTGGTAAAAAGTGATATTTTCGACTTCTTGTTAAAAACCACAAGTCCGATTGCTTTGATATTACATATATAGGTACTATATGTGGACCTCTCTCAGATTTGTTCATTTTGTGATGATGTCTTCAATTCTCTAATTTTCGTGAATATTTTTGTCATTTTTGGTAAAAAGTGATATTTTCGACTTCTTATTAAAAACCAATAGTTCAATTGCTCTGATATTACATATTTAGATACTACATGTAGATCTTTCTCAAATTTGTTCATTTCGTGATGATATCTTGGATTCTATAATTTTGGTGAATATTTTTGTCATATTTGGTAAAAAGTGATATTTAAGACTTCTTGTTAAAAACCAAAAGTTCAATTGCTTTGATATTACATATATAGATACATGTAGACCTTTCTCAGATTTGTTCATTTCGTGATGATATCTTCAATTCTCTTATTTTGGTGAATATTTTGGTCATTTTTGGTAGAAAGTGATATTTTCGACTTCTTGTTAAAAACTGTAAGTCCGATTGCTTTGATACTATACATATTGTTCATTTTCTGATGATGTCTTCAGTTCTTTAATTGAAATGTGCATTTCTAACAGCGGAGCTATCTCAGCCGATAGGCTGCTTGTTTTCTTTAAGCTTTCTTTGATTTCTTTTAATTTTGCAGTTTGATATATATAACAATCTCTCAAATTCTAATACAGCTGTTTGTTTTATTCAAGCTTTCGCAGCAATGCCTCGGGGTGGAGCTATGAAACTACCTTCCCAGGAAGAGTATGATCTGATGAAAATTGTATTATCTAAAGAAAAAACAATGAAAGATATTCCAAAAGATGTTGGACGGAAACGAAGATCTGTATATTACAGATTGTATTTATCAAAATCAACGTACAAACTAGAAGATGCATTATATCCTCCTACAGGACTGAAAACCAAATGCATCACTGAGAATGGCAGAATAGTTGTTCCGAGGGAACATCTTCATGAAGTTGTAATGCATTATTACAAGGAGATGAAAGGTGCGGGAGCGAGAGCGATATGTTATCGTTTGAAACATTTCTTCACAGGCATTGGTGTGCATATTATTCAAAGAATTTTGAATTCGTCTGCTGTTCATGGAAAAGAGGCACCTAAATTTGATGCTAAAGCCCCATTACACCCTGTTGTTGCCCATAAGGTAATGGAAATCAATCAAGTTGACTTGATTGACATGACATCAAAGCCATGTAATTTAAATGGTGTAATTTACAGATATATTTTGACTGTAGAAGATGTTTTTTCAAGGTTCTTATTTCTTTATGGATTACAAAGTAAGGAGGCTGTTTTAGTGACAGAAAAGTTACGTGCGCTGTATGATCAATTTGGACCACCAAAGATACTCCAATCAGATCAAGGAACTGAATTTAAGGGTATTGTAGAATTAGTAGCCAGTTCGTACAACATCAGAATGGTGAAAAGTCGCAGTCATCATCCCCAATCTCAAGGAAAGGTAATGTCTCATTTTTCACATTAGTTTCAGATAAATATTGTGTATGTAATTTGCAGTCCAATTTCTGAAAAGTATTTGTGGGGAAATGTCAGATTGTTGTTGTTGTTGTTGACATCTTTGTTTTCTTATTACACTAACTGAACAATGACCATGTGATTGGTTGCGTTCTTGCCGATTGTCTCTTTTAAATGTACCGGTATATGCCCCTCTTCACAATTACATTGGGGGAGGGGGCTGGACTGTTATGCTCAGATTGGGGGTGGGGTGAGGCTAGGGAAACTCCTTCCAGTATCAGTGCTTCAGTGAGATGTGTTCTGCATGTACTAGAGTTTAAATTTTTTTTTAACCACTTTCTCGATTCTTCAGCAAAGGATTGTGGGTAAAGTATGACATCTTATCCACTGTTGTGAAAAATTAAAAAAAATTATTTTACATGATCATCTTGTGTAAAATCCTGAAACTTCTGCCTGTGAACATGTCTGGAATTGTTCTTGGGGGGGGGGAATTGAGATTTAATTCAAACTTGTTATGATCATTCATATTGGGTTACAGCAGATTTAAAATCATTTTAGTAATCAAGTACTATAAACTAGTATACAGTAAATGTGATTGCTGGTTTGTATGTGCTTTTACTGTTGACATGTTTTTAATAGAACAAAAATGGTAATCATGTTGTTCATTATAAACAAGAATGCGCCATCGAAAATACTTATTTCCCACTACTAGTAATACCTCTATCCTATTGTATACATGTACATGTATGTAGTGATGATGTCTTATGACAAAAGGCATGTATCATTTTTTTTTAAACAGAAAGACAAATCTTGAATACTTTATTTGAATCATTATGTTAACAGGTTGAACGTTCACACCGCACAATCAAAACTAGGCTTAAATTTGATGAATTTAGTGAGATGGCTAAACAAAAAGGTCTGGAGTGGATGGAGTGTATCCCTTCCTGTGTAAATGTTTACAATAACACATATAATCAAGCTATAAGTAAGTAAAGTTATGTAGGTTTTGCCTTGCCTTTATTAAATGTAATGTGTAGGGGTTATCTTGTGCGTTTTATGTCCACAGTCGTTAAAATTTTCTTGTGCCTAGTATTTTTTCTACCATCTTGCAAACTTGAGTCTGTTATCAAGCAATACTTAGTCTCGATGCAGTTTCATGTTGAAAAATCTGGCACATATATGTCTTGAGTTATTAAAATCAAAATGAAATTAGTTTTAGAGATAATTAGTATGACCATAAAGCCATATACTTCTGCATACTGTCAGCAATTTAACTTTTGGTTTCATTACTATATCTCTGAAGCACATGTACTGTTTTTTTTTTGTTCCTATCTGTCATATTCTGATTACAAAAAGTGTCATTGGGTAACCCTGTAAGAAATGAAATTATACTGAAGATGTGCAGTTTACTTCAATTTGGATACACAAATTTTATAAATGAAAACCAGAATCCACATTCTGTATTAAATAAAATTGGTGGTATTAGATTTCAAACTTACAAAAGATTAAATAAATCTGATATTAGTTGATATTAGACTAGCATGTTATTCACTCTGATCATACATTACAAATTCATTCATGAACAATTTACCAAGTCACATGAGCAGTAATTTAGATATTTGATTTGATTTGATTTCTTAATATACAAGGATCTTCATTAACATTACGTACATACATACATACATACATACATACATACATACATACATACATACATACATACATACATACATACATACATACATACATACACACATACACACATACACATACATACATACATACATACATACATACATACATACATACATACATACATACATACATACATACATACATACATACATACATACATACATACATTTCTCTCTTTTTTATTACTCAAGTATTAAAAGTAACAATTATTTACAGTTTAAAAACTCACACGTAGGTGAGGGGAAAGGAACAATTAAACTAATATTAAATCGAATAATAATTAACGAGTGAAGTGATGTCGATTACAATTGTGAAAGTTACTGATAAACGAATGTATATATAAGGTAAATGCGAATGAATAAAGCGAGATTGAAATGTGCGAAAAATGATGATATGTTGAAATTAAACGGGTACATAAACGAGTTGAATTTTGCGATTGTTCCTTTGCCAATGTCTATTTTGCGTTGATCTTCTGTAGATTTGTTACGTGATAAGTAGTCTAGCCATTGTCGATGACATCCGAAATTCTTAGTGCGTCCCCATCTAGTGTAGCCACTGCACCATTAACACACCACTGTAATGTATATTAATGTATAAATGTCTACAATAGGAACACTTGCATGGCAAAAGGGACCTTCAGTGATTTGGGAGACAAGAAAAGCAATGAGAAGAATAAGAATCAAAGTGAACAAACATATGATACTGGTATGTGTTGATAAATTAAGTGTTGTAAAGGCAGTTCTATTCGTTTACTGATTTGTATAGGTAAAAACAAGTTAGTCTTGTTCTCATCAGAGGGTGTCTTGTATTTATACTTCCAAGGACATATCTAATTTACCTAATCTCATCTCCCTTACTTTATCCCTTACTTTATCCCTTACTTTCTGGCAGTGTTTGCATCTTATCTAGTTTTAAGGATTAGCCTACTAGTATTAGGTTAATGACACAACTTATTATCCATGTGTCCAAGGCTGTCAATAGTTGCATTCACGCACAGCTCCTTGGCACGGGCTAAGAGGTCTAATGCCTGTGCTAAGAAAACAGGCGTGAACGCTTAGCACGGGCTAATGAATGCTACTTCCGGGTAAAATCTGATCCGATTTGAAGACTCTGTCCAGACCCTTAGCACGGGCTAAGTGTGCACAAACGTCCTCTGTGGCGACCTTTGGGTGTTTATATTATACTCGCAATCAAATATATGCAACTTTCTCATTTCCAAATGGCAACCAAGCTCAGACGTAACAAAGACGCAACCTGTCTGCAGCCAGTTTTAACATTTTCAAATCTAAACTTAAAACGTGTACGTTTCAGACAGCATTTCTATATTGGGCATCATGGTGATGGATATTAGGCGCTATACTAATTTTTAATTATTGTTATTATTATTACAACCTAGAAAGACCCATGATTTGAAGAAAAAAAAATATTCAAATCTGAGAAACGAAAAGTTAATTCGTTAAACAAATCTGAAGTTTTAAAGGAATGATGCTTTGTCCCATGTTCGTATAATGACTCCATAAACGACTTTCCCAGAAGTAGCAAGATTGGGGTGCAAAAATACTCCTGCTTTGTCAGGCTGAAAAAACAAACATCTCAGTTTGGGAAGGGAATTTTATTTTTGTTACATTGATTGATACATTCATTCTGTTACGCCATTGTATACTATTTCTGTTCATCAAAATAAGTTGAGTCCATCTTCTCTTGCGTTCATGATGTCAGCAGCAGAAATTTTGTGTTCTTAAACCAAGACTTAACAAAAGGTCACCGACTGCTGGCTCCCTTCAGCTTGTGCTAAGGACTGGCCCTCCCAGTGCGTGGACGCAATTGGGTCTAATCAAAATGCAAACATGTGAGATAAGCCTAAATCAGCTTAAATCTTAGCCCGTACTTAGTGTAGTGTGAACACTACTTAAAAATCACTACTGGTGTTCTCAGTAGACGAAATAAGCCGTTATCACAACGCCTTTTATTTGAGAATGTTTTAAAGTGTGTGTGTGTGTAAACAGAATACGCCGTTGTGGCGCTGGCGTTTTTGACAGTCGTAAAAGGGGTGGACCAGATCCTAAACTCAGTTGTCACACCGGCTTTTTGCACAATGGAATGTGCCGTGTGAGCACAGTACGAAGGCCATAAGCCCTCTATCGCCGACTTATTTATGCTTGACATTACACAAGATGGCGTCAGAGGTAACAAGTTGAATTTTCTAGCCAATCTGTTATCTCACGTTCGTAACACTATTTTTTCCCACCAGTTATTTTTGCGTTGTCGGGTCAAAATCGCTCCTGTTGCCGTGTCTGTTATTGCATTATTTATACACGCGAATAGCGTGAACATGAATCGATCATTTCTCAGTCTTTTTTAGCTCCGCTGTAGACTTTGTCGAGCGGAGCTTATCATATGAGTGATTGTCTGTCGTCGTCCGTGTCAATGTTTTACTTTTTCGACTTCTTCTTGAAAACTACAAGCCTAAATGCTTTGATACTTGGTGTATATGTACCTTGGGTAGACCTCTCTTAGATTTGTTCATTTCATGTTGATATCTTTAATTCTCTAATTTTGGTGAATATTTTTGTCATTTTTGGTAAAAACTGATATTTTTGACTTCTTGTTAAAAACCGCAAGTCCGATTGCTTTGATATTACATATATAGGTACTACATGTGGACCTCTCTCAGATTTGTTCATTTTGTGATGATATCTTCAATTCTCTAATTTTGGTGAATATTTTTGTAATTTTTGGTAAAAAGTGATATTTTCGACTTCTTGTTAAAAACTGTAAGTCCGATTGCTTTGATACTATTCATATTGTTCATTTTCTAATGATGTCTTCAGTTCTTTAATTGAAATGTGCATTGCTAACAGCGGAGCTATCTCAGCCGATAGGCTGCTTGTTTAGACATGTGAGAACGTAGCTATTATCTTATTATATTTTAGTTTATTGGATTGTAGGTAGTAGTGCTTTATTCATTTTGTCCCTAATAAATTGATCTTGTTTTTTGCAGAATTGAGTTTTAAAACATTTATTTTATGGGGTGTGATAAACTTCTTATTTGGGTAGTGTGAAGACACCAGTATAATACCATTTCAGTCAACAAACAACCAATCATCAGACATGTATGTAGTTCATGATATAATAACTCTTAATTAATACCGGGTTAATGAAAGCAAGACAATCGTAGCATTAGACAACCTAAATACAAGATTACTAGCCCTTAAATAGGCCATGGCTCGTAAATCATAAGGAGGTTGGCTTTCATTTGGGAAAGAAATGAAATATTTCTAAATGGTATATTCTAACTGTCCATTGCCATACATGGCTATGTGACATCAAGTAAACCCTGGTTAATCAACTTGACTCCTAATGAAAGATTTATGAGTTCCTGTAGGAAGTCCAAGTATTCTAAACTAAATAGAACCCCATATGTTTCCTAACCTGTATCCTCTGGGAGGGTCAAGTTTCTCTCATTAAACTGTGTGTGACCAACAAATATGACATGGGGAGTAATAATACTGGTTGCAATTTAAAATCTATGTTTGCATATATTTAAGCCTCTAATTATTTATGTGATAATTGTTACCTTTTAATACAAGTCATAAAGTGTCAATATTGCTAAACTTGCCAGATGTCTGGACAAAATGACTAGATTTTTAAACTTGTCCAAAGTCATGTAGGTTTTTTAATGTTTTGGTAGATATGTTTACACCAGTTAAGTGTGGTAGATTCACTGATTTAGATGGTTTCCCTGCCCTGCCCTGCCCTTCACTTCCTGTGGTGTAACGCCTCTCACTTTCCATGGTAACTGGTCAATTATTACAAGAGACCCATGTACCCTTTCAATAGTCGAGCATGGCTACAAGATCAAGTTTGCCAAATAACTTCACTGGTGTCAATAGCAGGACTCTCTCCCTTCTCATTACTTGTATAAACTTGGTAGACAAGAAGGGAGGGATGTGGCAAACCATAGTTTGCTTATTGGCACTTATTAGTATTGTATTATTTTTTCTAACTTGTGGCTAATTTGTAATAAAATTCTAATGCAATTTTGAACTTTTCTATTTCATAGATATGTTTCTTAAAGAACTTGAATTGGCCCTTAATAGAGTTGAAAGCCATGAAGAAAGGCTCTTGCAAAGAGTTGAAGCAGAAGGATTTTCTGTACGAAATCCTATACTTGGTGATGGAAACTGTTTTTTTAGGTCAATTGAAGATCAGTTAGAGCGGTTTGAATTTCTGGAAATAAGAGATTATAAACTTTTAAGACAGCAAGTTGTACAATACATGATTGATCATCCATTAACAGTAAGTGATCCACTTTATTATTTATGATCAGCTTAACTTTTTAGCTATTCAGTAATGATGTGATTTTTTATGAACTTCTAAATAAATGTGAAATCATTGTATTCATATGTGCTATACTTGTTTTACTCAAAAAGTCTGAATATAATTAATAATAATAAATATTGTATGACACTCATCTATTACTGTATTGATGATAATGATATTTATTGCAAGCAGCCAATGAAATCATAATGTTGATATTCTATTTTTAAATTCCAGGAGGATGGTATAAACCGTAAACATCAGATAGTTGGAAACTGGAGGCAGTACATAAAAAAAATGAAAAAAGATGGTACATGGGCTGATCATGTGTGCGTTCAAGCGACAAGTGAAATGCTGAAAATCCCAATACACATTGTAACTTCTGCATCACCTGAGTCCGATAAATTTGATATTATATTCAGCCCGAAGAACTGTATTCCTAATTGTAAATTACTACTTGGGCATATAAGCGAAAATCATTACATCAGTTTGGATGTAGCAGGTATCCTTGTAATTTATCTGTATATCCCTAATAATGTTGATAAGCAAAGTGGCCTGTAAGCAGACATTATTAGTCCCTGTTTGGATGCAGTCCGAAAACATGGACTTGTGTTTTGACCCTTGTGCATCAGTGTGTATGTGTATGTGTGTGTGTGTGTGTGTGTGTGCGCGCGCGTCTGGATCTGTATCTCAGAAATGCCTGGACCAACATGCATCATACATGATATTATACATATGCACATCAATATGTTTTACAATCTGATTCAAGATGGCAGAATGGCAGCCATTTTTGTGCTAAAAAATCATCAAAATCAAGCATTTCTCGGCTGTTTACAGATGGATTTTGTTCAAACTTAGTATATTCATTAGATAGTATGGGACCTTGATGCAAATGTTTTTCAGATAAGATTCAAAAAGGTCCCACTGATGGCCATTTTGTTTAAATGAATGTGGTTCGCGTGCCATATCTCTGACATGCTTGAATGACTATGTTCAAATTTGATTTTGTTTTAATTAATGCTGTTCCAGAGCAATATCTCTCAATTTGGACAAGTACTTGTTTGACAATCAGATACATTGTCAATCATTTTAATGTTAAACAACCATCATAATCATATTCCTGACATGGTTATATTCCAGCTATATTACTATAAACAAAACTATATATCTTTAATTCGATAACTAACCGGAACTGTGCCATGCATGGCTTGTTAAAATACTCAAGGGTAGGCAATACATCTAACTGAAATTGTGGCATTTGGCCAAATTTGTATATATTGTGTGCGGTATTTTTGAACTTTGAAACATATATCAAGTCTTATTATGAAATAGGTTAGCTCAAGTACATTTAATAGTATGATTTGATGAACAATCATATTTGTTTATTTATTTCTGAGCTTGTGTTAATCTTGTTTCTATTCACTTTATAATTTCATCATTAATTTAGAAAATATTTCTTTTTCATCTATGTGTACAATGTTCAGAAGTCAATTTAGAAAAAGTAGCATCAGAAAAGGTATGTATATTGAGTATTTTATATTTCCACTAAATATAATATGTACTCTATGTAAAACTCTGATTTCTAATGCGTCAAATTATTTTTCCAATAAAGGTTATAAAGAACAGCAACAATTCTAGTGGTGACACACAGAAAGAAATGAGTAAGTATTTTGTATCAAGTACATGACTTGGTTGTAGTATAAGCTAAAACTAAGATTTTTCATATTTTGTACAATATGTATATATTCTAGAAAAGTCAGACAGTAATGATATTTTGTTTTATTTAAAAAAATATGTACATTCAGTATGCAAGGTTGTGATAGTTGCACTATGTTTTGAAGTATTGTTTTGTATAGCCATACCTGATAAAATCATTACTAATGCAAGTTACTTTTTATTGTTTTAGATTCATCAACTGATTATTCGCATAAATATGATCTTAGAGTGTGTCCCCCAAAGGTAAATGTGTTAATTACCTACCTATCAATAAAATGTATGTTGATATGTGTTTGTGTTTTTCTCTAGACATATTACTCAACAGTGTTTTTTGGTTATTTTCACATGGAAGTTAGCAAATTATTACAGTTGCCTAATGCTTTTTATTTTAAATTTACATTACAGAAACGGTTCTCCCAAAGCTGGTTGCAGTATGAAGCTTCTAAAATAGAAAATAAAGTGGAAAGGTTAATTTAGCAGTAAAAAAAAGCATGAAGCATGTTTTCTTATATTTCTCTGTTCAGGCAAGGTTGTTTTAGTTGCACCGTTTTCACAATTTGTTAGCCAACTTTTGTTCATTAAGGTGTGCCTGATCTGGTTTATATTCAAACTTGGCTATGGCTTCTGATGGTTTGGGTTCCTGTTATTTACTTTTATGATTTAATTAAAAATTGCTTTTTTAAATTTCTCATACGTATTAGCTTTCACTGCTTTGTGTGTAAATTTGTCACAGAAGCAAATATTATTAGTGATTTCTTGTGTGCAGATTCATTGTCTGTGTTGGTTTGTCATTTGCATATGGATGCATTGTGTTTACAACCCAGTGATACAGGCAGAACAAGTTTGATTGAAGCTTATTTTCCCAAGAATACACTAAAATCATGTACTGCCTCATGTTGTTTGAAATAAGATTTTGTAGCAAAAACTGTTCAATATAACCATGTTCATTTTTATTTAATAGCAGTGCAGTTTCTGTTGCTGGTAGTACCTCCAAGAATTATGATGAGAATTTTACACAAGGTTTGTGGTAAAATAATTTAATGTAAATAATTGATAGCATATTTAACTTGTACATTAATTAACCAGACCATTCTAAGTTCTGGAAGATTATAGTGTTATATAGGTCACAAAATTATAGCTACCAAGTTGAGATATTTTTTAAAATGTCTTTATTTGTAAGGATCTAGTTCCATTCATCAGTTATTAATGCTGTATACATTAGGCACATAATTTTTTTTTAAATTTTTAAATTTTTTCAGGAGATACTGCTTTTAGTGCTGAGCATTGTGATATCATTGACAATCAACATTTGAATTCAGATGTGAGTAAGCTTTTGATTTTCATGTACACGTAAATTATGTAATTTGAATAAAGTCTGCAATTCAGTTAAAATCAGCTACAAATATTTCTACCATGTAGGTTTAGCAACAGATTCAAATGTGTAACAACAGATCTGAAAGTTCTGTTTATGCATTTGGAATATTTGAAGTGTTATAATTAACTTCAAATTTGATAACCTAAACTTTGTATCAGGTAATATACTTGTTTTGTTTATTTCATTATAGATCATAAATATTTATTGTCAGTTATTGTTCAAATCGTTGTCTGTCAAGGTAAGCATAAACTATGTTAAACCTCTTGTTGAGTGAGACACAGTCACCATCATTTTTCAAAATGCAAAATCATGTGTGCAACAACATTTTTGATGCATGGTTAAAAAAAGTAGTATATAACAGATTTCAGTGTTCTCAAGACACCTGATTTCAAAGCCCAAAATTCATTAAAAAGCCATAGGAAGTATTCAAAAGCACCAGGGTGGGAAAATCTATACAATCACCTCTAAGTTTATATTAGTATATTATCTCACACCTAAAATGTATATCAGATCTTGTTCGTGCATGGGTGCATTTTGCCAAAACCTAGTAGATTAAAATTGCTCAATTGAAGTGTCTCTGACATATATTGGCTGATTGCAATCAAACTTGTATACTAAAATTAGGTAACTTGTACCATGTTCTGATTAAAAATGGTCTGTTCATTTCATTTCAATTTTGTTTACTATTTAACTAACTGGGAATCTGTCGTTCGATGACTTTCTTTCCAAATTATGTAACACTGCTATTAATTGGTTTCTACTAAATATTTCATTAATTTTTTTCAAACATTTTATTCACAGGATCAATGTGATATTGGTATTGCTTCAACTTTTTTGATTCCAGCTCTTGAAAAGGGCACAAAGAATTATAAGGCCTTCATTACACAGGTAAACCAAACTTGTGTTAAGAGCTCCAAGCATGCAGTTTTTGTGTGTGCTAATACTGGTATAATACCATAATAACACTGATTGGCTGTTGGTCATTTTATCAAGTATCCACTGTTTTACTTGGCAGAGAAAAAGCATATGGCTGCAATAAAATCAGAACCAAACTGCTTACTTATGGAGTATTACTAGAATGCTTTTATAGTACAATTGAGGTCTTGCGATGGTCAGATTCTTTTGTATATTTGTTATGCTGCCAATACATGTACTGATAAATGCAATAAAAATATATGATCATTTTCTACTTTCAGAAATCATCACTATGGAATTTGAAGTTTTTGTATGTACCTATACATGTCCCTTCTGGAATAGGTCATTGGATATTGGCTGTAAGTATAAATAAACGTTCAGTATTTATCTCCTGGACTAGTAAAAATCTATATTTGTGCTTTTATTGTTGGATTACAAAACTGTCTATGTGTGCATGTGAAATAATTACTGCTTCCTATTTTTGACTCCTGTGTGCAAAGCACACAATGGAAGTCTTTGCAGTTAGTGTCTGTGTGTGTGTGTGTGTGTGTGTGTGTGTGTATGTGTGTATGTGTGTGTGTGTGTGTGTGTGTGTACTTGGATTGCTATATGTTGCGAGGACAAAAATACAGATATATAGCTACTTCCGAGGACATACACACCTTCCGAGGACCTTTTTCATAGTCCTCGGAAAACATAATTTATATTAATAGTTAATTCGATTATTAATACGTTTTGCGTAGCTTAGGTTTAGTATCGGGGGAAGGTATGGTTCACGTTATATTAATATTAATATAATTATACCATACCTTACCCCAATACTAAACCTAAGCTTCGCAAACATTTCTATGTTCAGTCACGGGATATTCAACTCTTGTTTAATTAAACTTAATTAAAATGCAATTCTCCATTGTATTGCATTGTAATTGAGTTTAATTAAACTCCAATTAAAACGCAACCCTATATAGGGACGCGTTTTAATCGAGTTCATATCGCAACTATATTAAAAGTTAATTCAACTATATTAAAAGTTAATCCAATGGAGTCCTCGGAACATATTGCAATACAAGTATGTATGTGTGTGTGTGTGTGTGTGTGTGTGTGTGTGTGTGTGTGTGTGTGTGTGTGTGTGTATGTGTGTATGTGTGTCCGTCTGTTCCACTGATATTTGATGAAACTTGGTGCATAGGTGCTCTGAACTAATGCGCAGATTTGATTAGTTTTGGGTAAAAATCTGTGCAATATTAATTACCTAATTTGCATAATGATTAATCAATTTTTGGCTTTTCCACTGATATCTCAAGTACTAATCAACACATTTCAATGGTACGTAGATGTCATAGGACACTGCACGGACCTGATAGTTTTTAGGGTAATATCAGTACATATTAATTACCTAATTTGCATAATTAATTAATTTTCAGCTTTTGATATTTCAAGTAGTAATCATCACATTTCAATGAAGCTTGGTACATAGTTACTTAAGAAATGTGCAGAGACCTGATTAGTTTTGGAATAAATATTTGTGCTTATTAACTACCTTATTAGCATAATTAGTTAATTTTCAGCTTTTCGCCTGATATCTCAAGTACTAATCATCATATTTCAATGAGACTTGCTACATATATCTTGTAGGACTATGCAGAGACCTGATTAGTTTTAGGGTAAATAGTTGTGGATATTAATTATCTAATTTGCATAATTAGTTATTTTTTTCCCATGAATGTTCCACTGATATATAAAGAACCACTAATTGGATTTTTAATGAAACTTTTAAAGAGTATTCATCACATTTCAATGAACCTAGGACTATGCAGAGACCCAATTAGTTTTTGGTAAATATTTATGCTTATTAATCACTTTATAAACATAATTAATTAACACTGATATCTCACTTACTGATCATCACATTTGAATAAAATTTGGTACATAAATGCTCTAGGACAATAGACAGGCCCGATTAATTTTGGGTTGAAATTTGTTCATATTAATTCTCTAATAATATTCATAGTTTTTTTTGTTTGTAATTTTGAATTAATTTTTAATGTGTCATCAACTTTCTCAGAACACATTGTCTTGGAAAATGAACTGGATGGGCTAATGTTTTCCAAAAATGCTCAAGTTAGGTCAAGGTTATTTCAAGGTTTATACATTTGCTGCTTTTATATGGGTGATACTGAACATTGAGGGTGGGAGGGACTTCCACTGACTATTGCCACAATTACTAAACTGTCATAGATTCCACTTCTCCTATCCACTTAGAAACTGCCACTGCCCTTAGCACTTGTCAATTTCAGCGGAGCTCTACAGGCCGCAAGGTCACTTGTATTAGTTCCTGTTCGAACAAAGTTATAATTCGGTCACTGTCCATCCATCCTTCCGTTCAGCCAAAGTAAAATTTCAGAACCCTGTGTACCAAATCTGTTCATTCTTTGCATGTGCCTAGTACTTTATCTGGGACATATGCACATGCAGTGGTATACTGATTCAGTCCGCAGCCATTTTGTTTTTTGAAAATGTGGCATCTTATAAATGCTTTGTCTGCCTTTTTCAAATTTGATACATACATTGTACATTTTAGATTACTTGTCCATGACAATTAGTTTCACAATCGGGTCAAAAATGGTTGACTGCTAGCAATCTTTATTTTTGGTATGAATAACATTTCCCTCTAATTGCAATATGGACTATGTTATTAACATATGTAAGGTCTTATGCCATCTATTCAATTTTCATTGCAGCGAATGGATGTTCAAAAGCAGTTAGTGGAAATTTATGACTCACTTGCATCAGAGTATACTTATGTAGAAGATTCGCTTAGGTAGGATAGGTTCTTACATACATTATTTAGATTTTCTATTCACAGTAACTGACACAAAAATGAATGTTTTATCTATGCTACAGTTAATTGTGTTTCTGTAAAAATAAATTGTAACTGCCAACATAAGTTATTGTTATCCAAAAAACAGCAGATCCTAATTGCTATGTGTCAGTACATAAAGGTGCATTACTGTAAACTCTATATTAGAAACCGCGGCTTCTATTAAAATGGTACAATGCAACAGAGGGATGTGACTTCTATTAGAGCATCTACACATATGAGAAATGATGAATTTTTGGTTCTCAATTATTAAAAACAATGGGTGCGACTTCTATTAGTGATGTGGCTTCTAATACAGATTTTACGGTACATATTTTTCTTGATAATTTCATTTCTTTCTTTCATGTGATTCATAATACCCTTCCATAATACCCTGACATCCTTAGTAAAGTTCTGTCTAAACTCTCATTGATTCAAAAAATTGTATTTATTGCAATGTCAAAGCTTTGATGTGTGTCTGTTGCAGACAATTTATAACTGCAGAATGTGAAAGTTCAGATAAAGTATTGACTCGTTACATATACAAGTGGAAGTATCATTATATCAAGGTACTGTATTTACTTTAAATAGGAATATTCAAAATTTTTTAGGTTTATTTGCTGTTATGTTTAATCGTTGTATTTCATTCCTGGAATAAGATGGAAGGGAAGGTTAACAAGTAGTACTAGTATAGTTGAATAAATGTGTGTTTTTAACAGTTTACTCCCCAACTAAAAAAAAGTGTTATGCATAAATGTGTAATCTTAATTTCAGTGTCCTATGTGTTATTTATTTATTTTTATTTACCTTGTCTGTGTCATAGGTGAAGGTGATTGTTCTTCTGATTTGAATGTAAAACATTTTACTAGTGTTTACAATACATGAAACAGTTTTATCCAATTTGTTTCTTACCAAAAGTTCCATTTTGGTATGTTTCTACTTAAGCAATAACCCCCGCCGAAGGCGGGTATACCACGAGATATTGCACGACATATATGCATGAGCCGCAGGCGAGTGCATATATGGAGTGAATTGTGCAATATCAAGTGGTATACCCAACTTCGGCGGGGGTTATTGCTATTATATTATACCAGTATATTGACAATTCGATAAAACTTGTAAAAAAAGAGTTTACTTTCATCTACTAAAAGATCATGATTATGGCCCTTGAACATGAATATTTATAAGAATAGTATGTAGTTGTACGCTGAATGCATACAAAAATTACATGCGCAACACAGTTCAAATTGAATACAAACTAATTTTTATTCCACATGAAAATGAAACATATCCACGTTGAATAGAGCAGCGTAAACACACAAATTAGCATAACAAAGGATGACCTTTCTGACCTTTTACTGACGCACAACGCGATTTGAAATACAGGGTCGTGTACAGTTTGGGTCATTTAAACAACGGATTTTCCACGTTTTCATTCCGGTTTTTGTACAATTTGGACTGTAATTTGCCCATTGAAAGTACAGTTGTGAAATAAACCGGTTTTGTGACTCAACATACTACTTGTAACTGTGGATATTTGACGTTCAGCGGTACTTGGTTCGACCGAAATTTGAGACGCGGCGGGACGCGGTGTATCATGTACGGCGACCGGCACAGCGACCTCAGTTCCAACATCTGACCTGGATACCTTTGGTATAACCAAAGTTTTGTGACAGTATGACTGACAAGTTTTGTCATTGTTCTGGGGTAAGTTTGATGGTGTAAGATCGGATTTTCGCATCGTTTTTGTGACACGTACATGATATGCCTTGTCTCAACTCCGGCCGAAAGACTTTGCACGCCGTCGCTCTAATACAGTGGTTGGTGAACACTCGTCACAAATCTGTAGCTTTCGAAATTATCTTCATCATCTCCTGTAATTTATTTACCCATAGTGGAGAATTACAATACCATATATATTGTCGTCGAATCCTGCGTTGTCCCGTGTTTTTTGAAACAGATGGCAATTACCCGGGTGCACTGCAATTTTGTCAGCTGCCGCTACCGGACACCGGTTGTTATTGGTGGCATACATTTTTGCCTGTGACTCATAGTTTTTTGCATTTTTATGTCATTGAATTCCTCAATTATATCTTGTACTTAAAGATCATGTTTTCTTTGTTGGAAGTTCGCAATCCATCTCAAAGTAACAACATTGAGAACATAGCATTCTGGCGTTCGTGTAGGCACCTCACGGTGTTGAGGGACAGTGGTTTAGGTTTGTGTGGCGAACGACAATCACCCAACGACCGACGCTCACAACTTGGATCCCACCATTAACAAAAAGCAATATTATAGTTATATAACTTTTCAGATGTTTTTAATTCAGTATTTTTTTTAATATTCTTCCAAAATTCAACCACTATATTTCCCTAAAAATCAAATAATACCGGTTTTATGTATTTCCGTATTAAACCTGTAGTCAATTCATGTTCCAGGGCCACTTGGTTTAGCCGTGCATTATCAGCCAATATACCATGGATTGCATATGCAAATTTTGTGTTTGGACCAATCAAATCAATGGATTAACACCATCAATATACTGGTATAATATAATTCAAGATATTGATTAAATTTCAATAAAAATCATTTCTTGTGTTTGCATACCCCAGCTGTCTTCATCTGTTTTCTCAATTGCTACTGCAAAATAGATTCAGAACATTTTGCTATACAATTCCTGTTCTGCCCACTATAAATTTGCATAATTTGCACTGGCACTATTAGCAGTGGCAGGATGTTTTCTCATATTCATACTAATGAATTTGGTGTGTGGTATATGTTTATGCTATGTGTATCTGGCCAACAAGATAATAAGTCATTGAACACATATGCTGAACAGCTTTTCGTTTTGGCTAAAGTAATGTAGACAGAAACAAAAATTTGTCATCGCGCCTTTGCTGATGTTGCAAGAGTCAACTTGAAAGTTTTGAAAAAATGACAAAACCTATAGAAATGGCATATCTTGACAAATTCACCAGCCTATGTAGACCTTTTGAAGTCTCTGAACTACCAATGCTAAACATTTCACTAATTGTGTGGTATATTCAAACAAAATGCAGTACAAGTACACATAAGTAATGGCATTTTATTATTATTTGGAATCTATTCAACATTAAAGTGCATCTGCAATTTTTTTTCCCAGGGATTACCCTCCCAGGAAAATGATAAAGATTGCGGTATATTTGTTTTAAAGGTATGTACTAAAGTTTATTTTTTGTATTTGAAGCAGTGAATGTTTATTAAATCTATTATTTGTTGTGTACTATTGATCAATGAGGACATTTTGAGGACAATATTATTGACTGATTTGTTCTCAACTTGGTACACTTATGCCCCTGCTTTTCTATTTGTTCAGATACAAAATAGCTGACTGGTGGCCATATTTTACCCCAAAATATACAAAAAACCCACATTTTGTTTAGCATTAACTCCAAGTCATGCTGGCTGATTCTGTTCAAACTTAGAATATGGGTAACACCTATTAGCATACTGAAGTATGTAAATTATTTTTCAGATTTTCTGGCAAAATGCTATTTTTTTGTCAGTACATTTATTCAGATTTGGTACAGAGGAGTATATTATTCAATGAAGATGTTAATTTTTGTTAAAATTATATGCAATAGGGCTGACCAGCAGCCATTATGTCAGACAGAAAACAAACATTTTTCTCCTTTTTCAAGTGTTGATTTGGGTTACAATGTAATTAAACATAGTTGACTGGTAGCCATACACCATATCATATTCCAAATCATAATGTATTTTGAGATAGTTATAACCATAAAATATGTCTGCTCTCGCAATCTTCGTATGTCTACCTCCATCCGGGTACCTTGTTCCTGAATTTACCTGATATATGCAAATAACTTGTGAAAAGAACACAATAAGCGGCAATATTCATGAACTGATTAGTTTGCAAGTTTTACATTCACTATCTTTTCGGGCACAAAAACTAGGATTTTGTAGCAATTTTTCGTAATTTTTAGTTACACTTGCTGTGCGTTTCGGCGGCACGCTCAGCTACACGCTTGAAACATTTGATCTGAGATTGCGCAGTTCGTCTACCCAACAAATATGAGAGTCGTTGTGACCGCACAGTTTTGTTTGATTTTGTTGAGTATTCTGTTGGTTTTGACAGTATATTGACATATTAGGTACAGTGTATTTGTTGGAAGAGAATGGTGTTGACGTAAACTATACTCAGTGTGTTTCAGTGTTATAATATAAACTGGAACACAGTGTTGCGTATAGCTGCGCACACAATGACACTAGATGTGTTTATAAAAATCAATTCTTCGTCAGGCTGAAGCTGTAGAAATTCGGTTTATCAATACAATCATGGAGTAACAAATCAGTAGAATTCAATCAGTGCTCTTGAACTTTTTCTACTTGTCTATTTGTCTTCATGCATTCAGTTCTACCAGGGTGACCTGGAAGATTGTCATGATTGAATGCTAAAACTGTATGTCAATCTCTGTTGTGGTGAACATTTGTATAATGTACAAAAACAGAAGGGGTTGTGACATTCTCAATGGCTTGTTGATAATTTATTACATTTTGTCTGAATTTTATTCCTTGAGAACAGGCATTTTTAATGCATTATATTGCCTAAACCTATACTTAGTGTTTACATGTATGTAGTGAAGTGTGTATTATTCTGGATCTGCATGATAAAACATTCCATTAATCACAGCATATTCTTATATATATTTTATAAATTTTTTGAATTATGTAGTACTTGAAATGCTGTATCCTTGGTGAAGATGTTGATTTTCAGGTAATAAAATTATTAAATACATATTTTTTTTAGTAATTTTAAAAACTGCTTTTGCATACATTATAATATTGATCATCCTCCTATAGGTTGATTCATCTTTGATGAGAACAGAAATAAAAAGAGACCTGATCCACTGGTATGTGTTATGCTACTGCTGAACAAATTCATGCTAGTCATAAATCTCACTGTACAGTAATAATTGTTTTAAATTACTATAAGTGTAATTTTGTTGTGTAATCATGTTAGATATAATGTTCTCTGTTATTTGCTACTTTCTTATCTGCCTGAAAATGTATTGAATTTAGCACTTGGTATTGCTTTGGACAGTATTATTGGTCAAATCTATCAACATCATTTTCATACAGTTAATGAATAAGTTATTTATATTGTCTGACAAATTCTCTGTTTTACCAGCATTAATAGATCTATAAAGTGTTATAATTGCATGTACTATATAGTTGAATGTTCAGATAAATTTTAAAGACCAGTTTGTATTACTATATATCCATTTTATTTTTCTGTGAATGTTTGTCTTAAATAGACTGTTTTCCACAATTGTAAACTCATACTAGATATTCACCACACCAAATTAAAATTCAGCAATCAGATGACTCGTGTTAATGTTCAATCTTGGGGGCTATATTCCTAATACTTTACTTGCTTTTTTTTTAGGAAACCACTACCTGAGGAGCATGAAAAATCTATGGATGTCATACTTTCAGGTTAATAACAATACAGATTATTGCTATTGCATCACTGTGTTATCCACTACCTTGTTGTATTACATTTGTTGCTCCTTATCATGAACCATTTCGGTGTGTATGCAAGGAGAGTTTACTCCCCCAATATTCTGTCAAAAAATAATAAAAGGTAATAAAAGGCATTTTGATGCTCAATCATGATACAATAATGGAACATGCTGTGTCAGCTTCATTAGTTTCATGATTGATTAAATTCTGCTGTTTCAGATAAAGTTTCGGGTTTTGTGCATGCATTTCTTTGTTCATCTGACACAATTGTATGTTTAGGCATGTCAATTTGTTTGGCATTTTGTTGATCCTTTACTGACTGATGCCCAGTTTTTGTCTTCCCTGGGTTAAGTTTTAGAAAACACCAAGAACACACACACTAGAGCCTTTTTTAGCTCCGCTATCAACTTTGGCGAGCGGAGCTTATCATATGAGTGATTTCCAGCGCTGTCTGTGTCAATGTTTTACTTTTTCGACTTCTTCTTGAAAACTACAAGCCTGAATGCTTTGATACTTGGTGTGTATGTACCATGGGTAGACCTCTCTAAGATTTGTTCATTTCATGATATCTTTAATTCTCTAATTTTGGTGAATATTTTTGGTCATTGTTGGTTAAAAGTGATATTTTCAACTTCTTCTTGAAAACCACAAGTCCGATTGCTTTGATATTACATATATAGGTACTAAATGTGGACCTCTCTCAGATTTGTTGATTTTGTGATGATATCTTTAATTCTTTAACTTTGATGAATATTTGTCATTTTTGGCCAAAATATATATTTTCTAATTCTTGTTGAAAACAGCAAGTCAGATTGCAATAAATTTTATTCATTTTCTAATATCTTCTGTTCTTTAATTGAAATGTGCATTGCTAACAGCGGAGCTATCTCAGCCAACAGGCTGCTTGTTGTAATTTTGTTTTATTATATTTCCAGATGTTAGTTCAGAAAGCCAAGATGCAGATAACCATAATGAAGAAATAACTATGATCACAGACAGTCAGGTACAGTGACTTGTTTAGAATAAAATAATGAGGTTTTTACGAAGATACCTCAAAGTATGCCGAAGATAGTACTGCTAGAGTATCAACCAACGCGTGGCCAAGTTCGATGTGCGGCGAACTGTCTGAGTGCATACTTTGAGGTACCCTCGTAATAACCTTATTATTATACATCTTTTCTTTCCAAGGATACATCATGGAAATGTCTAAACTCAAAAAGTTCAGAGCAGAATCAGTGAATTTCTGTGTGTATAGTCCTGTCAAACCTTGTTGCCAGCCATGTTTGTTTTTATTATTAGAGGACGCTTACGCGCATAATCATTCCATATTTGGAATCCTACCATTTCCTAATATGGTAGGATGAAAATACCCCTTAAAATGCAACAAAATTACAGCACGCTGTAACGAATAAGGTGTTACGATGATAGATGTATAATAATGTCTTTTAAACTCTTTTTTTTTTAAATGACTAAATGTAATGTATTTTAAATTTCTTTACTTAAAAAAACAGTACACAGATATTTTATGCCTAA
Organism: Saccoglossus kowalevskii; assembly: GCF_978046115.1. Lineage (NCBI taxonomy): Eukaryota > Metazoa > Hemichordata > Enteropneusta > Harrimaniidae > Saccoglossus > Saccoglossus kowalevskii. The sequence goes on along the minus strand of NW_028188618.1, from coordinate 1,334,081 downwards.
CGGATGGAGTGATATCATGCAGTGGTGAGTGTGCTGGGCACACCGATAAACACAAAATGTTCATAAATAATTATGAGCATAATTATTGTGGCAGAAGAACAGTTAAGAAATTTGGGTATGGAATGAACTTTGTGTCTTCAAAGGTAAGTTGATCAAATTGATTGGCCATTTTGTCATCCTGTATCTATTTTTTTCTCTAAATGATTTCTTCTTGCTTCCATACTTGTGTATCTTGGGTGGAATAATATTAGATTTAAATATTTCTGGTGATATTCTTGAATTCTGGTTCTTATTAGAAATTGGTAGACTTGAATGTCGTACACATAAAAACTGGTTGTTTTAATATATTAATAATTTTACAGGTGTATGAAAAGATACAAGAAAGACTATTAAAAGAACACTTAATAAAAAAACATCTGACAAAAAGGTACACTTAATTGCATTATTCTTACTGATGTCGAGCTGAGTTTATCATATAAGTGGTTGTCCGTGATCGTCTGTGTCAACTTTTTACTTTTTCAACTTCGTCTTGAGAACTACAAACTTCTCACAGATTTGTTCATGTATGTGTGTTGCTAAAAACGGGGCGATCTCAGTCGAGAGGCTGCCTGTTTATTACAGCTCTTTTAACACCAGCATCTGCATTGCAGCCTTGCCTGAGGTAGTCTGATAAGAGTTGCTAGTGAAATTAACAAAACATGTAAACACCTATGTGTACTGAATAGGCTGAGATGGGATTACGTACAACATAATAAATTTGCACACAACACTGTCACTCTTTTTAAGTATTGAAAGTGTGTGTGTGTGTGTGTGTGTGTGTGTGTGTGTGTGTTTATATACTGATACATGTATATTGCACCACTCGTCAGATTTCAATGGAACTTGGTACATTTGTGCCCAGGACAATGCACAGAACTGATTGAGTTGAAATCTGTGCATAATAATTACCTAATTTTCATAATAATTAATCCATCTAAAAAATCAAATGCCTGGGAAGAATATGAAAGAAATTGAAGTATACTAATTGCCTACCGGAATTTGTATAATATGCATAATCATTTCATTGAAATTTTGAAACAGCGATGCTTAATCTCTATTATACACACTTGAATGTATTCAATGTCATCAGATATAACCGATTTTGAATATTTATGATACCTTTATCAAGTATATAATCATAGTGCTACTGATTATATTTCATTATTAGGTGTAAAATTTCGCTATACATTTTTTTTTTATTTCAGTATTTTTGAAACAAGTACACAAATGGTTTGCACCTCCAACAAAACAATATTTATGAAGAAACAAGCCAAAAAGTATCCCATGTAGTAAGTAAAGTGTAATACTTTTTATTAGCTCCGCTGTCGACTTTGTCGAGCGGAGCTTATCATATGAGTGATTGTCCGGCGGCGTCCGGTGTCTATGTCAATGTTTTACTTTTTCGACTTCTTCTTGAAAACTACAGGCCTGAATGCTTTGATACTTCGTGTATATGTACCTTGGGTAGACCTCTCTCACATTTGTTCATTTTCTAATGATGTCTTCAGTTCTTTAATTGAAATGTGCATTGCTAACAGCGGAGCTATCTCAGCCGATAGGCTGCTTGTTTTATTTGAAACATCAACAAATCATTCCCTTAGTACACTGTTATTTCACTATAAATATAGATACATGCATGGTTTTCCTGTTATCATATATACTTGAACTATTCCAAATAATAAACTAAATTTATGTAACTTGTTAATTATTGTGATGTTACAGTGTACTTGTGCAACCCCATGATGAATTAAAAAGACTACTCACAAACATTTATTATTAAATAAACATTAAAAAAAAAGTAAAATTATAACACAACTATGTCTACCTGCAATGTACAATCTAAATGGCTACCATGGCCACAAGATGTGAATGGTGATAAACCACTTGTACCATGCTGATATTTTCATCTTCAACTAAAAAATGTTTGTTTCATTTTTTCTAGTTTTGCTACAAGGTTCATTGGAGACGTTTTGTTAAAAGAGGCAATTGCATTTTTAGTAAAAAGGAAGAAGAACGTTTCTTTACATGAAGCAGATGAACTTTGTGCTCAAACAGACATATTGAGAGAAGAAATTTAATTTTTTTCACATTTTACGTCATAAAGACCATCAGACGTGCTGCAATACTTTTATTCAAACTTTGCATTAACATCACTCATGGTATGTTATTGTTACCACCTTGCACCAATTTGTTAGTAACTAAATTATGCCCTGAGATTAAAGTATTTTGCTCGACTAATAATAGAGACCAGATTTTCAGTAAGATATTCTCAAAGATGTTAATTAATGCATTTACTAGATATGTTATTTTTGTTATATTATAGTTATAGATAACTATTTCACTCATTTTCTTTTTTCCTTAAATGTTAAAATATTTGTATTGTCGGCAGAATTTTGTTGAAAGCCATTTTAATTTTGACTCACCTGGCCAAAAATCAAATCTAAGCATGCTAGCAGAGAGGGTACGTAATGTTTTAAGCTTGGCACAGTGGTAACACAACACAACACAACTATGAATTCAAAATGCATTGATATACAGGAAACCGTCTAGATTGTTATAGAGTGATTTGTGCATGTGCCACTCTAAAATGCTGTAAACTCATAGCTGAATCTATGGAACTGATTATTATTGTTCTGCAATTGGCAAGGCAGATATCTTATGAATACCATATTTGCTATATTTAACAGAGTACCCATAATACTCAACATATAAGAGGCTTCAAACAAAATTTTACTGACAGTAAAACTCTAATATAGTAAATGTATTATAGAACTTGTGATTACATATGTAATCATGCACATCCCATCATGCATTGCTTGGCTTGTAGTTAAATTAATAGCATCATAGTTGTGGCAAAATGTCTGCCGTCATTGTCATTTTAAAATTTACTGGTGGTACCGGTAGTGATAACTCTGATAAAAGTAAGCTTATCATTATCAAACTTCTAAATATTTTTCTGTATGCATAGATAACCTCTAGTTTTAGTAGTTGATCTGCCAAAAATATTAGTTTTGGTAATTTATATATATATATATATATTTTTTATGTAATATATCTATACATCGGACTGTTTTATTTTATTCCAAGGTGATTGGTAGGGAGATAACAGTTTCAAAATATAACTATTATATGTGATCAGTTTATTATGGTGCCCACTGTAAAGGGTCTTTAATTTACATTTATGTGTTGAGTGAAATACTTTTCAAAGTAGATGTTAGCTTCTGCAAATAATTCTGGGTGTCAGGTACATATTTGCATTATATTTGATTTGAACTTTGGATGGCAGGTTACAATTCATGCTATTCATCAATATGTACATTGGCAGCTATGGAAGCTGTGCAGAGGTGGAATTTCTACTTTAACTCATGAGATTTGACCAATTTATTTTTAAAACAACATTTACAAGACTGGACTAGGGTGCATACTTTACGCAGTTATAATAGCATTGTTTTTGTTGTGCAATAGTTGATTTGTAACATTTCAACACCTATAACAATGTGTTTTTTAATAAAAACAACTATTACATTCTACTACTATTTTGGTGCCATTGCTGTAGTTAAGTATAACAGTCCCTGACAACTAAATTATATTTGCCACTATTTTGGTACCATCCCTATAGTGTAGTATAGCAGTCCCTGACAACTAAATTATATGTGCTACTATTTTGGTACCATCCCTATAGTGTAGTATAGCAGTCTCTGACAACTAAATTATATTTGCCACTATTTGGTACCATCCCTATAGTGTAGTATAGCAGTTCCTGCCAACTAAATTATATTTGCCACTATTTTGGTACCATCCATATAGTGTAGTATAACAGTCCCTGACAACTAAATTATATTTGCCACTATTTTGGTACCATCCCTATAGTGTAGTATAGCAGTTCCTGACAACTAAATTATATTTGCCACTATTTTGGTACCATCCCTATAGTGTAGTATAGCAGTTCCTGCCAACTAAATTATATGTGCTACTATTTTGGTACCATCCCTATAGTGTAGTATAGCAGTCCCTGACAACTAAATTATATGTGCTACTATTTTGGTACCATCCCTATAGTGTAGTATAGCAGTTCCTGACAACTAAATTATATTTGCCACTATTTTGGTACCATCCCTATAGTGTAGTATAGCAGTTCCTGCCAACTAAATTATATTTGCCACTATTTTGGTACCATCCCTATAGTGTAGTATAGCAGTCCCTGACAACTAAATTATATTTGCCACTATTTTGGTACCATCCCTATAGTGTAGTATAACAGTCCCTGACAACTAAATTATATTTGCCACTATTTTGGTACCATCCCTATAGTGTAGTATAGCAGTCCCTGACAACTAAATTATATGTGCTACTATTTTGGTACCATCCCTATAGTGTAGTATAGCAGTCTCTGACAACTAAATTATATTTGCCACTATTTTGGTACCATCCATATAGTGTAGTATAACAGTCCCTGACAACTAAATTATATTTGCCACTATTTTGGTACCATCCCTATAGTGTAGTATAACAGTCCCTGACAACTAAATTATATTTGCCACTATTTTGGTACCATCCCTATAGTGAAGTATAGCAGTCCCTGACAACTAAATTATATGTGCTACTATTTTGGTACCATCCCTATAGTAAAGTATAACAGTCCCTGACAACTAAATTATATATGCCACTATTTTGGTACCATCCCTATAGTGAAGGATAGCAGTCCCTGCCAACTAAATTATATTTGCCACTATTTTGGTACCATCCCTATAGTAAAGTATAACAGTCCCTGACAACTAAATTATATTTGCCACTATTTTGGTACCATCCCTATAGTGTAGTATAGCAGTCCCTGACAACTAAATTATATTTGCCACTATTTTGGTACCATCCCTATAGTGTAGTATAGCAGTCCCTGACAACTAAATTATATGTGCTACTATTTTGGTACCATCCCTATAGTGTAGTATAGCAGTCTCTGACAACTAAATTATATGTGCTACTATTTTGGTACCATCCCTATAGTGTAGTATAGCAGTCTCTGACAACTAAATTATGTTTGCCACTATTTTGGTACCATCCCTATAGTGTAGTATAGCAGTTCCTGCCAACTAAATTATATTTGCCACTATTTTGGTACCATCCCTATAGTGTAGTATAGCAGTTCCTGCCAACTAAATTATATTTGCCACTATTTTGGTACCATCCCTATAGTGTAGTATAGCAGTCCCTGACAACTAAATTATATGTGCTACTATTTTGGTACCATCCCTATAGTGTAGTATAACAGTCCCTGACAACTAAATTATATTTGCCACTATTTTGGTACCATCCCTATAGTGTAGTATAACAGTCCCTGACAACTAAATTATATTTGCCACTATTTTGGTACCATCCCTATAGTGTAGTATAACAGTCCCTGACAACTAAATTATATTTGCCACTATTTTGGTACCATCCCTATAGTGTAGTATAGCAGTCCCTGACAACTAAATTATATTTGCCACTATTTTGGTACCATCCCTATAGTAAAGTATAACAGTCCCTGACAACTAAATTATATTTGCCACTATTTTGGTACCATCCCTATAGTGAAGTATAGCAGTCCCTGACAACTAAATTATATTTGCCACTATTTTGGTACCATCCCTATAGTAAAGTATAACAGTCCCTGACAACTAAATTATATTTGCCACTATTTTGGTACCATCCCTATAGTGTAGTATAGCAGTCTCTGACAACTAAATTATATTTGCCACTATTTTGGTACCATCCCTATAGTGTAGTATAGCAGTTCCTGCCAACTAAATTATATTTGCCACTATTTTGGTACCATCCCTATAGTGTAGTATAACAGTCCCTGACAACTAAATTATATTTGCCACTATTTTGGTACCATCCCTATAGTGTAGTATAGCAGTTCCTGCCAACTAAATTATATTTGCCACTATTTTGGTACCATCCCTATAGTGTAGTATAACAGTCCCTGACAACTAAATTATATGTGCTACTATTTTGGTACCATCCCTATAGTGTAGTATAGCAGTCCCTGACAACTAAATTATATGTGCTACTATTTTGGTACCATCCCTATAGTGAAGGATAGCAGTCCCTGGCAACTAAATTATATTTGCCACTATTTTGGTACCATCCCTATAGTGTAGTATAGCAGTCCCTGACAACTAAATTATATTTGCCACTATTTTGGTACCATCCCTATAGTAAAGTATAACAGTCCCTGACAACTAAATTATATTTGCCACTATTTTGGTACCATCCCTATAGTGTAGTATAACAGTCCCTGACAACTAAATTATATTTGCCACTATTTTGGTACCATCCCTATAGTAAAGTATAGCAGTCCCTGACAACTAAATTATATTTGCCACTATTTTGGTACCATCCCTATAGTGTAGTATAACAGTCCCTGACAACTAAATTATATTTGCCACTATTTTGGTACCATCCCTATAGTGTAGTATAACAGTCCCTGACAACTAAATTATATTTGCCACTATTTTGGTACCATCCCTATAGTGTAGTATAGCAGTCCCTGACAACTAAATTATATGTGCTACTATTTTGGTACCATCCCTATAGTGTAGTATAGCAGTCTCTGACAACTAAATTATATTTGCCACTATTTTGGTACCATCCCTATAGTGTAGTATAGCAGTTCCTGCCAACTAAATTATATTTGCCACTATTTTGGTACCATCCCTATAGTGTAGTATAACAGTCCCTGACAACTAAATTATATTTGCCACTATTTTGGTACCATCCCTATAGTGTAGTATAGCAGTTCCTGCCAACTAAATTATATTTGCCACTATTTTGGTACCATCCCTATAGTGAAGGATAGCAGTCCCTGCCAACTAAATTATATTTGCCACTATTTTGGTACCATCCCTATAGTAAAGTATAACAGTCCCTGACAACTAAATTATATTTGCCACTATTTTGGTACCATCCCTATAGTGTAGTATAGCAGTCCCTGACAACTAAATTATATTTGCCACTATTTTGGTACCATCCCTATAGTGTAGTATAGCAGTCCCTGACAACTAAATTATATGTGCTACTATTTTGGTACCATCCCTATAGTGTAGTATAGCAGTCTCTGACAACTAAATTATATGTGCTACTATTTTGGTACCATCCCTATAGTGTAGTATAGCAGTCTCTGACAACTAAATTATGTTTGCCACTATTTTGGTACCATCCCTATAGTGTAGTATAGCAGTTCCTGCCAACTAAATTATATTTGCCACTATTTTGGTACCATCCCTATAGTGTAGTATAGCAGTTCCTGCCAACTAAATTATATTTGCCACTATTTTGGTACCATCCCTATAGTGTAGTATAGCAGTCCCTGACAACTAAATTATATGTGCTACTATTTTGGTACCATCCCTATAGTGTAGTATAACAGTCCCTGACAACTAAATTATATTTGCCACTATTTTGGTACCATCCCTATAGTGTAGTATAACAGTCCCTGACAACTAAATTATATTTGCCACTATTTTGGTACCATCCCTATAGTGTAGTATAACAGTCCCTGACAACTAAATTATATTTGCCACTATTTTGGTACCATCCCTATAGTGTAGTATAGCAGTCCCTGACAACTAAATTATATTTGCCACTATTTTGGTACCATCCCTATAGTAAAGTATAACAGTCCCTGACAACTAAATTATATTTGCCACTATTTTGGTACCATCCCTATAGTGAAGTATAGCAGTCCCTGACAACTAAATTATATTTGCCACTATTTTGGTACCATCCCTATAGTAAAGTATAACAGTCCCTGACAACTAAATTATATTTGCCACTATTTTGGTACCATCCCTATAGTGTAGTATAGCAGTCTCTGACAACTAAATTATATTTGCCACTATTTTGGTACCATCCCTATAGTGTAGTATAGCAGTTCCTGCCAACTAAATTATATTTGCCACTATTTTGGTACCATCCCTATAGTGTAGTATAACAGTCCCTGACAACTAAATTATATTTGCCACTATTTTGGTACCATCCCTATAGTGTAGTATAGCAGTTCCTGCCAACTAAATTATATTTGCCACTATTTTGGTACCATCCCTATAGTGTAGTATAACAGTCCCTGACAACTAAATTATATGTGCTACTATTTTGGTACCATCCCTATAGTGTAGTATAGCAGTCCCTGACAACTAAATTATATGTGCTACTATTTTGGTACCATCCCTATAGTGAAGGATAGCAGTCCCTGACAACTAAATTATATTTGCCACTATTTTGGTACCATCCCTATAGTGTAGTATAACAGTCCCTGACAACTAAATTATATTTGCCACTATTTTGGTACCATCCCTATAGTGTAGTATAACAGTCCCTGACAACTAAATTATATTTGCCACTATTTTGGTACCATCCCTATAGTGTAGTATAGCAGTCCCTGACAACTAAATTATATTTGCCACTATTTTGGTACCATCCCTATAGTAAAGTATAACAGTCCCTGACAACTAAATTATATTTGCCACTATTTTGGTACCATCCCTATAGTGAAGTATAGCAGTCCCTGACAACTAAATTATATTTGCCACTATTTTGGTACCATCCCTATAGTAAAGTATAACAGTCCCTGACAACTAAATTATATTTGCCACTATTTTGGTACCATCCCTATAGTGTAGTATAGCAGTCTCTGACAACTAAATTATATTTGCCACTATTTTGGTACCATCCCTATAGTGTAGTATAGCAGTTCCTGCCAACTAAATTATATTTGCCACTATTTTGGTACCATCCCTATAGTGTAGTATAACAGTCCCTGACAACTAAATTATATTTGCCACTATTTTGGTACCATCCCTATAGTGTAGTATAGCAGTTCCTGCCAACTAAATTATATTTGCCACTATTTTGGTACCATCCCTATAGTGTAGTATAACAGTCCCTGACAACTAAATTATATGTGCTACTATTTTGGTACCATCCCTATAGTGTAGTATAGCAGTCCCTGACAACTAAATTATATGTGCTACTATTTTGGTACCATCCCTATAGTGAAGGATAGCAGTCCCTGGCAACTAAATTATATTTGCCACTATTTTGGTACCATCCCTATAGTGTAGTATAGCAGTCCCTGACAACTAAATTATATTTGCCACTATTTTGGTACCATCCCTATAGTAAAGTATAACAGTCCCTGACAACTAAATTATATTTGCCACTATTTTGGTACCATCCCTATAGTGTAGTATAACAGTCCCTGACAACTAAATTATATTTGCCACTATTTTGGTACCATCCCTATAGTAAAGTATAGCAGTCCCTGACAACTAAATTATATTTGCCACTATTTTGGTACCATCCCTATAGTGTAGTATAGCAGTTCCTGCCAACTAAATTATATTTGCCACTATTTTGGTACCATCCCTATAGTGTAGTATAACAGTCCCTGACAACTAAATTATATTTGCCACTATTATGGTACCATCCCTATAGTGAAGTATAGCAGTCCCTGACAACTAAATTATATTTGCCACTATTTTGGTACCATCCCTATAGTGTAGTATAACAGTCCCTGACAACTAAATTATATTTGCCACTATTTTGGTACCATCCCTATAGTGTAGTATAACAGTCCCTGACAACTAAATTATATTTGCCACTATTTTGGTACCATCCCTATAGTGAAGTATAGCAGTCCCTGACAACTAAATTATATGTGCTACTATTTTGGTACCATCCCTATAGTAAAGTATAACAGTCCCTGACAACTAAATTATATATGCCACTATTTTGGTACCATCCCTATAGTGAAGGATAGCAGTCCCTGCCAACTAAATTATATTTGCCACTATTTTGGTACCATCCCTATAGTAAAGTATAACAGTCCCTGACAACTAAATTATATTTGCCACTATTTTGGTACCATCCCTATAGTGTAGTATAGCAGTCCCTGACAACTAAATTATATTTGCCACTATTTTGGTACCATCCCTATAGTGTAGTATAGCAGTCCCTGACAACTAAATTATATGTGCTACTATTTTGGTACCATCCCTATAGTGTAGTATAGCAGTCTCTGACAACTAAATTATATGTGCTACTATTTTGGTACCATCCCTATAGTGTAGTATAGCAGTCTCTGACAACTAAATTATGTTTGCCACTATTTTGGTACCATCCCTATAGTGTAGTATAGCAGTTCCTGCCAACTAAATTATATTTGCCACTATTTTGGTACCATCCCTATAGTGTAGTATAGCAGTTCCTGCCAACTAAATTATATTTGCCACTATTTTGGTACCATCCCTATAGTGTAGTATAGCAGTTCCTGCCAACTAAATTATATTTGCCACTATTTTGGTACCATCCCTATAGTGTAGTATAACAGTCCCTGACAACTAAATTATATTTGCCACTATTTTGGTACCATCCCTATAGTGTAGTATAGCAGTTCCTGCCAACTAAATTATATTTGCCACTATTTTGGTACCATCCCTATAGTGTAGTATAACAGTCCCTGACAACTAAATTATATGTGCTACTATTTTGGTACCATCCCTATAGTGTAGTATAGCAGTTCCTGACAACTAAATTATATGTGCTACTATTTTGGTACCATCCCTATAGTGAAGGATAGCAGTCCCTGGCAACTAAATTATATTTGCCACTATTTTGGTACCATCCCTATAGTGTAGTATAGCAGTCCCTGACAACTAAATTATATTTGCCACTATTTTGGTACCATCCCTATAGTAAAGTATAACAGTCCCTGACAACTAAATTATATTTGCCACTATTTTGGTACCATCCCTATAGTGTAGTATAACAGTCCCTGACAACTAAATTATATTTGCCACTATTTTGGTACCATCCCTATAGTAAAGTATAGCAGTCCCTGACAACTAAATTATATTTGCCACTATTTTGGTACCATCCCTATAGTGTAGTATAGCAGTTCCTGCCAACTAAATTATATTTGCCACTATTTTGGTACCATCCCTATAGTGTAGTATAACAGTCCCTGACAACTAAATTATATTTGCCACTATTATGGTACCATCCCTATAGTGAAGTATAGCAGTCCCTGACAACTAAATTATATTTGCCACTATTTTGGTACCATCCCTATAGTGTAGTATAACAGTCCCTGACAACTAAATTATATTTGCCACTATTTTGGTACCATCCCTATAGTGTAGTATAACAGTCCCTGACAACTAAATTATATTTGCCACTATTTTGGTACCATCCCTATAGTGAAGTATAGCAGTCCCTGACAACTAAATTATATGTGCTACTATTTTGGTACCATCCCTATAGTAAAGTATAACAGTCCCTGACAACTAAATTATATATGCCACTATTTTGGTACCATCCCTATAGTGAAGGATAGCAGTCCCTGCCAACTAAATTATATTTGCCACTATTTTGGTACCATCCCTATAGTAAAGTATAACAGTCCCTGACAACTAAATTATATTTGCCACTATTTTGGTACCATCCCTATAGTGTAGTATAGCAGTCCCTGACAACTAAATTATATTTGCCACTATTTTGGTACCATCCCTATAGTGTAGTATAGCAGTCCCTGACAACTAAATTATATGTGCTACTATTTTGGTACCATCCCTATAGTGTAGTATAGCAGTCTCTGACAACTAAATTATATGTGCTACTATTTTGGTACCATCCCTATAGTGTAGTATAGCAGTCTCTGACAACTAAATTATGTTTGCCACTATTTTGGTACCATCCCTATAGTGTAGTATAGCAGTTCCTGCCAACTAAATTATATTTGCCACTATTTTGGTACCATCCCTATAGTGTAGTATAGCAGTTCCTGCCAACTAAATTATATTTGCCACTATTTTGGTACCATCCCTATAGTGTAGTATAGCAGTCCCTGACAACTAAATTATATGTGCTACTATTTTGGTACCATCCCTATAGTGTAGTATAGCAGTCTCTGACAACTAAATTATGTTTGCCACTATTTTGGTACCATCCCTATAGTGTAGTATAGCAGTTCCTGCCAACTAAATTATATTTGCCACTATTTTGGTACCATCCCTATAGTGTAGTATAGCAGTCCCTGACAACTAAATTATATGTGCTACTATTTTGGTACCATCCCTATAGTGTAGTATAGCAGTCTCTGACAACTAAATTATATTTGCCACTATTTTGGTACCATCCCTATAGTGTAGTATAGCAGTTCCTGCCAACTAAATTATATTTGCCACTATTTTGGTACCATCCATATAGTGTAGTATAACAGTCCCTGACAACTAAATTATATTTGCCACTATTTTGGTACCATCCCTATAGTGTAGTATAACAGTCCCTGACAACTAAATTATATTTGCCACTATTTTGGTACCATCCCTATAGTAAAGTATAGCAGTCCCTGACAACTAAATTATATGTGCCACTATTTTGGTACCATCCCTATAGTGAAGTATAGCAGTCTCTGACAACTAAATTATATTTGCCACTATTTTGGTACCATCCCTATAGTGTAGTATAGCAGTTCCTGCCAACTAAATTATATTTGCCACTATTTTGGTACCATCCCTATAGTGTAGTATAACAGTCCCTGACAACTAAATTATATTTGCCACTATTTTGGTACCATCCCTATAGTGTAGTATAGCAGTTCCTGCCAACTAAATTATATTTGCCACTATTTTGGTACCATCCCTATAGTGTAGTATAACAGTCCCTGACAACTAAATTATATTTGCCACTATTTTGGTACCATCCCTATAGTGTAGTATAACAGTCCCTGACAACTAAATTATATTTGCCACTATTTTGGTACCATCCCTATAGTGAAGTATAGCAGTCCCTGACAACTAAATTATATGTGCTACTATTTTGGTACCATCCCTATAGTGAAGGATAGCAGTCCCTGGCAACTAAATTATATTTGCCACTATTTTGGTACCATCCCTATAGTGTAGTATAACAGTCCCTGACAACTAAATTATATTTGCCACTATTTTGGTACCATCCCTATAGTGTAGTATAGCAGTTCCTGCCAACTAAATTATATTTGCCACTATTTTGGTACCATCCCTATAGTGTAGTATAACAGTCCCTGACAACTAAATTATATTTGCCACTATTTTGGTACCATCCCTATAGTGTAGTATAACAGTCCCTGACAACTAAATTATATTTGCCACTATTTTGGTACCATCCCTATAGTGAAGTATAGCAGTCCCTGACAACTAAATTATATGTGCCACTATTTTGGTACCATCCCTATAGTGAAGGATAGCAGTTCCTGCCAACTAAATTATATTTGCCACTATTTTGGTACCATCCCTATAGTGTAGTATAGCAGTCCCTGACAACTAAATTATATTTGCCACTATTTTGGTACCATCCCTATAGTAAAGTATAACAGTCCCTGACAACTAAATTATATTTGCCACTATTTTGGTACCATCCCTATAGTGTAGTATAACAGTCCCTGACAACTAAATTATATTTGCCACTATTTTGGTACCATCCCTATAGTAAAGTATAGCAGTCCCTGACAACTAAATTATATTTGCCACTATTTTGGTACCATCCCTATAGTAAAGTATAACAGTCCCTGACAACTAAATTATATTTGCCACTATTTTGGTACCATCCCTATAGTGTAGTATAACAGTCCCTGACAACTAAATTATATTTGCCACTATTTTGGTACCATCCCTATAGTGTAGTATAACAGTCCCTGACAACTAAATTATATTTGCCACTATTTTGGTACCATCCCTATAGTGTAGTATAGCAGTCCCTGACAACTAAATTATATGTGCTACTATTTTGGTACCATCCCTATAGTGTAGTATAGCAGTCTCTGACAACTAAATTATATTTGCCACTATTTTGGTACCATCCCTATAGTGTAGTATAGCAGTTCCTGCCAACTAAATTATATTTGCCACTATTTTGGTACCATCCCTATAGTGTAGTATAACAGTCCCTGACAACTAAATTATATTTGCCACTATTTTGGTACCATCCCTATAGTGTAGTATAGCAGTTCCTGCCAACTAAATTATATTTGCCACTATTTTGGTACCATCCCTATAGTGTAGTATAACAGTCCCTGACAACTAAATTATATGTGCTACTATTTTGGTACCATCCCTATAGTGTAGTATAACAGTCCCTGACAACTAAATTATATGTGCTACTATTTTGGTACCATCCCTATAGTGAAGGATAGCAGTCCCTGGCAACTAAATTATATTTGCCACTATTTTGGTACCATCCCTATAGTGTAGTATAGCAGTCCCTGACAACTAAATTATATTTGCCACTATTTTGGTACCATCCCTATAGTAAAGTATAACAGTCCCTGACAACTAAATTATATTTGCCACTATTTTGGTACCATCCCTATAGTGTAGTATAACAGTCCCTGACAACTAAATTATATTTGCCACTATTTTGGTACCATCCCTATAGTAAAGTATAGCAGTCCCTGACAACTAAATTATATTTGCCACTATTTTGGTACCATCCCTATAGTGTAGTATAGCAGTTCCTGCCAACTAAATTATATTTGCCACTATTTTGGTACCATCCCTATAGTGTAGTATAACAGTCCCTGACAACTAAATTATATTTGCCACTATTATGGTACCATCCCTATAGTGAAGTATAGCAGTCCCTGACAACTAAATTATATTTGCCACTATTTTGGTACCATCCCTATAGTGTAGTATAACAGTCCCTGACAACTAAATTATATTTGCCACTATTTTGGTACCATCCCTATAGTGAAGTATAGCAGTTCCTGCCAATAAATTATATTTGCCACTATTTTGGTACCATCCCTATAGTGTAGTATAGCAGTCCCTGACAACTAAATTATATGTGCTACTATTTTGGTACCATCCCTATAGTGAAGGATAGCAGTCCCTGGCAACTAAATTATATTTGCCACTATTTTGGTACCATCCCTATAGTGTAGTATAGCAGTCCCTGACAACTAAATTATATTTGCCACTATTTTGGTACCATCCCTATAGTAAAGTATAACAGTCCCTGACAACTAAATTATATTTGCCACTATTTTGGTACCATCCCTATAGTGTAGTATAACAGTCCCTGACAACTAAATTATATTTGCCACTATTTTGGTACCATCCCTATAGTAAAGTATAGCAGTCCCTGACAACTAAATTATATTTGCCACTATTTTGGTACCATCCCTATAGTGTAGTATAGCAGTTCCTGCCAACTAAATTATATTTGCCACTATTTTGGTACCATCCCTATAGTGTAGTATAACAGTCCCTGACAACTAAATTATATTTGCCACTATTATGGTACCATCCCTATAGTGAAGTATAGCAGTCCCTGACAACTAAATTATATTTGCCACTATTTTGGTACCATCCCTATAGTGTAGTATAACAGTCCCTGACAACTAAATTATATTTGCCACTATTTTGGTACCATCCCTATAGTGAAGTATAGCAGTTCCTGCCAATAAATTATATTTGCCACTATTTTGGTACCATCCCTATAGTGAAGTATAACAGTCCCGACAACAAAATTATATGTGCTACTATTTTGGTACTACACCGATGAACAACGCTGAAGAGATGAAGACCTCTGAACCCCTTATGAAGGATGAGTACCGGGTAGGACTGTATAATTAAGAATTGAGCGACATTAAAGACAAGAAGATGAAAGAACGACCCGGTTTATTAGCGAATTGCTGTGTTATGTCTGTCATCGTGTAGGCCTATTTGAAGTTTTGGACGGAACTTGGCTCAGTGATTTGGAACTAATTACAAGATACCGTCGCTATTCTGACATCCGTAGTTATTAATGTAGTGAACGATTAATCAAAAGATATGACGTATTCAGTACTTAGTGTGATTGGCTTTATGATTGAAGGTTACGCCTTAGAGTCTTTTACTGTTTTGTAATTGGTCAGAGTTTTGAAAATGAATAAAGAGAGTTTGAGTTGGTCTTGACGAGCACAGCACGATAGACGCAGGAGAGAGAGAGGGCAGTCCGAGAGTCCAGTCCAGGGGCGAGCCTTGAGGCAGTCCAGTCTTGGGCAAGTCTTGGTTCAGCCTTGTGATTAGTCTTGGGGACTTTTCCCCAGGGCGCTGTGTCTTATAGAGTGCTCCAAAAGATCGACTAAGACGAGAGCTGAAACGTATTTCGTTGTGTGTGTCTTATTTGACTGTAAAGTTAAAGTGACTTCCCGATCCCGTACCTCAAGGGGACGAGATATAGAGACGAGACGAGTTCCCCCCCCCCCCCTGACAAGTGTGGAGAACACGAGAGAGAAGAGTTTTTCCCCTGATATTTTCTTGGCTTTCCGAGCCGTGTTTGGTAGTTGCCATTATTTAAACCAAGATATTCGTGCAATCCCATACTCACGATGTGTCACGTTATGAAATGGCATACCTCATTTCTCCTCAATTTACCACCGTTTACACATATTTGACATACGAGACTAATATGGATATCAATTTCACTATTATCGTAGTTGGTTGCAATGCATAGTAAATTTCACTTGCTTGTCTTGGCCTAGGCGCATGCGCACGAACATTTGTTGTAAATCTTCGACGAACTCTAAATAACCCCAAAACAATGTTGCACAACGACCATCTGAACATGAGCAAACATAGCTACTATATTTGAATCTCCCTTTGGATAGGGGACAATTTTACCTTTTTCTTTGGGGCATGGGATTATTTTTTTGAATGTTGTTATGGCAGGGTGTTTTTGTAAGGGAGGGATAAATATTAATACTAAATGCAATCCAGGTTGTTGGGAATTTAACAAAGGGGGTGGCTGTCAAACTCCCCAAGAGCATGTAGATCGAAACAAACACCGTTGTCAGAAGTCACATTTGAAAATATTTATTAAGTGAACAGCTATTAATTTCAACTTTGGGTTAGGTGCTACATAATCTATCAAATCAAATGAGTTGTAAAAATAAATTATTACTTACTCTAATACTGAACACATTACCATATCTCTCAGAGTATTCCCGAAACGCGCCGAGTGGGTTCCTTAAAATTGGTAACACACATCCAATAATGGGAAAACCATCGGGACCAGGGGGGAAATTCCTCGGACGTGGTGGAAAATATTTCTTGTACAACAGAATAAATACGACCAGTGCCACGACATATGTCATGATATTGTTGGTGGTTGGTAAAAGATCAAATATAGTTGTATAACCAGACATACTTGGCATATAAATAGTTTCACTCTGCGAATGTGTGCGTAATGCTGAGTAACGTACAAGCACCGTATTTATACACCTGGTAGGGTTAGTTGTCCGTACGAGGGCGTGGACACACTGGTAATCATAACGGTGTAAATGGCAAGGACGGATTCGTGGATAGAGATATAGATTCCAGGGCACCGTGTTCTAATTCATATGATGCACATGCGCCATGACGGCTTGTGGTCAATCAAATCAAATTGCCAACCCGTCCTTTTTTGACGGATGGTTTCAATGGCGTGAATAGGCCAGAATATTGAGGACTCCCATTTAGCCAGGTGACAGCCAATCCGACTAGGGCTTTTGTCGTCAATTGTTCATTTTAGCTTACTAATAAGCCAATATTTTAAAACATGTCCTTCACCTTAACAAATCTTTTGAAATCAATATTCACGGAAAACAGCAATAAGAGGGCATATATTATAGTGCATACGCGTGTATACATGATTAAAGTACACATGACCTTTTAAGCCTCTTACTGTCCGCATGCGCAGTAAAGTACGTTTACGTCAGAAATCACGCTATAATTGGAACATAGGTTCTTGCATTGTGTTTGTAGTGAAATTAGAGGGTACAGGCGATCATATTTGTGTAATTCTTTCCTGTAATGTTCCCGAAATACCGTAAGTTTATATTTTAGATTCGCATCGACAGTTGGAAAATCACGTGATTATCACGATCATTTCGTCTCTGAATCACGCGTTGGTGTTATGATTCACCACCGCGTGTTACTTGTTGTTACCGTCGCCTTGAACTAAACAACAGTTTGAAAGCAGGTCGGTTCATTGCCTACTGCCCAGGGACTGGCGTACTATTTTAGCTCCTCAAGTTACCCGTTAAACACTACCTATTAAAAGTTCAACAACCATTCAGCCGAGTATTACAGGACATAGAGTACATATCTCCAGTTGTGTTGATCCTTACATTGGATAGGATAGTTTTCTAATACCCCAGTGGACGCTAGCAAAAATCCCAGTCAACAGTACGTAAATCAAAAAACATCAGAAATGTAATAACATTAAGACCTTGTAAAAACATGTTGCAATGGGAAGGTCAGGTGTCTTTATCTAGTAAGTTAAAGAGTTAATAAGTCACACAGAGGTTATGCATCGACAGAACCGTTTAGCAATATCGGGAAACAGTGGAAGGCCAACGTGAGTTTTAAAACGCAATTTTAATACCAGACCTTGTTAACCAATGATCACATGATTGGTTATTAGTACTTTACGCATCCAAGTAAATGGAGGGCATACAAGACATGCAATTAGAACATGTTATGCGTAGGGCATGGTATAAACTCGCTTCCAGGATTCACCAAAAGACAGGGAGCGATGTTTGACTTTTGTTTTCGTTTAAGAGAGAGGAATAGGTGAGAGTGACATGAATCCAACTACGAGTTACTCACGTCTATGGTGCATAGAGCGCTATGACGAAACAACCAAACAATTCAAAGCACAAACTCAGAGCATCCAAAAACAACTTTTTAAGTTTAAGAAAAAAGGAAAACTGCTGGACATGTATCATTGGAAGAGTGTGCCAAACATGCATGTAATGGTTGCCTGCCAGTGACGTAGGTATGGGTTCACGGTTCACGGTGGTACGCTATGCTACCGATTGTGAAATGTAGATAATAAACCGTTGTCTGTAAATTAGAATCATTCTGTATAGTAAACCCACGCACATGATTAAGCACTTTTTTTTAAAATCACTATGGATTCCTTTGCGTTTAAAAGTAGTGCTGGACCAAAAAATATACGGGTCTCTTTTTTAAGTGGTAACGAATGAAATGTAACCCAAAATAAAGCAACATAAGCCAGTGATGATGTCTTCTTTTAGCAACCTAACAAAGCGCAAGGCCCTTCAATAATGACTTGGTTGAGCCAGCAATTCTTGGTTAAAATAATTGACTAATTTTCTACCCCGAATAGACCAACTATTAAAATTATGGCGCCTCTTCCAGACAGTCAAGAATAAGATGTATGTACATTATTTAGAATAAATCATAAATATATAATAATTACGAATACAGCATCCAGCTCATAATATGAAATCTGCGCGCAGATACTGAAAACAAACCGAGCTGATCATGATATCTCAGTTTGTAGAATTTTTCTTTGTGGTTAGTCTTTATTGACGAAGTGCTCCAAACATAACACGTCATTCAAAATGCATTTACTTAGGTGTGATATAAACGCTCTCGCTGCCTTCAGAGAGTGTACGTTCATATTCTATTTAGTGAGGTGTACGTTCATACTCTATTTAATGACGTGTACGTTTATACTCTATTGAGTGAAGTGAACGTTCATACTCTATTTGGTGACGTGTACTTTCATATTCTATTTAGTGAAGTGAACGTTCATATTCTATTTAGTGACGTGTACGTTCATACTCTATTTAGTGACGTGTACGTTCATATTCTATTGAGTGAAGTGAACGTTCATATTCTATTTTGTGACGTGTACGTTCATACTCTATTTAGTGACGTGTACGTTCATATTCTATTTAGTGATGTGTACGTTCATATTCTATTTAGTGACGTGAACGTTAATACTCTATTTAGTGACGTGTACGTTCATATTCTATTTAGTGACGTGTACATTCATACTCAATTTAGTGAAGTGAACGTTCATACTCTAGTTAGTGACGTGAACGTTCATACTCTATTTAGTGAAGTGAACGTTCATACTCTTTAGTGACGTGTACGTTCATACTCTATTTAGTGACGCGTACTTTCATACTCTATTTAGTGAGACGAACGCTCATATTCTATTTAGTGAGGTGTACGTTCATATTCTATTTAGTGACGTGTACGTTCATACTCTATTTAGTGACGTGTACGTTCACACTCTTATTTAGTGAGGTGTACGTTCATATTCTATTTAGTGAGGTGTACGTTCATATTCTATTTAGTGACGTGTACGTTAATATTCTATTTAGTGACGTGTACGTTCATACTCTATTTAGTGACGTGTACGTTCATACTCTATTAAGTGACGTGTACGTTCATACTCTATTTCGGGAGGTGTACGTTCATATTCTATTTAGTGATGTGTACGTTCATATTCTATTTAGTGAGGTGTACGTTCATATTCCATTTAGTGACGTGTACGTTCATATTCTATTTAGTGACGTGTACGTTCATACTCTATTTAGTGACGTGTACGTTCATACTCTATTTAGTGACGTGTACGTTCATACTCTATTTAGTGACGTGTACGTTCATACTCTATTAAGTGACGTGTACGTTCATACTCTATTTCGGGAGGTGTACGTTCATATTCTATTTAGTGACGTGTACGTTCATACTCTATTTAGTGAGGTGAACGTTCATACTCTATTTCGGGAGGTGTACGTTCATATTCTATTTAGTGATGTGTACGTTCATATTCTATTTAGTGAGGTGTACGTTCATATTCCATTTAGTGACGTGTACGTTCATATTCTATTTAGTGACGTGTACGTTCATACTCTATTTAGTGACGTGTACGTTCATACTCTATTTAGTGACGTGTACGTTCATACTCTATTTAGTGACGTGTACGTTCATACTCTATTAAGTGACGTGTACGTTCATACTCTATTTCGGGAGGTGTACGTTCATATTCTATTTACTGACGTGTACGTTCATATTCTATTTAGTGAGGTGTACGTTCATATTCTATTTAGTGACGTGTACGTTCATACTCTATTTAATGAGGTGAACGTTCATATTCTATTTAGTGACGTGTACGTTAATACTCTATTTAGTGACGTGTACGTTCATACTCTAGTTAGTGACGTGTACGTTCATACTCTAGTTAGTGACGTGTACGTTCATACTCTAGTTAGTTACGTGTACGTTCATACTCTAGTTAGTGACGTGTACGTTCATACTCTATTTAGTGAAGTGAACGTTCATATTCTATTTAGTGACGTGTACATTCATATTCTATTTAGTGACGTGTACATTCATACTCTATTTAGTGACGTGTACGTTCATACTCTAGTTAGTGACGTGTACGTTCATACTCTAGTTAGTGAAGTGAACGTTCATACTCTTTAGTGACGTGTACGTTCATACTCTATTTAGTGAGATGAACGCTCATATTCTATTTAGTGAGGTGTACGTTCATATTCTATTTAGTGACGTGTACGTTCATACTCTATTTAGTGACGTGTACATTCATACTCTATTTAGTGACGTGTACGTTCATACTCTAGTTAGTGACGTGTACGTTCATACTCTATTTCGGGAGGTGTACGTTCATATTCTATTTAGTGACGTGTACGTTCATATTCTATTTAGTGATATGTACGTTCATATTCTATTTAGTGAGGTGTACGTTCATATTCTATTTAGTGACGTGTACGTTCATACTCTATTTAGTGAGGTGAACGTTCATATTCTATTTAGTGACGTGTACGTTCATACTCTATTAGTGAGGTGAACGCTCATATTCTATTTAGTAACGTGTACGTTCATACTCTATTTAGTGACGTGTACGTTCATACTCTATTTAGTGACGTGTACGTTCATACTCTTAGTGAGGTGAACGCTCATATTCTATTTAGTAACGTGTACGTTCATACTCTATTTAGTGACGTGTACGTTCATACTCTATTTAGTGACGTGTACGTTCATACTCTAGTGACGTGTACGTTCATACTCTATTTAGTGACGTGTACGTTCATACTCTAGTGACGTGTACGTTCATACTCTATTTCGGGAGGTGTACGTTCATATTCTATTTAGTGACGTGTACGTTCATATTCTATTTTGGGAGGTGTACGTTCATATTCTATTTAGTGATGTGTACGTTCATATTCTATTCTACTTAGTGAGGTGTATGTTCATATTCTATTTAGTGACGTGTACGTTCATATTCTATTTAGTGACGTGTACGTTCATACTCTATTTAGTGACGTGTACGTTCATACTCTATTTAGTGACGTGTACGTTCATACTCTATTTAGTGACGTGTACGTTCATACTCTATTAAGTGACGTGTACGTTCATACTCTAGTTAGTGAAGTGAACGTTCATACTCTTTAGTGACGTGTACGTTCATACTCTATTTAGTGAGATGAACGCTCATATTCTATTTAGTGAGGTGTACGTTCATATTCTATTTAGTAACGTGTACGTTCATACTCTATTTAGTGACGTGTACGTTCACACTCTTATTTAGTGAGGTGTACGTTCATATTCTATTTAGTGACGTGTACGTTCATACTCTATTTCGTGACGTGTACGTCCATACTCTATTTAGTGACGTGTACGTTCATACTCTATTTAGTGACGTGTACGTTCATACTCTATTTCGGGAGGTGTACGTTCATATTCTATTTAGTGACGTGTACGTTCATATTCTATTTAGTGATGTGTACGTTCATATTCTATTTAGTGAGGTGTACGTTCATATTCTATTTAGTGACGTGTACGTTCATACTCTATTTAGTGAGGTGAACGTTCATATTCTATTTAGTGACGTGTACGTTCATACTCTATTAGTGAGGTGAACGCTCATATTCTATTTAGTAACGTGTACGTTCATACTCTATTTAGTGACGTGTACGTTCATACTCTATTTAGTGACGTGTACGTTCATACTCTTAGTGAGGTGAACGCTCATATTCTATTTAGTAACGTGTACGTTCTTACTCTATTTAGTGACGTGTACGTTCATACTCTATTTAGTGACGTGTACGTTCATACTCTAGTGACGTGTACGTTCATACTCTATTTAGTGACGTGTACGTTCATACTCTAGTGACGTGTACGTTCCTACTCTATTTCGGGAGGTGTACGTTCATATTCTATTTAGTGACGTGTACGTTCATATTCTATTTTGGGAGGTGTACGTTCATATTCTATTTAGTGATGTGTACGTTCATATTCTATTCTACTTAGTGAGGTGTATGTTCATATTCTATTTAGTGACGTGTACGTTCATACTCTATTTAGTGACGTGTACGTTCATACTCTATTTAGTGACGTGTACGTTCATACTCTATTAAGTGACGTGTACGTTCATACTCTATTTCGGGAGGTGTACGTTCATATTCTATTTAGTGACGTGTACGTTCATATTCTATTTAGTGAGGTGTACGTTCATATTCTATTTAGTGACGTGTACGTTCATACTCTATTTAATGAGGTGAACGTTCATACTCTAATTAGTGAGGTGAACTTTCATATTCTATTTCGGGAGGTGTACGTTCATATTCTATTTAGTGATGTGTACGTTCATATTCTATTTAGTGACGTGTACGTTCATACTCTATTTAGTGACGTGTACGTTCATACTCTATTTAGTGACGTGTACGTTCATACTCTATTTAGTGACGTGTACGTTCATACTCTATTAAGTGACGTGTACGTTCATACTCTATTTCGGGAGGTGTACGTTCATATTCTATTTAGTGACGTGTACGTTCATACTCTATTTAGTGAGGTGAACGTTCATATTCTATTTAGTGAAGTGAACGTTCATATTCTATTTAGTAACGTGTACATTCATATTCTATTTAGTGACGTGTACATTCATACTCTATTTAGTGACGTGTACGTTCATACTCTAGTTAGTGACGTGTACGTTCATACTCTATTTCGGGAGGTGTACGTTCATATTCTATTTAGTGACGTGTACGTTCATATTCTATTTAGTGAGGTGTACGTTCATATTCTATTTAGTGACGTGTACGTTCATACTCTATTTAATGAGGTGAACGTTCATACTCTAATTAGTGAGGTGAACTTTCATATTCTATTTCGGGAGGTGTACGTTCATATTCTATTTAGTGATGTGTACGTTCATATTCTATTTAGTGACGTGTACGTTCATACTCTATTTAGTGACGTGTACGTTCATACTCTATTTAGTGACGTGTACGTTCATACTCTATTTAGTGACGTGTACGTTCATACTCTATTAAGTGACGTGTACGTTCATACTCTATTTCGGGAGGTGTACGTTCATATTCTATTTAGTGACGTGTACGTTCATACTCTATTTAGTGAGGTGAACGTTCATATTCTATTTAGTGAAGTGAACGTTCATATTCTATTTAGTAACGTGTACATTCATATTCTATTTAGTGACGTGTACATTCATACTCTATTTAGTGACGTGTACGTTCATACTCTAGTTAGTGACGTGTACGTTCATACTGTAGTTAGTGAAGTGAACGTTCATACTCTTTAGTGACGTGTACGTTCATACTCTATTTAGTGAGATGAACGCTCATATTCTATTTAGTGAGGTGTACGTTCATATTCTATTTAGTGACGTGTACGTTCATACTCTATTTAGTGACGTGTACGTTCACACTCTTATTTAGTGAGGTGTACGTTCATATTCTATTTAGTGACGTGTACGTTCATACTCTATTTAGTGACGTGTACGTTCATACTCTATTAAGTGACGTGTACGTTCATACTCTAGTTAGTGAAGTGAACGTTCATACTCTTTAGTGACGTGTACGTTCATACTCTATTTAGTGAGATGAACGCTCATATTCTATTTAGTGAGGTGTACGTTCATATTCTATTTAGTAACGTGTACGT
Organism: Saccoglossus kowalevskii; assembly: GCF_978046115.1. Lineage (NCBI taxonomy): Eukaryota > Metazoa > Hemichordata > Enteropneusta > Harrimaniidae > Saccoglossus > Saccoglossus kowalevskii. The sequence continues at coordinate 1,309,248 of NW_028188618.1, read as the reverse complement.
TCATACTCTATTTAGTGACGTGTACGTTCACACTCTTATTTAGTGAGGTGTACGTTCATATTCTATTTAGTGACGTGTACGTTCATACTCTATTTCGTGACGTGTACGTCCATACTCTATTTAGTGACGTGTACGTTCATACTCTATTTAGTGACGTGTACGTTCATACTCTATTTCGGGAGGTGTACGTTCATATTCTATTTAGTGACGTGTACGTTCATATTCTATTTAGTGATGTGTACGTTCATATTCTATTTAGTGAGGTGTACGTTCATATTCTATTTAGTGACGTGTACGTTCATACTCTATTTAGTGAGGTGAACGTTCCTATTCTATTTAGTGACGTGTACGTTCATACTCTATTAGTGAGGTGAACGCTCATATTCTATTTAGTAACGTGTACGTTCATACTCTATTTAGTGACGTGTACGTTCATACTCTATTTAGTGACGTGTACGTTCATACTCTTAGTGAGGTGAACGCTCATATTCTATTTAGTAACGTGTACGTTCTTACTCTATTTAGTGACGTGTACGTTCATACTCTATTTAGTGACGTGTACGTTCATACTCTAGTGACGTGTACGTTCATACTCTATTTAGTGACGTGTACGTTCATACTCTAGTGACGTGTACGTTCCTACTCTATTTCGGGAGGTGTACGTTCATATTCTATTTAGTGACGTGTACGTTCATATTCTATTTTGGGAGGTGTACGTTCATATTCTATTTAGTGATGTGTACGTTCATATTCTATTCTACTTAGTGAGGTGTATGTTCATATTCTATTTAGTGACGTGTACGTTCATACTCTATTTAGTGACGTGTACGTTCATACTCTAATTAGTGAGGTGAACTTTCATATTCTATTTCGGGAGGTGTACGTTCATATTCTATTTAGTGATGTGTACGTTCATATTCTATTTAGTGACGTGTACGTTCATACTCTATTTAGTGACGTGTACGTTCATACTCTATTTAGTGACGTGTACGTTCATACTCTATTTAGTGACGTGTACGTTCATACTCTATTAAGTGACGTGTACGTTCATACTCTATTTCGGGAGGTGTACGTTCATATTCTATTTAGTGACGTGTACGTTCATACTCTATTAAGTGACGTGTACGTTCATACTCTAGTTAGTGAAGTGAACGATCATACTCTTTAGTGACGTGTACGTTCATACTCTATTTAGTGAGATGAACGCTCAGATTCTATTTAGTGAGGTGTACGTTCATATTCTATTTAGTAACGTGTACGTTCATACTCTATTTAGTGACGTGTACGTTCACACTCTTATTTAGTGAGGTGTACGTTCATATTCTATTTAGTGACGTGTACGTTCATACTCTATTAGTGAGGTGAACGCTCATATTCTATTTAGTGACGTGTACGTTCATACTCTATTAGTGAGGTGAACGCTCATATTCTATTTAGTAACGTGTACGTTCATACTCTATTTAGTGACGTGTACGTTCATACTCTATTTAGTGACGTGTACGTTCATACTCTTAGTGAGGTGAACGCTCATATTCTATTTAGTAACGTGTACGTTCTTACTCTATTTAGTGACGTGTACGTTCATACTCTATTTAGTGACGTGTACGTTCATACTCTAGTGACGTGTACGTTCATACTCTATTTAGTGACGTGTACGTTCATACTCTAGTGACGTGTACGTTCCTACTCTATTTCGGGAGGTGTACGTTCATATTCTATTTAGTGACGTGTACGTTCATATTCTATTTTGGGAGGTGTACGTTCATATTCTATTTAGTGATGTGTACGTTCATATTCTATTCTACTTAGTGAGGTGTATGTTCATATTCTATTTAGTGACGTGTACGTTCATACTCTATTTAGTGACGTGTACGTTCATACTCTAATTAGTGAGGTGAACTTTCATATTCTATTTCGGGAGGTGTACGTTCATATTCTATTTAGTGATGTGTACGTTCATATTCTATTTAGTGACGTGTACGTTCATACTCTATTTAGTGACGTGTACGTTCATACTCTATTTAGTGACGTGTACGTTCATACTCTATTTAGTGACGTGTACGTTCATACTCTATTAAGTGACGTGTACGTTCATACTCTAGTTAGTGAAGTGAACGTTCATACTCTTTAGTGACGTGTACGTTCATACTCTATTTAGTGAGATGAACGCTCATATTCTATTTAGTGAGGTGTTTAGAGAAGCAGTCATGTAACGTTACGCCTCGGATTCTGAGATAAATCTCTCAGCCAATCAGATTGTTTTAATTTTAGCCTATCACAGGCGAGATGTTATTGACCTATCGTACACATTCCCGCCAATTTATATTTGCGTTACGATTACTACTTTATAGAGTTGTGTTTTCTATCACGCTCGTTCAGAGAGTATATATACTCAGAATTTGTGTATTTCACCAGTGTTCATCTGTTGTTACTACTTATTATATCAGTCTATCTGGCAATAAACCACCACTGTGTTTTTTGTATACAACTGATCTGTCTGGTTCTGTTCCGGTATAGTCTTCCCGAATCCTACCCCGGGGAGTTAACTGCTACACCCTACATTTACTCCCCAACAAGGTGTACGTTCATATTCTATTTAGTAACGTGTACGTTCATACTCTATTTAGTGACGTGTACGTTCACACTCTTATTTAGTGAGGTGTACGTTCATATTCTATTTAGTGACGTGTACGTTCATACTCTATTTCGTGACGTGTACGTCCATACTCTATTTAGTGACGTGTACGTTCATACTCTATTTAGTGACGTGTACGTTCATACTCTATTTCGGGAGGTGTACGTTCATATTCTATTTAGTGACGTGTACGTTCATATTCTATTTAGTGATGTGTACGTTCATATTCTATTCTACTTAATGAGGTGTATGTTCATATTCTATTTAGTGACGTGTACGTTCATATTCTATTTAGTGACGTGTACGTTCATACTCTATTTAGTGACGTGTACGTTCATACTCTATTTAGTGACGTGTACGTTCATACTCTATTTAGTGACGTGTACGTTCATACTCTATTAAGTGACGTGTACGTTCATACTCTAGTTAGTGAAGTGAACGTTCATACTCTTTAGTGACGTGTACGTTCATACTCTATTTAGTGAGATGAACGCTCATATTCTATTTAGTGAGGTGTACGTTCATATTCTATTTAGTAACGTGTACGTTCATACTCTATTTAGTGACGTGTACGTTCACACTCTTATTTAGTGAGGTGTACGTTCATATTCTATTTAGTGACGTGTACGTTCATACTCTATTTCGTGACGTGTACGTCCATACTCTATTTAGTGACGTGTACGTTCATACTCTATTTAGTGACGTGTACGTTCATACTCTATTTCGGGAGGTGTACGTTCATATTCTATTTAGTGACGTGTACGTTCATATTCTATTTAGTGATGTGTACGTTCATATTCTATTTAGTGAGGTGTACGTTCATACTCTATTTAGTGACGTGTACGTTCATACTCTAATTAGTGAGGTGAACTTTCATATTCTATTTCGGGAGGTGTACGTTCATATTCTATTTAGTGATGTGTACGTTCATATTCTATTTAGTGACGTGTACGTTCATACTCTATTTAGTGACGTGTACGTTCATACTCTATTTAGTGACGTGTACGTTCATACTCTATTTAGTGACGTGTACGTTCATACTCTATTAAGTGACGTGTACGTTCATACTCTATTTCGGGAGGTGTACGTTCATATTCTATTTAGTGACGTGTACGTTCATACTCTATTAAGTGACGTGTACGTTCATACTCTAGTTAGTGAAGTGAACGATCATACTCTTTAGTGACGTGTACGTTCATACTCTATTTAGTGAGATGAACGCTCAGATTCTATTTAGTGAGGTGTACGTTCATATTCTATTTAGTAACGTGTACGTTCATACTCTATTTAGTGACGTGTACGTTCACACTCTTATTTAGTGAGGTGTACGTTCATATTCTATTTAGTGACGTGTACGTTCATACTCTATTAGTGAGGTGAACGCTCATATTCTATTTAGTGACGTGTACGTTCATACTCTATTAGTGAGGTGAACGCTCATATTCTATTTAGTAACGTGTACGTTCATACTCTATTTAGTGACGTGTACGTTCATACTCTATTTAGTGACGTGTACGTTCATACTCTTAGTGAGGTGAACGCTCATATTCTATTTAGTAACGTGTACGTTCTTACTCTATTTAGTGACGTGTACGTTCATACTCTATTTAGTGACGTGTACGTTCATACTCTAGTGACGTGTACGTTCATACTCTATTTAGTGACGTGTACGTTCATACTCTAGTGACGTGTACGTTCCTACTCTATTTCGGGAGGTGTACGTTCATATTCTATTTAGTGACGTGTACGTTCATATTCTATTTTGGGAGGTGTACGTTCATATTCTATTTAGTGATGTGTACGTTCATATTCTATTCTACTTAGTGAGGTGTATGTTCATATTCTATTTAGTGACGTGTACGTTCATACTCTATTTAGTGACGTGTACGTTCATACTCTAATTAGTGAGGTGAACTTTCATATTCTATTTCGGGAGGTGTACGTTCATATTCTATTTAGTGATGTGTACGTTCATATTCTATTTAGTGACGTGTACGTTCATACTCTATTTAGTGACGTGTACGTTCATACTCTATTTAGTGACGTGTACGTTCATACTCTATTTAGTGACGTGTACGTTCATACTCTATTAAGTGACGTGTACGTTCATACTCTAGTTAGTGAAGTGAACGTTCATACTCTTTAGTGACGTGTACGTTCATACTCTATTTAGTGAGATGAACGCTCATATTCTATTTAGTGAGGTGTTTAGAGAAGCAGTCATGTAACGTTACGCCTCGGATTCTGAGATAAATCTCTCAGCCAATCAGATTGTTTTAATTTTAGCCTATCACAGGCGAGATGTTATTGACCTATCGTACACATTCCCGCCAATTTATATTTGCGTTACGATTACTACTTTATAGAGTTGTGTTTTCTATCACGCTCGTTCAGAGAGTATATATACTCAGAATTTGTGTATTTCACCAGTGTTCATCTGTTGTTACTACTTATTATATCAGTCTATCTGGCAATAAACCACCACTGTGTTTTTTGTATACAACTGATCTGTCTGGTTCTGTTCCGGTATAGTCTTCCCGAATCCTACCCCGGGGAGTTAACTGCTACACCCTACATTTACTCCCCAACATTTTGGTGCCGAGACCAGGATCTACAAGCAAGATGCCGGAGTCAGAACAACCCGCCGGGCAAGGAGAAAACGCCAATGGTGATCAACAAGCTGCAGCGTTACAGAAACTAAAAAGATCGCGTCGAGGTCAACGCTCACAGATGACCAGACTATTCAACAAAGCCGATGCACTCACGGCCAAGTACGAAGAAGACAGCACCGATAAACAGGCCACGCTCGACACGCTGGAAGGGCTTAATGATCAACTTACAAGTAAGTTCCATCTACTTGCCGACCTAGAAGTTAACATTTTGGATCTCACCTCAGACGAAGACTTTGATGCGGAAAACGAAACGTCCGGTGACTATCAAGCTGATATATATGAACGCAATCACAATATCGCCATGTTTGTGAGAAAGAACAGACTGAAGACGACGCCTGAGACAACAAACAGCAGTAACACTCAACCACATCCAACGCGGAAAACAGTCGCGCTACCAAAGATCGAATTACAAACCTTTTCCGGTAATGTTTTAGAATGGGCAAGTTTCTTTGATATCTTCAAGTCATCCATTCACTCTGACACTACCTTAGATAACATTCAAAAGTTTGTTTATTTACGAAGTATGTTGAAAGATGAAGCTGCAAGAACTGTCGGCGGTTTGACGCTGACGGATGCTAACTACTCACACGCAATCGAGCTACTAGAGGAAAGATACGGACAAAAGCATCAAATTATTGACGCCCATATGACTGCGTTATGGAATCTAAGTAAACCCGTGGATGACGCGAACAGTTTGAGACACTTCTATGACTCACTCGAGAGTCACGTCCGAGGACTACAATCGTTGGGGAAGGATGAGCTTACCTATGGCGAACTTTTAGTTCCTATGATAAGAGAGAAACTACCTCCAAGCATACGCAAACAGATTGCCAGAGATCATGGTAGTTCAGCCTGGACCTTACCTGACCTACGCAAAGCAATTCTACGTGAAATAGACACACTGCAAGCCGGTAAGCCAATAGACGGTTTATTCACCATGAATGATACATTGCAGCCGGAATTAACCGCTGCGTTTCACACAACAGCACAGTCAACGAAAAAGAGACCGCAAACTTGTCCCTTTTGCAAGGGTACGCACTTCGCATCGAACTGTACGATAATTACTGATACACGTAAGAGACTGGACATTGTTAAGAAAGATCGACTTTGCTTCAATTGTTTCGGTAAGCACAGAGTTTCTGAGTGCAAATCGAAATACTCGTGTCGCGTCTGCAAGAAACGCCATCATACCGCTCTACACTACGACGCGAACAAGCCTGAACGGTCATCTACATCGTCAACTACTACTTCTGAAATCACCGTGACCCTGACCAAAGCTAACCCTTTGCTAAATAAGAAAACCGCCATCGGACCCGTGCTGTTGAAAACCGCGCTTGTGCCGATATCAGCCGGGAACGGAAATCCTATACGCGCTGTTGTTCTTTTCGATGAAGGGGCAAATATGACATTCACAACAGAGAAATTTGCCCGAGAGTTGTCCGCGAAAACGACACGCCGCGAGCACATCAAACTATCAACATTTGGCGACAAAACGTCCAATGTACGCGCCATGGCATTCACTGAGTTAACCGCACATGAATTGAATGGAAATACCTCGACGATCGACGCAATGATTATACCTGAAATATCTTCGGACTTGACTAATCACATTTCCCAGGAAATTCATAACATGAGCCATTTGAAGGGATTACATTTCGCTCATCCAGTTTCTGATGATGAGAAACTTCCTATTGATATATTAATAGGGGCTGATCAATATTGGAATTACGTTGGATCTCAAGTAATTTCTGGTATGGTCGGTCCAACCGCCGTATCCTCCAAATTTGGATATTTGCTCTCCGGGCCCTCTGGAACTACTAATACAGTGGATCCTAATGTACGTATGCTTCACGTGATTTCTACTCCGGACAATTATGTTACCAAGAATACTATTGTAACGGAAAATGGCCGCGAAATTGTTGATAACGTGGATATTCAATATACTCGCCGAGGCGACGACGCAAAAGTCCAAAATGTGTGGGACTTGGAACTAATTGGAATTAAAGAAAGTCCGGAAACTGACAAACGTATGAGCTACGAATCGTATAAAGACACGCATCTGAGGGTCGACCAAGGAAAATACGTCGCACGACTACCATGGAAAGAGGATCACCCACCACTGCCGACGAACTATAGTGTTACTGTGAACCGTACACGTAACATGATTCGCCGACTAACACCCGATGTAATCAAAAAGTATGATGACATCATCGCCGAACAACGACGTCGTGATTTCATCGAAGAAGTTAACGAAGACGATACAAGAATCGGACACTATTTACCGCATAGAGCGATAAAGAAGGACTCGGCAACTACACCCATTAGAATTGTGTATGACTGCAGTTGTAGTCAGGGTGCTAGCTTTCCGAGCTTGAATGACTGTCTACAAACCGGCCCATCGTTGATAAATGACCTTCCAGCCATTCTACTACGATTTCGCTCAAATAACATTGCATTAACGAGTGACATTGAAAAGGCCTTTCTGAATGTTAGATTGGAAGAAGACGAGAGGAAATTCACGAAATTTCTGTGGCTGTTAGACGCGTCTGACCCAGAAGGTAAATTCATAACATTACAATTTAAAACAGTATTGTTTGGCGCTGTTTGCTCGCCGTTTATCTTAAATGCGGTTATAAAAACGCATTTAGACGCCAACAACACACTTTCTACAGCCAAAACATTAAAGAACAATATTTATGTTGATAATGTGATCGATGGTGTTGATACTACGGAAAATGCCATAAAATACTATAAAGAAGCCAACAAGCTAATGACGACGAGCGGATTTAAACTCAGGGCGTGGTCTTCTAATTGTGAACAATTGAACGAACTTTCCAAACGCGACAACCTCAATGAGCCCGCCGAAACTGTGTCTGTTTTGGGAATGCGATGGTCGACAAAATCGGATAAGTTGACCTACCCCAAAGTTAATAATGTACCGCTATTAACTGATCTAATTACGAAACGCGACGTTGTCAGTTTCACTTCCGCGTTATACGACCCGATTGGTTACCTAACTCCAGTCCACGTTAAAGCCCGGTTATTCATACAGTTGTTATGGAAACTCGAACTAGGCTGGGACGAACCTCTTAACTCGGACCTATGTTCGATGTGGATGCATATTGCTGAGGATCTAAACGATGCAAGAAATATTCAGGTGAAACGTCAATATTTCACTGAAGTCAATCCTGATGCCGAGTTCGAATTACACGCTTTCGCCGACGCCAGTCCCAAAGCATATGGTGCGGTGATCTACCTAAGATGTGCACAACAAACTTCCTTTGTGATGGCGAAAACCAGAATCGCGCCAATGACCGAAACTACGCTACCAAGATTGGAACTTATGGCAACATTAATTGCTACACGTCTCAGTAAATATGTCAAAGATGCGCTATCTGACACGTATAACATTACTAATTTCTATTTGTGGTCAGACAGCCAAATCACGCTTCACTGGTTAAATAGTGACAAGAAACTGCCGATCTTCGTGAAAAATCGTGTGGATGAAATTTGTGAATTTCAGTCTACTAGGAAATATTGTCCCACCGAAGAAAATCCCGCTGACTTACTAACCAGAGGGATTACCTACGAAAACCTGGAAAATTCTGATTTGTGGTGGAAAGGCCCAAAATGGCTACCAACAACAAGCGATTGGCCGAGTTGTCCTGCCTTTGATGCAAATGTATTGCATTCTGCGATTGAGCCAAATGAAACTGATCTAATTAACCCACGCACGAGAGGTGGGGTCAATGAACTACCTGCCCATGATGTTGGAATTATCACTACTCCAGCACGGGAAAATACTATTGATAATCAATCGTGTGCTGTTACTAATCCTACTGATCGGGGAATTCATCGTATTATGGATATTTCCAGATATAACGATTTAGACAAATTATTACGTGTGACCAGCTATGTGCTACGTTTTATCAACCGGATTAAGTCTAACGATATAAACACTGGAATGATAACCGCTGATGAACTGAACCGCGCTGAAAATATGTGGGTCAAACATATTCAACGTCAATACTACGGCGATACAATCCAATCCGTTAAATTTAATTTAACTCGATGTGCTCCCATCGTTCAACAACTGAATTTGTTCGTGGACGAAGATGATATACTCCGCTGTGGGAGTAGAATCCATAATGCTGCATTAGATTTTGTGACGAAATTTCCAGCATTAATACCCTCGCATCACAAACTAACGGACTTGATCATTTGGAAAGCACACAATCTGATGTGTCATGAAGGAGTTCAATCTACAGTGACGCATATACGACAGAAATATTGGATACCTAAAATACGGATTATTGTGCGTAACGTCATTCACAAGTGTGTGAAATGCAATAAAGTTACAGGGAAACCGTACGCAAACCCAGTTCAGGCACCGTTGCCGAGTTACCGAGTGAACATTGTCCCTGCTTTCACTATAACTGGTGTAGATTTCACGGGAAATCTATTTACGAAATCAGCTGATGGAACACGCGATAAAGCGTACGTTTGTTTATTTACTTGTGGGGTGACACGTGCGATTCACCTCGAACTTGTGCCTGATTTGTCAACAAAAACGTTCATGCACGCATTCAGAAGATTTGCTGCCAGACGTTCACTTCCAAGTCGCATGTTGTCTGATAATGCATCGACCTACATTTCCGCGGCTGATGAAATTCGCACACTATTTGATACACCGGAAGTCCGAGACTTTCTCGCTGCACACCGAGTGCAATGGACTTTTATACCGAAACGTGCCCCGTGGTATGGAGGTTTTTGGGAGAGATTAATTGGGCTAACAAAAAATGCTATTAAGAAGACACTGGGTCGAGCGTTAATATCATTCGACGAACTCTCAACATTAGTAACAGAAATTGAAGTCGTTCTCAATGATCGACCCCTTACGTACGTGTCATCAAGTATTAATGACAACATAGCATTGACTCCGAATCACCTACTTCACGGGCGGACATTGACCTCATTGCCATATATCGAAGTCACTGACGACGAAATACGCGATCCTACTTATCAGTTCTCAGACCACCGTGAAATGAATAATCGTTATGTCCACTTGTCAAGATTACATGCTCAATTTTGGCGAAGATGGTCGACCGAATATTTGACTGCCCTTCGAGAGAGACACCCAACTACAGGAAGTAAAGGGAATACAATAAAAGTTGGAGATGTTGTGATAATCCACAGTGATGTGGATAAACGCCAGAAATGGCATCTTGGCACCGTAACTAAATTAGTTTACGGCAACGACCAACTTGTGAGATCCGCTGAGTTAAATACAGCTAACGGACCTACCAATCGGCCGATACATAAATTGTATCCGTTAGAAGTTGTTTCCAAGGAATTAACGTCGCCTGAAAGTAATAATCAATCAGATGTTAGATTACCTGCAGAGACAATACAAAATATTGGACTAACCGCTGACAAAGATGTCACCACCACCCAGATGACTGGTGACACTATTCCTAAGCGACCAACCAGGGATTCTGCCGTGGCAGCCCGAATAAGAATTGCTGATTTAATGTGACTTTCGAAATTTCAATTTCATTTTCATTATTATGTTTTTATTCGTAATATTCAACCAAATAAATATGGACAGTCGGCTGAAATGCCTTCCGTGGACACTTTATTTACTTGAATCTTTTATCCAATACCGTTATTATTGTTCGAGGTACATGATTTCATTGATAATGTAGTAGACATACATTTTCATATGTTTTTATTTTTGAGGCGCGGAGAATTTAGAGAAGCAGTCATGTAACGTTACGCCTCGGATTCTGAGATAAATCTCTCAGCCAATCAGATTGTTTTAATTTTAGCCTATCACAGGCGAGATGTTATTGACCTATCGTACACATTCCCGCCAATTTATATTTGCGTTACGATTACTACTTTATAGAGTTGTGTTTTCTATCACGCTCGTTCAGAGAGTATATATACTCAGAATTTGTGTATTTCACCAGTGTTCATCTGTTGTTACTACTTATTATATCAGTCTATCTGGCAATAAACCACCACTGTGTTTTTTGTATACAACTGATCTGTCTGGTTCTGTTCCGGTATAGTCTTCCCGAATCCTACCCCGGGGAGTTAACTGCTACACCCTACATTTACTCCCCAACAAGGTGTACGTTCATATTCTATTTAGTAACGTGTACGTTCATACTCTATTTAGTGACGTGTACGTTCACACTCTTATTTAGTGAGGTGTACGTTCATATTCTATTTAGTGACGTGTACGTTCATACTCTATTTCGTGACGTGTACGTCCATACTCTATTTAGTGACGTGTACGTTCATACTCTATTTAGTGACGTGTACGTTCATACTCTATTTCGGGAGGTGTACGTTCATATTCTATTTAGTGACGTGTACGTTCATATTCTATTTAGTGATGTGTACGTTCATATTCTATTCTACTTAATGAGGTGTATGTTCATATTCTATTTAGTGACGTGTACGTTCATATTCTATTTAGTGACGTGTACGTTCATACTCTATTTAGTGACGTGTACGTTCATACTCTATTTAGTGACGTGTACGTTCATACTCTATTTAGTGACGTGTACGTTCATACTCTATTAAGTGACGTGTACGTTCATACTCTAGTTAGTGAAGTGAACGTTCATACTCTTTAGTGACGTGTACGTTCATACTCTATTTAGTGAGATGAACGCTCATATTCTATTTAGTGAGGTGTACGTTCATATTCTATTTAGTAACGTGTACGTTCATACTCTATTTAGTGACGTGTACGTTCACACTCTTATTTAGTGAGGTGTACGTTCATATTCTATTTAGTGACGTGTACGTTCATACTCTATTTCGTGACGTGTACGTCCATACTCTATTTAGTGACGTGTACGTTCATACTCTATTTAGTGACGTGTACGTTCATACTCTATTTCGGGAGGTGTACGTTCATATTCTATTTAGTGACGTGTACGTTCATATTCTATTTAGTGATGTGTACGTTCATATTCTATTTAGTGAGGTGTACGTTCATACTCTATTTAGTGACGTGTACGTTCATACTCTAATTAGTGAGGTGAACTTTCATATTCTATTTCGGGAGGTGTACGTTCATATTCTATTTAGTGATGTGTACGTTCATATTCTATTTAGTGACGTGTACGTTCATACTCTATTTAGTGACGTGTACGTTCATACTCTATTTAGTGACGTGTACGTTCATACTCTATTTAGTGACGTGTACGTTCATACTCTATTAAGTGACGTGTACGTTCATACTCTATTTCGGGAGGTGTACGTTCATATTCTATTTAGTGACGTGTACGTTCATACTCTATTAAGTGACGTGTACGTTCATACTCTAGTTAGTGAAGTGAACGATCATACTCTTTAGTGACGTGTACGTTCATACTCTATTTAGTGAGATGAACGCTCAGATTCTATTTAGTGAGGTGTACGTTCATATTCTATTTAGTAACGTGTACGTTCATACTCTATTTAGTGACGTGTACGTTCACACTCTTATTTAGTGAGGTGTACGTTCATATTCTATTTAGTGACGTGTACGTTCATACTCTATTAGTGAGGTGAACGCTCATATTCTATTTAGTGACGTGTACGTTCATACTCTATTAGTGAGGTGAACGCTCATATTCTATTTAGTAACGTGTACGTTCATACTCTATTTAGTGACGTGTACGTTCATACTCTATTTAGTGACGTGTACGTTCATACTCTTAGTGAGGTGAACGCTCATATTCTATTTAGTAACGTGTACGTTCTTACTCTATTTAGTGACGTGTACGTTCATACTCTATTTAGTGACGTGTACGTTCATACTCTAGTGACGTGTACGTTCATACTCTATTTAGTGACGTGTACGTTCATACTCTAGTGACGTGTACGTTCCTACTCTATTTCGGGAGGTGTACGTTCATATTCTATTTAGTGACGTGTACGTTCATATTCTATTTTGGGAGGTGTACGTTCATATTCAATTTAGTGATGTGTACGTTCATATTCTATTCTACTTAGTGAGGTGTATGTTCATATTCTATTTAGTGACGTGTACGTTCATACTCTATTTAGTGACGTGTACGTTCATACTCTAATTAGTGAGGTGAACTTTCATATTCTATTTCGGGAGGTGTACGTTCATATTCTATTTAGTGATGTGTACGTTCATATTCTATTTAGTGACGTGTACGTTCATACTCTATTTAGTGACGTGTACGTTCATACTCTATTTAGTGACGTGTACGTTCATACTCTATTTAGTGACGTGTACGTTCATACTCTATTAAGTGACGTGTACGTTCATACTCTATTTCGGGAGGTGTACGTTCATATTCTATTTAGTGACGTGTACGTTCATATTCTATTTAGTGAGGTGTACGTTCATATTCTATTTAGTGACGTGTACGTTCATACTCTATTTAATGAGGTGAACGTTCATACTCTAATTAGTGAGGTGAACTTTCATATTCTATTTCGGGAGGTGTACGTTCATATTCTATTTAGTGATGTGTACGTTCATATTCTATTTAGTGACGTGTACGTTCATACTCTATTTAGTGACGTGTACGTTCATACTCTATTTAGTGACGTGTACGTTCATACTCTATTTAGTGACGTGTACGTTCATACTCTATTAAGTGACGTGTACGTTCATACTCTATTTCGGGAGGTGTACGTTCATATTCTATTTAGTGACGTGTACGTTCATACTCTATTTAGTGAGGTGAACGTTCATATTCTATTTAGTGAAGTGAACGTTCATATTCTATTTAGTGACGTGTACATTCATATTCTATTTAGTGACGTGTACATTCATACTCTATTTAGTGACGTGTACGTTCATACTCTAGTTAGTGACGTGTACGTTCATACTCTAGTTAGTGAAGTGAACGTTCATACTCTATTTAGTAACGTGTACGTTCTTACTCTATTTAGTGACGTGTACGTTCATACTCTATTTAGTGACGTGTACGTTCATACTCTAGTGACGTGTACGTTCATACTCTATTTAGTGACGTGTACGTTCATACTCTAGTGACGTGTACGTTCCTACTCTATTTCGGGAGGTGTACGTTCATATTCTATTTAGTGACGTGTACGTTCATATTCTATTTTGGGAGGTGTACGTTCATATTCTATTTAGTGATGTGTACGTTCATATTCTATTCTACTTAGTGAGGTGTATGTTCATATTCTATTTAGTGACGTGTACGTTCATACTCTATTTAGTGACGTGTACGTTCATACTCTAATTAGTGAGGTGAACTTTCATATTCTATTTCGGGAGGTGTACGTTCATATTCTATTTAGTGATGTGTACGTTCATATTCTATTTAGTGACGTGTACGTTCATACTCTATTTAGTGACGTGTACGTTCATACTCTATTTAGTGACGTGTACGTTCATACTCTATTTAGTGACGTGTACGTTCATACTCTATTAAGTGACGTGTACGTTCATACTCTATTTCGGGAGGTGTACGTTCATATTCTATTTAGTGACGTGTACGTTCATATTCTATTTAGTGAGGTGTACGTTCATATTCTATTTAGTGACGTGTACGTTCATACTCTATTTAATGAGGTGAACGTTCATACTCTAATTAGTGAGGTGAACTTTCATATTCTATTTCGGGAGGTGTACGTTCATATTCTATTTAGTGATGTGTACGTTCATATTCTATTTAGTGACGTGTACGTTCATACTCTATTTAGTGACGTGTACGTTCATACTCTATTTAGTGACGTGTACGTTCATACTCTATTTAGTGACGTGTACGTTCATACTCTATTAAGTGACGTGTACGTTCATACTCTATTTCGGGAGGTGTACGTTCATATTCTATTTAGTGACGTGTACGTTCATACTCTATTTAGTGAGGTGAACGTTCATATTCTATTTAGTGAAGTGAACGTTCATATTCTATTTAGTGACGTGTACATTCATATTCTATTTAGTGACGTGTACATTCATACTCTATTTAGTGACGTGTACGTTCATACTCTAGTTAGTGACGTGTACGTTCATACTCTAGTTAGTGAAGTGAACGTTCATACTCTTTAGTGACGTGTACGTTCATACTCTATTTAGTGAGATGAACGCTCATATTCTATTTAGTGAGGTGTACGTTCATATTCTATTTAGTGACGTGTACGTTCATACTCTATTTAGTGACGTGTACGTTCACACTCTTATTTAGTGAGGTGTACGTTCATATTCTATTTAGTGACGTGTACGTTCATACTCTATTTAGTGACGTGTACGTTCATACTCTATTAAGTGACGTGTACGTTCATACTCTAGTTAGTGAAGTGAACGTTCATACTCTTTAGTGACGTGTACGTTCATACTCTATTTAGTGAGATGAACGCTCATATTCTATTTAGTGAGGTGTACGTTCATATTCTATTTAGTAACGTGTACGTTCATACTCTATTTAGTGACGTGTACGTTCACACTCTTATTTAGTGAGGTGTACGTTCATATTCTATTTAGTGACGTGTACGTTCATACTCTATTTCGTGACGTGTACGTCCATACTCTATTTAGTGACGTGTACGTTCATACTCTATTTAGTGACGTGTACGTTCATACTCTATTTCGGGAGGTGTACGTTCATATTCTATTTAGTGACGTGTACGTTCATATTCTATTTAGTGATGTGTACGTTCATATTCTATTTAGTGAGGTGTACGTTCATATTCTATTTAGTGACGTGTACGTTCATACTCTATTTAGTGAGGTGAACGTTCATATTCTATTTAGTGACGTGTACGTTCATACTCTATTAGTGAGGTGAACGCTCATATTCTATTTAGTAACGTGTACGTTCATACTCTATTTAGTGACGTGTACGTTCATACTCTATTTAGTGACGTGTACGTTCATACTCTTAGTGAGGTGAACGCTCATATTCTATTTAGTAACGTGTACGTTCTTACTCTATTTAGTGACGTGTACGTTCATACTCTATTTAGTGACGTGTACGTTCATACTCTAGTGACGTGTACGTTCATACTCTATTTAGTGACGTGTACGTTCATACTCTAGTGACGTGTACGTTCCTACTCTATTTCGGGAGGTGTACGTTCATATTCTATTTAGTGACGTGTACGTTCATATTCTATTTTGGGAGGTGTACGTTCATATTCTATTTAGTGATGTGTACGTTCATATTCTATTCTACTTAGTGAGGTGTATGTTCATATTCTATTTAGTGACGTGTACGTTCATCCTCTATTTAGTGACGTGTACGTTCATACTCTAATTAGTGAGGTGAACTTTCATATTCTATTTCGGGAGGTGTACGTTCATATTCTATTTAGTGATGTGTACGTTCATATTCTATTTAGTGACATGTACGTTCATACTCTATTTAGTGACGTGTACGTTCATACTCTATTTAGTGACGTGTACGTTCATACTCTATTTAGTGACGTGTACGTTCATACTCTATTAAGTGACGTGTACGTTCATACTCTATTTCGGGAGGTGTACGTTCATATTCTATTTAGTGACGTGTACGTTCATATTCTATTTAGTGAGGTGTACGTTCATATTCTATTTAGTGACGTGTACGTTCATACTCTATTTAATGAGGTGAACGTTCATACTCTAATTAGTGAGGTGAACTTTCATATTCTATTTCGGGAGGTGTACGTTCATATTCTATTTAGTGATGTGTACGTTCATATTCTATTTAGTGACGTGTACGTTCATACTCTATTTAGTGACGTGTACGTTCATACTCTATTTAGTGACGTGTACGTTCATACTCTATTTAGTGACGTGTACGTTCATACTCTATTAAGTGACGTGTACGTTCATACTCTATTTCGGGAGGTGTACGTTCATATTCTATTTAGTGACGTGTACGTTCATACTCTATTTAGTGAGGTGAACGTTCATATTCTATTTAGTGAAGTGAACGTTCATATTCTATTTAGTGACGTGTACATTCATATTCTATTTAGTGACGTGTACATTCATACTCTATTTAGTGACGTGTACGTTCATACTCTAGTTAGTGACGTGTACGTTCATACTCTAGTTAGTGAAGTGAACGTTCATACTCTTTAGTGACGTGTACGTTCATACTCTATTTAGTGAGATGAACGCTCATATTCTATTTAGTGAGGTGTACGTTCATATTCTATTTAGTGACGTGTACGTTCATACTCTATTTAGTGACGTGTACGTTCACACTCTTATTTAGTGAGGTGTACGTTCATATTCTATTTAGTGACGTGTACGTTCATACTCTATTTAGTGACGTGTACGTTCATACTCTATTAAGTGACGTGTACGTTCATACTCTAGTTAGTGAAGTGAACGTTCATACTCTTTAGTGACGTGTACGTTCATACTCTATTTAGTGAGATGAACGCTCATATTCTATTTAGTGAGGTGTACGTTCATATTCTATTTAGTAACGTGTTCGTTCATACTCTATTTAGTGACGTGTACGTTCACACTCTTATTTAGTGAGGTGTACGTTCATATTCTATTTAGTGACGTGTACGTTCATACTCTATTTCGTGACGTGTACGTCCATACTCTATTTAGTGACGTGTACGTTCATACTCTATTTAGTGACGTGTACGTTCATACTCTATTTCGGGAGGTGTACGTTCATATTCTATTTAGTGACGTGTACGTTCATACTCTATTTAGTGAGGTGAACGTTCATATTCTATTTAGTGACGTGTACGTTCATACTCTATTAGTGAGGTGAACGCTCATATTCTATTTAGTAACGTGTACGTTCATACTCTATTTAGTGACGTGTACGTTCATATTCTATTTAGTGATGTGTACGTTCATATTCTATTTAGTGAGGTGTACGTTCATATTCTATTTAGTGACGTGTACGTTCATACTCTATTTAGTGAGGTGAACGTTCATATTCTATTTAGTGACGTGTACGTTCATACTCTATTAGTGAGGTGAACGCTCATATTCTATTTAGTAACGTGTACGTTCATACTCTATTTAGTGACGTGTACGTTCATACTCTATTTAGTGACGTGTACGTTCATACTCTTAGTGAGGTGAACGCTCATATTCTATTTAGTAACGTGTACGTTCTTACTCTATTTAGTGACGTGTACGTTCATTCTCTATTTAGTGACGTGTACGTTCATACTCTAGTGACGTGTACGTTCATACTCTATTTAGTGACGTGTACGTTCATACTCTAGTGACGTGTACGTTCCTACTCTATTTCGGGAGGTGTACGTTCATATTCTATTTAGTGACGTGTACGTTCCTACTCTTTTTCGGGAGGTGTACGTTCATATTCTATTTAGTGACGTGTACGTTCATACTCTATTTAGTGACGTGTACGTTCATACTCTAATTAGTGAGGTGAACTTTCATATTCTATTTCGGGAGGTGTACGTTCATATTCTATTTAGTGATGTGTACGTTCATATTCTATTTAGTGACGTGTACGTTCATACTCTATTTAGTGACGTGTACGTTCATACTCTATTTAGTGACGTGTACGTTCATATTCTATTTAGTGATGTGTACGTTCATATTCTATTTAGTGACGTGTACGTTCATATTCTATTTAGTGACGTGTACGTTCATATTCTATTTAGTGAGGTGTACGTTCATATTCTATTTAGTGACGTGTACGTTCATACTCTATTTAATGAGGTGAACGTTCATACTCTAATTAGTGAGGTGAACTTTCATATTCTATTTCGGGAGGTGTACGTTCATATTCTATTTAGTGATGTGTACGTTCATATTCTATTTAGTGACGTGTACGTTCATACTCTATTTAGTGACGTGTACGTTCATACTCTATTTAGTGACGTGTACGTTCATACTCTATTTAGTGACGTGTACGTTCATACTCTATTAAGTGACGTGTACGTTCATACTCTATTTCGGGAGGTGTACGTTCATATTCTATTTAGTGACGTGTACGTTCATACTCTATTTAGTGAGGTGAACGTTCATATTCTATTTAGTGAAGTGAACGTTCATATTCTATTTAGTGACGTGTACATTCATATTCTATTTAGTGACGTGTACATTCATACTCTATTTAGTGACGTGTACGTTCATACTCTAGTTAGTGACGTGTACGTTCATACTCTAGTTAGTGAAGTGAACGTTCATACTCTTTAGTGACGTGTACGTTCATACTCTATTTAGTGAGATGAACGCTCATATTCTATTTAGTGAGGTGTACGTTCATATTCTATTTAGTGACGTGTACGTTCATACTCTATTTAGTGACGTGTACGTTCACACTCTTATTTAGTGAGGTGTACGTTCATATTCTATTTAGTGACGTGTACGTTCATACTCTATTTCGTGACGTGTACGTCCATACTCTATTTAGTGACGTGTACGTTCATACTCTATTTAGTGACGTGTACGTTCATACTCTATTTCAGGAGGTGTACGTTCATATTCTATTTAGTGACGTGTACGTTCATATTCTATTTAGTGATGTGTACGTTCATATTCTATTTAGTGAGGTGTACGTTCATATTCTATTTAGTGACGTGTACGTTCATACTCTATTTAGTGAGGTGAACGTTCATATTCTATTTAGTGACGTGTACGTTCATACTCTATTAGTGAGGTGAACGCTCATATTCTATTTAGTAACGTGTACGTTCATACTCTATTTAGTGACGTGTACGTTCATACTCTATTTAGTGACGTGTACGTTCATACTCTTAGTGAGGTGAACGCTCATATTCTATTTAGCAACGTGTACGTTCATACTCTATTTAGTGACGTGTACGTTCATACTCTATTTAGTGACGTGTACGTTCATACTCTAGTGACGTGTACGTTCATACTCTATTTAGTGACGTGTACGTTCATACTCTAGTGACGTGTACGTTCATACTCTATTTCGGGAGGTGTACGTTCATATTCTATTTAGTGACGTGTACGTTCATATTCTATTTTGGGAGGTGTACGTTCATATTCCATTTAGTGACGTGTACGTTCATATTCTATTTAGTGACGTGTACGTTCATACTCTATTTAGTGACGTGTACGTTCATACTCTATTTAGTGACGTGTACGTTCATACTCTATTAAGTGACGTGTACGTTCATACTCTAGTTAGTGACGTGTACGTTCATATTCTATTTAGTGACGTGTACGTTCATACTCTATTTAGTGACGTGTACGTTCATACTCTATTTAGTGACGTGTACGTTCATACTCTATTTAGTGACGTGTACGTTCATACTCTATTAAGTGACGTGTACGTTCATACTCTAGTTAGTGAAGTGAACGTTCATACTCTTTAGTGACGTGTACGTTCATACTCTATTTAGTGAGATGAACGCTCATATTCTATTTAGTGAGGTGTACGTTCATATTCTATTTAGTAACGTGTACGTTCATACTCTATTTAGTGACGTGTACGTTCACACTCTTATTTAGTGAGGTGTACGTTCATATTCTATTTAGTGACGTGTACGTTCATACTCTATTTCGTGACGTGTACGTCCATACTCTATTTAGTGACGTGTACGTTCATACTCTATTTAGTGACGTGTACGTTCATACTCTATTTCGGGAGGTGTACGTTCATATTCTATTTAGTGACGTGTACGTTCATATTCTATTTAGTGATGTGTACGTTCATATTCTATTTAGTGAGGTGTACGTTCATATTCTATTTAGTGACGTGTACGTTCATACTCTATTTAGTGAGGTGAACGTTCATATTCTATTTAGTGACGTGTACGTTCATACTCTATTAGTGAGGTGAACGCTCATATTCTATTTAGTAACGTGTACGTTCATACTCTATTTAGTGACGTGTACGTTCATACTCTATTTAGTGACGTGTACGTTCATACTCTTAGTGAGGTGAACGCTCATATTCTATTTAGTAACGTGTACGTTCTTACTCTATTTAGTGACGTGTACGTTCATACTCTATTTAGTGACGTGTACGTTCATACTCTAGTGACGTGTACGTTCATACTCTATTTAGTGACGTGTACGTTCATACTCTAGTGACGTGTACGTTCCTACTCTATTTCGGGAGGTGTACGTTCATATTCTATTTAGTGACGTGTACGTTCATATTCTATTTTGGGAGGTGTACGTTCATATTCTATTTAGTGATGTGTACGTTCATATTCTATTCTACTTAGTGAGGTGTATGTTCATATTCTATTTAGTGACGTGTACGTTCATACTCTATTTAGTGACGTGTACGTTCATATTCTATTTAGTGAGGTGTACGTTCATATTCTATTTAGTGACGTGTACGTTCATATTCTATTTAGTGATGTGTACGTTCATATTCTATTTAGTGAGGTGTACGTTCATATTCTATTTAGTGACGTGTACGTTCATACTCTATTTAGTGAGGTGAACGTTCATATTCTATTTAGTGACGTGTACGTTCATACTCTATTAGTGAGGTGAACGCTCATATTCTATTTAGTAACGTGTACGTTCATACTCTATTTAGTGACGTGTACGTTCATACTCTATTTAGTGACGTGTACGTTCATACTCTTAGTGAGGTGAACGCTCATATTCTATTTAGTAACGTGTACGTTCTTACTCTATTTAGTGACGTGTACGTTCATACTCTATTTAGTGACGTGTACGTTCATACTCTAGTGACGTGTACGTTCATACTCTATTTAGTGACGTGTACGTTCATACTCTAGTGACGTGTACGTTCCTACTCTATTTCGGGAGGTGTACGTTCATATTCTATTTAGTGACGTGTACGTTCATATTCTATTTTGGGAGGTGTACGTTCATATTCTATTTAGTGATGTGTACGTTCATATTCTATTCTACTTAGTGAGGTGTATGTTCATATTCTATTTAGTGACGTGTACGTTCATACTCTATTTAGTGACGTGTACGTTCATACTCTAATTAGTGAGGTGAACTTTCATATTCTATTTCGGGAGGTGTACGTTCATATTCTATTTAGTGATGTGTACGTTCATATTCTATTTAGTGACGTGTACGTTCATACTCTATTTAGTGACGTGTACGTTCATACTCTATTTAGTGACGTGTACGTTCATACTCTATTAAGTGACGTGTACGTTCATACTCTATTTCGGGAGGTGTACGTTCATATTCTATTTAGTGACGTGTACGTTCATATTCTATTTAGTGAGGTGTACGTTCATATTCTATTTAGTGACGTGTACGTTCATACTCTATTTAATGAGGTGAACGTTCATACTCTAATTAGTGAGGTGAACTTTCATATTCTATTTCGGGAGGTGTACGTTCATATTCTATTTAGTGATGTGTACGTTCATATTCTATTTAGTGACGTGTACGTTCATACTCTATTTAGTGACGTGTACGTTCATACTCTATTTAGTGACGTGTACGTTCATACTCTATTTAGTGACGTGTACGTTCATACTCTATTAAGTGACGTGTACGTTCATACTCTATTTCGGGAGGTGTACGTTCATATTCTATTTAGTGACGTGTACGTTCATACTCTATTTAGTGAGGTGAACGTTCATATTCTATTTAGTGAAGTGAACGTTCATATTCTATTTAGTGACGTGTACATTCATATTCTATTTAGTGACGTGTACATTCATACTCTATTTAGTGACGTGTACGTTCATACTCTAGTTAGTGACGTGTACGTTCATACTGTAGTTAGTGAAGTGAACGTTCATACTCTTTAGTGACGTGTACGTTCATACTCTATTTAGTGAGATGAACGCTCATATTCTATTTAGTGAGGTGTACGTTCATATTCTATTTAGTGACGTGTACGTTCATACTCTATTTAGTGACGTGTACGTTCACACTCTTATTTAGTGAGGTGTACGTTCATATTCTATTTAGTGACGTGTACGTTCATACTCTATTTCGTGACGTGTACGTCCATACTCTATTTAGTGACGTGTACGTTCATACTCTATTTAGTGACGTGTACGTTCATACTCTATTTCGGGAGGTGTACGTTCATATTCTATTTAGTGACGTGTACGTTCATATTCTATTTAGTGATGTGTACGTTCATATTCTATTTAGTGAGGTGTATGTTCATATTCTATTTAGTGACGTGTACGTTCATACTCTATTTAGTGAGGTGAACGTTCATATTCTATTTAGTGACGTGTACGTTCATACTCTATTAGTGAGGTGAACGCTCATATTCTATTTAGTAACGTGTACGTTCATACTCTATTTAGTGACGTGTACGTTCATACTCTATTTAGTGACGTGTACGTTCATACTCTTAGTGAGGTGAACGCTCATATTCTATTTAGCAACGTGTACGTTCATACTCTATTTAGTGACGTGTACGTTCATACTCTATTTAGTGACGTGTACGTTCATACTCTAGTGACGTGTACGTTCATACTCTATTTAGTGACGTGTACGTTCATACTCTAGTGACGTGTACGTTCATACTCTATTTCGGGAGGTGTACGTTCATATTCTATTTAGTGACGTGTACGTTCATATTCTATTTTGGGAGGTGTACGTTCATATTCTATTTAGTGATGTGTACGTTCATATTCTATTCTATTTAGTGAGGTGTATGTTCATATTCTATTTAGTGACGTGTACGTTCATACTCTAATTAGTGAGGTGAACTTTCATATTCTATTTCGGGAGGTGTACGTTCATATTCTATTTAGTGATGTGTACGTTCATATTCTATTTAGTGAGGTGTACGTTCATATTCCATTTAGTGACGTGTACGTTCATATTCTATTTAGTGACGTGTACGTTCATATTCTATTTAGTGACGTGTACGTTCATACTCTATTTAGTGACGTGTACGTCCATACTCTATTTCGTGACGTGTACATCCATACTCTATTTAGTGACGTGTACGTTCATACTCTATTTAGTGACGTGTACGTTCATACTCTATTTAGTGACGTGTACGTTCATACTCTATTTAGTGACGTGTACGTTCATACTCTATTAAGTGACGTGTACGTTCATACTCTATTTCGGGAGGTGTACGTTCATATTCTATTTAGTGATGTGTACGTTCATATTCTATTTAGTGAGGTGTACGTTCATATTCCATTTAGTGACGTGTACGTTTATATTCTATTTAGTGACGTGTACGTTCATACTCTATTTAGTGACGTGTACGTTCATACTCTATTTAGTGACGTGTACGTTCATACTCTATTAAGTGACGTGTACGTTCATACTCTAGTTAGTGACGTGTACGTTCATACTCTAGTTAGTGACGTGTACGTTCATACTCTATTTAGTGAAGTGAACGTTCATATTCTATTTAGTGACGTGTACATTCATATTCTATTTAGTGACGTGTACATTCATACTCAATTTAGTGAAGTGAACGTTCATACTCTATTTAGTGAAGTGAACGTTCATACTCTTTAGTGACGTGTACGTTCATACTCTATTTAGTGACGCATACTTTCATACTCTATTTAGTGAGATGAACGCTCATATTCTATTTAGTGAGGTGTACGTTCATATTCTATTTAGTGACGTGTACGTTCATACTCTATTTAGTGACGTGTACGTTCACACTCTTATTTAGTGAGGTGTACGTTCATATTCTATTTAGTGAGGTGTACGTTCATATTCTATTTAGTGACGTGTACGTTCATATTCTATTTAGTGACGTGTACGTTTATACTCTATTTAGTGACGTGTACGTCCATACTCTATTTCGTGACGTGTACGTCCATACTCTATTTAGTGACGTGTACGTTCATACTCTATTTAGTGACGTGTACGTTCATACTCTATTAAGTGACGTGTACGTTCATACTCTATTTAGTGACGTGTACATTCATACTCTATTTAGTGACGTGTACGTTCATACTCTATTAAGTGACGTGTACGTTCATACTCTATTTAGTGAGGTGTACGTTCATATTCTATTTAGTGACGTGTACGTTCATACTCTATTTAGTGAGGTGAACGTTCATATTCTATTTAGTGAGGTGTACGTTCATATTCCATTTAGTGAGGTGTACGTTCATATTCTATTTAGTGACGTGTACGTTCATACTCTATTTAGTGACGTGTACGTTCATACTCTATTTAGTGACGTGTACGTTCATACTCTATTTATTGACGTGTACGTTCATACTCTATTAAGTGACGTGTACGTTCATACTCTATTTCGGGAGGTGTACGTTCATATTCTATTTAGTGACGTGTACGTTCATACTCTATTTAGTGAGGTGAACGTTCATACTCTATTTCGGGAGGAGTACGTTCATATTCTATTTAGTGATGTGTACATTCATATTCTATTTAGTGTGGTGTACGTTCATATTCCATTTAGTGACGTGTACGTTCATATTCTATTTAGTGACGTGTACGTTCATACTCTATTTAGTGACGTGTACGTTCATACTCTATTTAGTGACGTGTACGTTCATACTCTATTAAGTGACGTGTACGTTCATACTCTATTTCGGGAGGTGTACGTTCATATTCTATTTAGTGAGGTGTACGTTCATATTCTATTTAGTGACGTGTACGTTCATACTCTATTTAATGAGGTGAACGTTCATATTCTATTTAGTGACGTGTACGTTAATACTCTATTTAGTGACGTGTACGTTCATACTCTAGTGAGTGACGTGTACGTTCATACTCTAGTTAGTGACGTGTACGTTCATATTCAATTTAGTGAAGTGAACGTTCATACTCTAGTTAGTGACGTGAACGTTCATACTCTATTTAGTGAAGTGAACGTTCATACTCTTTAGTGACGTGTACGTTCATACTCTATTTAGTGACGTGTACGTTCACACTCTTATTTAGTGAGGTGTACTTTCATATTCTATTTAGTGAGGTGTACGTTCATACTCTATTTAGTGACGTGTACGTTCATACTCTTAGTGAGGTGAACGCTCATATTCTATTTAGTAACGTGTACGTTCTTACTCTATTTAGTGACGTGTACGTTCATACTCTATTTAGTGACGTGTACGTTCATACTCTAGTGACGTGTACGTTCATACTCTATTTAGTGACGTGTACGTTCATACTCTAGTGACGTGTACGTTCCTACTCTATTTCGGGAGGTGTACGTTCATATTCTATTTAGTGACGTGTACGTTCATATTCTATTTTGGGAGGTGTACGTTCATATTCTATTTAGTGATGTGTACGTTCATATTCTATTCTACTTAGTGAGGTGTATGTTCATATTCTATTTAGTGACGTGTACGTTCATACTCTATTTAGTGACGTGTACGTTCATACTCTAAATAGTGAGGTGAACTTTCATATTCTATTTCGGGAGGTGTACGTTCATATTCTATTTAGTGATGTGTACGTTCATATTCTATTTAGTGACGTGTACGTTCATACTCTATTTAGTGACGTGTACGTTCATACTCTATTTAGTGACGTGTACGTTCATACTCTATTTAGTGACGTGTACGTTCATACTCTATTAAGTGACGTGTACGTTCATACTCTATTTCGGGAGGTGTACGTTCATATTCTATTTAGTGACGTGTACGTTCATATTCTATTTAGTGAGGTGTACGTTCATATTCTATTTAGTGACGTGTACGTTCATACTCTATTTAATGAGGTGAACGTTCATACTCTAATTAGTGAGGTGAACTTTCATATTCTATTTCGGGAGGTGTACGTTCATATTCTATTTAGTGATGTGTACGTTCATATTCTATTTAGTGACGTGTACGTTCATACTCTATTTAGTGACGTGTACGTTCATACTCTATTTAGTGACGTGTACGTTCATACTCTATTTAGTGACGTGTACGTTCATACTCTATTAAGTGACGTGTACGTTCATACTCTATTTCGGGAGGTGTACGTTCATATTCTATTTAGTGACGTGTACGTTCATACTCTATTTAGTGAGGTGAACGTTCATATTCTATTTAGTGAAGTGAACGTTCATATTCTATTTAGTGACGTGTACATTCATATTCTATTTAGTGACGTGTACATTCATACTCTATTTAGTGACGTGTACGTTCATACTCTAGTTAGTGACGTGTACGTTCATACTCTAGTTAGTGAAGTGAACGTTCATACTCTATTTAGTAACGTGTACGTTCTTACTCTATTTAGTGACGTGTACGTTCATACTCTATTTAGTGACGTGTACGTTCATACTCTAGTGACGTGTACGTTCATACTCTAGTGACGTGTACGTTCCTACTCTATTTCGGGAGGTGTACGTTCATATTCTATTTAGTGACGTGTACGTTCATATTCTATTTTGGGAGGTGTACGTTCATATTCTATTTAGTGATGTGTACGTTCATATTCTATTCTACTTAGTGAGGTGTATGTTCATATTCTATTTAGTGACGTGTACGTTCATACTCTATTTAGTGACGTGTACGTTCATACTCTAATTAGTGAGGTGAACTTTCATATTCTATTTCGGGAGGTGTACGTTCATATTCTATTTAGTGATGTGTACGTTCATATTCTATTTAGTGAAGTGAACGTTCATATTCTATTTAGTGACGTGTACATTCATATTCTATTTAGTGACGTGTACATTCATACTCTATTTAGTGACGTGTACGTTCATACTCTAGTTAGTGACGTGTACGTTCATACTCTAGTTAGTGAAGTGAACGTTCATACTCTATTTAGTAACGTGTACGTTCTTACTCTATTTAGTGACGTGTACGTTCATACTCTATTTAGTGACGTGTACGTTCATACTCTAGTGACGTGTACGTTCATACTCTAGTGACGTGTACGTTCCTACTCTATTTCGGGAGGTGTACGTTCATATTCTATTTAGTGACGTGTACGTTCATATTCTATTTTGGGAGGTGTACGTTCATATTCTATTTAGTGATGTGTACGTTCATATTCTATTCTACTTAGTGAGGTGTATGTTCATATTCTATTTAGTGACGTGTACGTTCATACTCTATTTAGTGACGTGTACGTTCATACTCTAATTAGTGAGGTGAACTTTCATATTCTATTTCGGGAGGTGTACGTTCATATTCTATTTAGTGATGTGTACGTTCATATTCTATTTAGTGACGTGTACGTTCATACTCTATTTAGTGACGTGTACGTTCATACTCTATTTAGTGACGTGTACGTTCATACTCTATTTAGTGACGTGTACGTTCATACTCTATTAAGTGACGTGTACGTTCATACTCTATTTCGGGAGGTGTACGTTCATATTCTATTTAGTGACGTGTACGTTCATATTCTATTTAGTGAGGTGTACGTTCATATTCTATTTAGTGACGTGTACGTTCATACTCTATTTAATGAGGTGAACGTTCATACTCTAATAAGTGAGGTGAACTTTCATATTCTATTTCGGGAGGTGTACGTTCATATTCTATTTAGTGATGTGTACGTTCATATTCTATTTAGTGACGTGTACGTTCATACTCTATTTAGTGACGTGTACGTTCATACTCTATTTAGTGACGTGTACGTTCATACTCTATTTAGTGACGTGTACGTTCATACTCTATTAAGTGACGTGTACGTTCATACTCTATTTCGGGAGGTGTACGTTCATATTCTATTTAGTGACGTGTACG
The DNA here is from genome assembly GCF_978046115.1 of Saccoglossus kowalevskii. Taxonomy (NCBI): domain Eukaryota; kingdom Metazoa; phylum Hemichordata; class Enteropneusta; family Harrimaniidae; genus Saccoglossus; species Saccoglossus kowalevskii. Next base: position 1,280,412 of record NW_028188618.1, on the reverse strand, counting down.
TTCATACTCTATTTAGTGAGGTGAACGTTCATATTCTATTTAGTGAAGTGAACGTTCATATTCTATTTAGTGACGTGTACATTCATATTCTATTTAGTGACGTGTACATTCATACTCTATTTAGTGACGTGTACGTTCATACTCTAGTTAGTGACGTGTACGTTCATACTCTAGTTAGTGAAGTGAACGTTCATACTCTTTAGTGACGTGTACGTTCATACTCTATTTAGTGAGATGAACGCTCATATTCTATTTAGTGAGGTGTACGTTCATATTCTATTTAGTGACGTGTACGTTCATACTCTATTTAGTGACGTGTACGTTCACACTCTTATTTAGTGAGGTGTACGTTCATATTCTATTTAGTGACGTGTACGTTCATACTCTATTTAGTGACGTGTACGTTCATACTCTATTAAGTGACGTGTACGTTCATACTCTAGTTAGTGAAGTGAACGTTCATACTCTTTAGTGACGTGTACGTTCATACTCTATTTAGTGAGATGAACGCTCATATTCTATTTAGTGAGGTGTACGTTCATATTCTATTTAGTAACGTGTACGTTCATACTCTATTTAGTGACGTGTACGTTCACACTCTTATTTAGTGAGGTGTACGTTCATATTCTATTTAGTGACGTGTACGTTCATACTCTATTTCGTGACGTGTACGTCCATACTCTATTTAGTGACGTGTACGTTCATACTCTATTTAGTGACGTGTACGTTCATACTCTATTTCGGGAGGTGTACGTTCATATTCTATTTAGTGACGTGTACGTTCATATTCTATTTAGTGATGTGTACGTTCATATTCTATTTAGTGAGGTGTACGTTCATATTCTATTTAGTGACGTGTACGTTCATACTCTATTTAGTGAGGTGAACGTTCATATTCTATTTAGTGACGTGTACGTTCATACTCTATTAGTGAGGTGAACGCTCATATTCTATTTAGTAACGTGTACTTTCATACTCTATTTAGTGACGTGTACGTTCATACTCTATTTAGTGACGTGTACGTTCATACTCTTAGTGAGGTGAACGCTCATATTCTATTTAGTAACGTGTACGTTCTTACTCTATTTAGTGACGTGTACGTTCATACTCTATTTAGTGACGTGTACGTTCATACTCTAGTGACGTGTACGTTCATACTCTATTTAGTGACGTGTACGTTCATACTCTAGTGACGTGTACGTTCCTACTCTATTTCGGGAGGTGTACGTTCATATTCTATTTAGTGACGTGTACGTTCATATTCTATTTTGGGAGGTGTACGTTCATATTCTATTTAGTGATGTGTACGTTCATATTCTATTCTACTTAGTGAGGTGTATGTTCATATTCTATTTAGTGACGTGTACGTTCATACTCTATTTAGTGACGTGTACGTTCATACTCTAATTAGTGAGGTGAACTTTCATATTCTATTTCGGGAGGTGTACGTTCATATTCTATTTAGTGATGTGTACGTTCATATTCTATTTAGTGACGTGTACGTTCATACTCTATTTAGTGACGTGTACGTTCATACTCTATTTAGTGACGTGTACGTTCATACTCTATTTAGTGACGTGTACGTTCATACTCTATTAAGTGACGTGTACGTTCATACTCTATTTCGGGAGGTGTACGTTCATATTCTATTTAGTGACGTGTACGTTCATATTCTATTTAGTGAGGTGTACGTTCATATTCTATTTAGTGACGTGTACGTTCATACTCTATTTAATGAGGTGAACGTTCATACTCTAATTAGTGAGGTGAACTTTCATATTCTATTTCGGGAGGTGTACGTTCATATTCTATTTAGTGATGTGTACGTTCATATTCTATTTAGTGACGTGTACGTTCATACTCTATTTAGTGACGTGTACGTTCATACTCTATTTAGTGACGTGTACGTTCATACTCTATTTAGTGACGTGTACGTTCATACTCTATTAAGTGACGTGTACGTTCATACTCTATTTCGGGAGGTGTACGTTCATATTCTATTTAGTGACGTGTACGTTCATACTCTATTTAGTGAGGTGAACGTTCATATTCTATTTAGTGAAGTGAACGTTCATATTCTATTTAGTGACGTGTACATTCATATTCTATTTAGTGACGTGTACATTCATACTCTATTTAGTGACGTGTACGTTCATACTCTAGTTAGTGACGTGTACGTTCATACTCTAGTTAGTGAAGTGAACGTTCATACTCTTTAGTGACGTGTACGTTCATACTCTATTTAGTGAGATGAACGCTCATATTCTATTTAGTGAGGTGTACGTTCATATTCTATTTAGTGACGTGTACGTTCATACTCTATTTAGTGACGTGTACGTTCACACTCTTATTTAGTGAGGTGTACGTTTATATTCTATTTAGTGACGTGTACGTTCATACTCTAGTTAGTGAAGTGAACGTTCATACTCTTTAGTGACGTGTACGTTCATACTCTATTTAGTGAGATGAACGCTCATATTCTATTTAGTGAGGTGTACGTTCATATTCTATTTAGTAACGTGTACGTTCATACTCTATTTAGTGACGTGTACGTTCACACTCTTATTTAGTGAGGTGTACGTTCATATTCTATTTAGTGACGTGTACGTTCATACTCTATTTCGTGACGTGTACGTCCATACTCTATTTAGTGACGTGTACGTTCATACTCTATTTAGTGACGTGTACGTTCATACTCTATTTCGGGAGGTGTACGTTCATATTCTATTTAGTGACGTGTACGTTCATATTCTATTTAGTGATGTGTACGTTCATATTCTATTTAGTGAGGTGTACGTTCATATTATATTTAGTGACGTGTACGTTCATACTCTATTTAGTGAGGTGAACGTTCATATTCTATTTAGTGACGTGTACGTTCATACTCTATTAGTGAGGTGAACGCTCATATTCTATTTAGTAACGTGTACGTTCATACTCTATTTAGTGACGTGTACGTTCATACTCTATTTAGTGACGTGTACGTTCATACTCTTAGTGAGGTGAACGCTCATATTCTATTTAGTAACTTGTACGTTCTTACTCTATTTAGTGACGTGTACGTTCATACTCTATTTAGTGACGTGTACGTTCATACTCTAGTGACGTGTACGTTCATACTCTATTTAGTGACGTGTACGTTCATACTCTAGTGACGTGTACGTTCCTACTCTATTTCGGGAGGTGTACGTTCATATTCTATTTAGTGACGTGTACGTTCATATTCTATTTTGGGAGGTGTACGTTCATATTCTATTTAGTGATGTGTACGTTCATATTATATTCTACTTAGTGAGGTGTATGTTCATATTCTATTTAGTGACGTGTACGTTCATACTCTATTTAGTGACGTGTACGTTCATACTCTAATTAGTGAGGTGAACTTTCATATTCTATTTCGGGAGGTGTACGTTCATATTCTATTTAGTGATGTGTACGTTCATATTCTATTTAGTGACGTGTACGTTCATACTCTATTTAGTGACGTGTACGTTCATACTCTATTTAGTGACGTGTACGTTCATACTCTATTTAGTGACGTGTACGTTCATACTCTATTAAGTGACGTGTACGTTCATACTCTATTTCGGGAGGTGTACGTTCATATTCTATTTAGTGACGTGTACGTTCATATTCTATTTAGTGAGGTGTACGTTCATATTCTATTTAGCGACGTGTACGTTCATACTCTATTTAATGAGGTGAACGTTCATACTCTAATTAGTGAGGTGAACTTTCATATTCTATTTCGGGAGGTGTACGTTCATATTCTATTTAGTGATGTGTACGTTCATATTCTATTTAGTGACGTGTACGTTCATACTCTATTTAGTGACGTGTACGTTCATACTCTATTTAGTGACGTGTACGTTCATACTCTATTTAGTGACGTGTACGTTCATACTCTATTAAGTGACGTGTACGTTCATACTCTATTTCGGGAGGTGTACGTTCATATTCTATTTAGTGACGTGTACGTTCATACTCTATTTAGTGAGGTGAACGTTCATATTCTATTTAGTGAAGTGAACGTTCATATTCTATTTAGTGACGTGTACATTCATATTCTATTTAGTGACGTGTACATTCATACTCTATTTAGTGACGTGTACGTTCATACTCTAGTTAGTGACGTGTACGTTCATACTCTAGTTAGTGAAGTGAACGTTCATACTCTTTAGTGACGTGTACGTTCATACTCTATTTAGTGAGATGAACGCTCATATTCTATTTAGTGAGGTGTACGTTCATATTCTATTTAGTGACGTGTACGTTCATACTCTATTTAGTGACGTGTACGTTCACACTCTTATTTAGTGAGGTGTACGTTCATATTCTATTTAGTGACGTGTACGTTCATACTCTATTTCGTGACGTGTACGTCCATACTCTATTTAGTGACGTGTACGTTCATACTCTATTTAGTGACGTGTACGTTCATACTCTATTTCGGGAGGTGTACGTTCATATTCTATTTAGTGACGTGTACGTTCATATTCTATTTAGTGATGTGTACGTTCATATTCTATTTAGTGAGGTGTACGTTCATATTCTATTTAGTGACGTGTACGTTCATACTCTATTTAGTGAGGTGAACGTTCATATTCTATTTAGTGACGTGTACGTTCATACTCTATTAGTGAGGTGAACGCTCATATTCTATTTAGTAACGTGTACGTTCATACTCTATTTAGTGACGTGTACGTTCATACTCTATTTAGTGACGTGTACGTTCATACTCTTAGTGAGGTGAACGCTCATATTCTATTTAGCAACGTGTACGTTCATACTCTATTTAGTGACGTGTACGTTCATACTCTATTTAGTGACGTGTACGTTCATACTCTAGTGACGTGTACGTTCATACTCTATTTAGTGACGTGTACGTTCATACTCTAGTGACGTGTACGTTCATACTCTATTTCGGGAGGTGTACGTTCATATTCTATTTAGTGACGTGTACGTTCATATTCTATTTTGGGAGGTGTACGTTCATATTCCATTTAGTGACGTGTACGTTCATATTCTATTTAGTGACGTGTACGTTCATACTCTATTTAGTGACGTGTACGTTCATACTCTATTTAGTGACGTGTACGTTCATACTCTATTAAGTGACGTGTACGTTCATACTCTAGTTAGTGACGTGTACGTTCATATTCTATTTAGTGACGTGTACGTTCATACTCTATTTAGTGACGTGTACGTTCATACTCTATTTAGTGACGTGTACGTTCATACTCTATTTAGTGACGTGTACGTTCATACTCTATTAAGTGACGTGTACGTTCATACTCTAGTTAGTGAAGTGAACGTTCATACTCTTTAGTGACGTGTACGTTCATACTCTATTTAGTGAGATGAACGCTCATATTCTATTTAGTGAGGTGTACGTTCATATTCTATTTAGTAACGTGTACGTTCATACTCTATTTAGTGACGTGTACGTTCACACTCTTAATTAGTGAGGTGTACGTTCATATTCTATTTAGTGACGTGTACGTTCATACTCTATTTCGTGACGTGTACGTCCATACTCTATTTAGTGACGTGTACGTTCATACTCTATTTAGTGACGTGTACGTTCATACTCTATTTCGGGAGGTGTACGTTCATATTCTATTTAGTGACGTGTACGTTCATATTCTATTTAGTGATGTGTACGTTCATATTCTATTTAGTGAGGTGTACGTTCATATTCTATTTAGTGACGTGTACGTTCATACTCTATTTAGTGAGGTGAACGTTCATATTCTATTTAGTGACGTGTACGTTCATACTCTATTAGTGAGGTGAACGCTCATATTCTATTTAGTAACGTGTACGTTCATACTCTATTTAGTGACGTGTACGTTCATACTCTATTTAGTGACGTGTACGTTCATACTCTTAGTGAGGTGAACGCTCATTTTCTATTTAGTAACGTGTACGTTCTTACTCTATTTAGTGACGTGTACGTTCATACTCTATTTAGTGACGTGTACGTTCATACTCTAGTGACGTGTACGTTCATACTCTATTTAGTGACGTGTACGTTCATACTCTAGTGACGTGTACGTTCCTACTCTATTTCGGGAGGTGTACGTTCATATTCTATTTAGTGACGTGTACGTTCATATTCTATTTTGGGAGGTGTACGTTCATATTCTATTTAGTGATGTGTACGTTCATATTCTATTCTACTTAGTGAGGTGTATGTTCATATTCTATTTAGTGACGTGTACGTTCATACTCTATTTAGTGACGTGTCCGTTCATACTCTAATTAGTGAGGTGAACTTTCATATTCTATTTCGGGAGGTGTACGTTCATATTCTATTTAGTGATGTGTACGTTCATATTCTATTTAGTGACGTGTACGTTCATACTCTATTTAGTGACGTGTACGTTCATACTCTATTTAGTGACGTGTACGTTCATACTCTATTTAGTGACGTGTACGTTCATACTCTATTAAGTGACGTGTACGTTCATACTCTATTTCGGGAGGTGTACGTTCATATTCTATTTAGTGACGTGTACGTTCATATTCTATTTAGTGAGGTGTACGTTCATATTCTATTTAGTGACGTGTACGTTCATACTCTATTTAATGAGGTGAACGTTCATACTCTAATTAGTGAGGTGAACTTTCATATTCTATTTCGGGAGGTGTACGTTCATATTCTATTTAGTGATGTGTACGTTCATATTCTATTTAGTGACGTGTACGTTCATACTCTATTTAGTGACGTGTACGTTCATACTCTATTTAGTGACGTGTACGTTCATACTCTATTTAGTGACGTGTACGTTCATACTCTATTAAGTGACGTGTACGTTCATACTCTATTTAGTGAGGTGAACGTTCATATTCTATTTAGGGAAGTGAACGTTCATATTCTATTTAGTGACGTGTACATTCATATTCTATTTAGTGACGTGTACATTCATACTCTATTTAGTGACGTGTACGTTCATACTCTAGTTAGTGACGTGTACGTTCATACTCTAGTTAGTGAAGTGAACGTTCATACTCTTTAGTGACGTGTACGTTCATACTCTATTTAGTGAGATGAACGCTCATATTCTATTTAGTGAGGTGTACGTTCATATTCTATTTAGTGACGTGTACGTTCATACTCTATTTAGTGACGTGTACGTTCACACTCTTATTTAGTGAGGTGTACGTTCATATTCTATTTAGTGACGTGTACGTTCATACTCTATTTCGTGACGTGTACGTCCATACTCTATTTAGTGACGTGTACGTTCATACTCTATTTAGTGACGTGTACGTTCATACTCTATTTCGGGAGGTGTACGTTCATATTCTATTTAGTGACGTGTACGTTCATATTCTATTTAGTGATGTGTACGTTCATATTCTATTTAGTGAGGTGTACGTTCATATTCTATTTAGTGACGTGTACGTTCATACTCTATTTAGTGAGGTGAACGTTCATATTCTATTTAGTGACGTGTACGTTCATACTCTATTAGTGAGGTGAACGCTCATATTCTATTTAGTAACGTGTACGTTCATACTCTATTTAGTGACGTGTACGTTCATACTCTTAGTGAGGTGAACGCTCATATTCTATTTAGCAACGTGTACGTTCATACTCTATTTAGTGACGTGTACGTTCATACTCTATTTAGTGACGTGTACGTTCATACTCTAGTGACGTGTACGTTCATACTCTATTTAGTGACGTGTACGTTCATACTCTAGTGACGTGTACGTTCATACTCTATTTCGGGAGGTGTACGTTCATATTCTATTTAGTGACGTGTACGTTCATATTCTATTTTGGGAGGTGTACGTTCATATTCCATTTAGTGACGTGTACGTTCATATTCTATTTAGTGACGTGTACGTTCATACTCTATTTAGTGACGTGTACGTTCATACTCTATTTAGTGACGTGTACGTTCATACTCTACTAAGTGACGTGTACGTTCATACTCTAGTTAGTGACGTGTACGTTCATATTCTATTTAGTGACGTGTACGTTCATACTCTATTTAGTGACGTGTACGTTCATACTCTATTTAGTGACGTGTACGTTCATACTCTATTTAGTGACGTGTACGTTCATACTCTATTAAGTGACGTGTACGTTCATACTCTAGTTAGTGAAGTGAACGTTCATACTCTTTAGTGACGTGTACGTTCATACTCTATTTAGTGAGATGAACGCTCATATTCTATTTAGTGAGGTGTACGTTCATATTCTATTTAGTAACGTGTACGTTCATACTCTATTTAGTGACGTGTACGTTCACACTCTTATTTAGTGAGGTGTACGTTCATATTCTATTTAGTGACGTGTACGTTCATACTCTATTTCGTGACGTGTACGTCCATACTCTATTTAGTGACGTGTACGTTCATACTCTATTTAGTGACGTGTACGTTCATACTCTATTTCGGGTGGTGTACGTTCATATTCTATTTAGTGACGTGTACGTTCATATTCTATTTAGTGATGTGTACGTTCATATTCTATTTAGTGAGGTGTACGTTCATATTCTATTTAGTGACGTGTACGTTCATACTCTATTTAGTGAGGTGAACGTTCATATTCTATTTAGTGACGTGTACGTTCATACTCTATTAGTGAGGTGAACGCTCATATTCTATTTAGTAACGTGTACGTTCATACTCTATTTAGTGACGTGTACGTTCATACTCTATTTAGTGACGTGTACGTTCATACTCTTAGTGAGGTGAACGCTCATTTTCTATTTAGTAACGTGTACGTTCTTACTCTATTTAGTGACGTGTACGTTCATACTCTATTTAGTGACGTGTACGTTCATACTCTAGTGACGTGTACGTTCATACTCTATTTAGTGACGTGTACGTTCATACTCTAGTGACGTGTACGTTCCTACTCTATTTCGGGAGGTGTACGTTCATATTCTATTTAGTGACGTGTACGTTCATATTCTATTTTGGGAGGTGTACGTTCATATTCTATTTAGTGATGTGTACGTTCATATTCTATTCTACTTAGTGAGGTGTATGTTCATATTCTATTTAGTGACGTGTACGTTCATACTCTATTTAGTGACGTGTACGTTCATACTCTAATTAGTGAGGTGAACTTTCATATTCTATTTCGGGAGGTGTACGTTCATATTCTATTTAGTGATGTGTACGTTCATATTCTATTTAGTGACGTGTACGTTCATACTCTATTTAGTGACGTGTACGTTCATACTCTATTTAGTGACGTGTACGTTCATACTCTATTTAGTGACGTGTACGTTCATACTCTATTAAGTGACGTGTACGTTCATACTCTATTTCGGGAGGTGTACGTTCATATTCTATTTAGTGACGTGTACGTTCATATTCTATTTAGTGAGGTGTACGTTCATATTCTATTTAGTGACGTGTACGTTCATACTCTATTTAATGAGGTGAACGTTCATACTCTAATTAGTGAGGTGAACTTTCATATTCTATTTCGGGAGGTGTACGTTCATATTCTATTTAGTGATGTGTACGTTCATATTCTATTTAGTGACGTGTACGTTCATACTCTATTTAGTGACGTGTACGTTCATACTCTATTTAGTGACGTGTACGTTCATACTCTATTTAGTGACGTGTACGTTCATACTCTATTAAGTGACGTGTACGTTCATACTCTATTTCGGGAGGTGTACGTTCATATTCTATTTAGTGACGTGTACGTTCATACTCTATTTAGTGAGGTGAACGTTCATATTCTATTTAGTGAAGTGAACGTTCATATTCTATTTAGTGACGTGTACATTCATATTCTATTTAGTGACGTGTACATTCATACTCTATTTAGTGACGTGTACGTTCATACTCTAGTTAGTGACGTGTACGTTCATACTCTAGTTAGTGAAGTGAACGTTCATACTCTTTAGTGACGTGTACGTTCATACTCTATTTAGTGAGATGAACGCTCATATTCTATTTAGTGAGGTGTACGTTCATATTCTATTTAGTGACGTGTACGTTCATACTCTATTTAGTGACGTGTACGTTCACACTCTTATTTAGTGAGGTGTACGTTCATATTCTATTTAGTGACGTGTACGTTCATACTCTATTTCGTGACGTGTACGTCCATACTCTATTTAGTGACGTGTACGTTCATACTCTATTTAGTGACGTGTACGTTCATACTCTATTTCGGGAGGTGTACGTTCATATTCTATTTAGTGACGTGTACGTTCATATTCTATTTAGTGATGTGTACGTTCATATTCTATTTAGTGAGGTGTACGTTCATATTCTATTTAGTGACGTGTACGTTCATACTCTATTTAGTGAGGTGAACGTTCATATTCTATTTAGTGACGTGTACGTTCATACTCTATTAGTGAGGTGAACGCTCATATTCTATTTAGTAACGTGTACGTTCATACTCTATTTAGTGACGTGTACGTTCATACTCTATTTAGTGACGTGTACGTTCATACTCTTAGTGAGGTGAACGCTCATATTCTATTTAGCAACGTGTACGTTCATACTCTATTTAGTGACGTGTACGTTCATACTCTATTTAGTGACGTGTACGTTCATACTCTAGTGACGTGTACGTTCATACTCTATTTAGTGACGTGTACGTTCATACTCTAGTGACGTGTACGTTCATACTCTATTTCGGGAGGTGTACGTTCATATTCTATTTAGTGACGTGTACGTTCATATTCTATTTTGGGAGGTGTACGTTCATATTCTATTTAGTGATGTGTACGTTCATATTCTATTCTATTTAGTGAGGTGTATGTTCATATTCTATTTAGTGACGTGTACGTTCATACTCTAATTAGTGAGGTGAACTTTCATATTCTATTTCGGGAGGTGTACGTTCATATTCTATTTAGTGATGTGTACGTTCATATTCTATTTAGTGAGGTGTACGTTCATATTCCATTTAGTGACGTGTACGTTCATATTCTATTTAGTGACGTGTACGTTCATATTCTATTTAGTGACGTGTACGTTCATACTCTATTTAGTGACGTGTACGTCCATACTCTATTTCGTGACGTGTACATCCATACTCTATTTAGTGACGTGTACGTTCATACTCTATTTAGTGACGTGTACGTTCATACTCTATTTAGTGACGTGTACGTTCATACTCTATTTAGTGACGTGTACGTTCATACTCTATTAAGTGACGTGTACGTTCATACTCTATTTCGGGAGGTGTACGTTCATATTCTATTTAGTGATGTGTACGTTCATATTCTATTTAGTGAGGTGTACGTTCATATTCCATTTAGTGACGTGTACGTTCATATTCTATTTAGTGACGTGTACGTTCATACTCTATTTAGTGACGTGTACGTTCATACTCTATTTAGTGACGTGTACGTTCATACTCTATTAAGTGACGTGTACGTTCATACTCTAGTTAGTGACGTGTACGTTCATACTCTAGTTAGTGACGTGTACTGTGCGCAAGGGCACGTGAGTTGAGTCGGTTGTGGGTAGAAACCCGGAGAGAGATCGAGAAGACAAGTTCACCGTGCGGTAACAATAACTCAACTGTTTATTCACTTCACTCGATTACATGTAAGTTACAATGAAACAACAAACAAACTACTAATAATAACACCGGGATGTGATTGGTTGAAATAACTGTGGGTGTGGCAACAGCAGTGGGTGTCTAATTAGGTCAGACTAACAGTCTCCACATTACTCCCGGCGGCAGAAATAAATACTACATGTACATGCATTGTAGTAACGAACAAATCACTAGAAAATCGAATAAAACATAAAAAATATAAACGAATAATAGAATAACAACGTTGATGTTCACAAAAAGAATACGAACTAAACAATTTAAAATTAAACGGTAACTAGCACAAATCAAGTCATCAAAATGTTCGATTTAAGAAGTAGGACCTGACCAGTCATTAATCCAATCCCTAATTCTTTGTCGGGCTCTGATGTTCGCCTCACGCCGTGGAGGCCGATTAGAAATAACATTAGCAGTACGTGTGTCATTAGAATCGTTAATATGTCTATTGTTATCAGTGTCCAAGATTTGTATATTATCAGTGTCCAAGCATTGCATATTATCCGTAGAGACTTCAATAGGATATAGTTTCACAATAGGACGATTTGTTTTACCGTTACGCGTTCTGATATTTGCAGCGCGAGTTATACCGTCGTTTCCTGTTATAAGAGACTCGACCACGGCTAAATCCCATAACGTACGTTTCTTGTTGTCTGAATGTACAAGTACAACGTCTCCAGACTTGATCGCGTTTGTTAATTTCCCGGTTTTTTGTCGTTCATGTCGTTCTCGGAGTGCTGATAAATATTCTAACTCCCATTTTTTCCAAAGTCGATCCATAGTTTCACTGAGCTTCGTGGCACGTTTATGGAGAGTTTCCTTTGTTTCGTACGTCGGATCGATGAGTTCCTCCATGTCGATAGTTACATGTGGCAATGTGTTCAACGTACGGCCATGGAGTAAGTGAGCTGGGGTGAGGGGAGTCGCCTCTGCGTCGTCACCATAAACATAAGTTATCGGACGGTTGTTTATTGTTGTTTCTATTTCGCACAATATAGTATTCATTTCATCCATTGTGACGAATGCGCGACGAAGTACTTTCTTTAACGTGTTCTTTGTCATACCAATCATGCGTTCATAGAAACCTCCCCACCAAGGAGCGCGTTTTGGAATGAATGTCCACTGAATGTGATGGTTTGCAAGGAAGGCTTTTACTTGCGGGTCGTTGAACAGATCGTTGATTTCCTTAGCGGCGGATAAGTAGGTCGTGGCGTTGTCGGAAACGATTCGTGTAGGCAGAGATCTGCGCGCCGCAAAACGTCGAAAAGCGCGGAGAAAACTATCGGTTGATAAATCTTGAACCAATTCCAAGTGTATTGCTCTGGTATTAGCACACGTAAAGAGACATATGTAACATTTTCTCTCGCCGCCATTTTCCCGTTTAACGTAAAGTTCACCAGTGAAATCAATGCCACAAACCTGAAAGGGTTCAGATTTCTGGGTGCGATAGTTAGGCAGAGGGGCGGTGATTGGTTTCATGTAAGAACGTCCGGTAACACGTTTGCATATTACACATTTCCGTAGTAACGCCTTGACGGTAGCTCTAATCCTTGTAATCCAGTATGTTTGACGTAATAACGTGACAGTACTTTGTAGTCCGGAATGTAGTGATCTTTCATGGGCATCACGAACTAGTAAATTCGTAAACTGGTGATCAGGAGGTATTAAAATTGGAAACTTAGCATTGTCTCCAATGGGCGCATTGTGTAGACGACCACCACAGCGGATGACGTGTTGTTTATCAATAAATAAACGAAGTTGTCGAATTAAAGGCGAGGCTTTGTTATTTTCAACTTGTAGGAATTCACGTTCTTTTTGATAACGCGTCTTCTGTACATATACTACCCATTTTGATTGTGCCTGCGTGATTTCGTTCGCTGCTAACTCATTCAGATTTCGAGATTGTGCAGGTTTTTTGATGTTATCGACGAACCTTAAAACAAGCGCGGTAATACGATTTAACTTTTGTAAAGAGTTGTATCGATTTATATCAACAATTTGACCAATGCCGGTAGTACTGACAGTGTCCAAACCAGCATTGGTTTGACCGATGATGTCAGTGTTGACTTTGTCAGCGTTTTCAGTAGAATCGTGAAGCTCGATCTGTTCATCAGTTGTACATGTTGGGGTTTTCTTATTCAGAACGTTGTTAATAATAATAATAATAAAGATAATTTATTGCATCCTTAGAAATACAGTGTTTCCATCAGTTTATAGCAACAAAAGTAAGATATTAAAAAACAAAATAACAAAATAACTATAGCAAATAATAAATGATAGATTTTAGTGTTTTTGTTAAGTATCTTTCTCGTTTCTCATTAAGAACGAGCTGTGTATAAATTCTCCAACAAGTTTGATTACATTTGTGTTAGAATTTTTCATTAAGTATGTAAATTTCTGTTGGTCAGTTTTTGACCAACAGAAATTTACATACTTAATGAAAAATTCTAACACAAATGTAATCAAACTTGTTATGTACGCATTTCGGGCCATGCCACCAAAGTTTAGAATTGTTGAGCTGCTCTGTAGTTATTCCTCTTGTCAAAAGATCGGCGGGGTTTTGAGTTGTTGGAATGTATCGATAGTCCCTGAATGAAAACGATTTAATTTCCTCGATGCGATGTCTGACGAATGCCGGTAATTTAGCTTTGCTGTTAATCCAGCTTAATACAATTTGACTGTCCGAGAAGAGAATTTTCTCCTCAATATGAAGGCGTGCAGATAGTTGGTTTTCAACGAATTTTGTAAGTCTTGTTCCTAACACAGCTGCCATAAGTTCCAGTCGTGGTAGGGTGATGTCTTTCACTGGTGCAACTCGGGATTTGGCCATGACTAGATTTGCCGATGTGTTTGATACAAGATAGACAGATGCACCATACGCTTTAGTGCTGCTGTCCACAAAGCATACGAGTTTATAAGAGTTCGTTTCCTCGGCGTTAGTGTACAGGCGTGGAACGGTGATATTGGATGCATTTCGTAAGTCCGTTTCAATTTTCGACCAAGTGTTCGTTAAATGTGTCGACAGTTCTTTATCCCATTCAAGATTCTCCTTCCATAATGCCTGTATAAATATTTTGGCTTTTACATGAACCGGATTTAATAGTCCGAGTGGATCAAACAAACAATTCGTACGTCTAACAATTTCTCGTTTAGTTATCTTCTCGGTAGGTTGGTGTTCGTACGATTTGTAGCCGATAGTATCTGTATTTGTATTCCACTTCATACCAAGTAATGATGGGTTATTGTCATCGAGTAAAACTCCGTCCTTCCTAGCGATGTCTTGCAATAGAGAACTGTTTGTTGACCACGAACGGAGATTGAACCCAGCGGAAGTAGTCAAATCGTTGGCGTCGTTGTAGTACGAAATAGCATCGACGTCATTCTTTGCACCACTTAGAACGTTGTCGACATATATATTTTCGCGTAGATCCCTGGCGGTGTTAGTGTCAAACATTTGTAGGTGTTTTCGAATAACAGCATTTAAAATGGCGGGGCTGGCGACTGATCCAAAAAGAACAGATGAGAAACGGAAGACAATAAAGTCACTTTCTGTGTCGGTCGGATCCGAAAGCCATAGAAACTTTGTAAATTCTCTGTCCTCTTCATGAAGAGCCACGTGTAAAAATGCTTTCTCCAAATCACTGACCAAGGCTATCGGATGCGTACGGAATCTTAGCAATATACCTGCTAAATCATTAAGTAACATGGGACCCTTATCGAGACAGTCGTTAAGACTCGGAGTTTGACAAGTATTGCAGCTGCAATCATAGACAATCCTAATTGGTGTATTTATTTATTTATTTATTTATTTATTAACACACAACATCCCTCGGAGGGGATGAAAAGGGTTACAAATCAGATATTAGTAAAAGAAAAATAACCACATAAAGAGTAAGGGAACAAAAAGGCATAAAAAAAAAAAAAAGATAATAAGTTGAATACAAGGAATGTATTACTGGCTTAGTTTATGTAGGTGCTGCTGTCTTGTATTAAAACAGTTTTTTAAATATTGCGCTAAAGGAATTGACATTTTCTCGTCACTTAGTAATGATATGAATTTATTTTCATTACTAAATTTGTCAAAATTTGGTATACGTTTATTAGCTACAATGTAAAGTTTTGATCTTATTTCATTGTAATGAGGACAATTTGTGACAAAATGTTGTTCATCTTCAACATGGTCATTGTCGCACATATTGCAGACTCTGTCTTTAAAATCCAATCCTGTATGCCGGCCTGTTTCAATTTTCAGACAGTGGTTGCCAAGTCTAAATTTTGTTAAGGATTTGCGAAGTTCACTGTTTTTCATAATTGTTAAGTAGTTTTCTTGTTCTATTTTGGTTTTAAAAAGTTTGTAGGTTCTTAGTTTATTTTTAGAATTTGATTTTTTCCTATTGTCATTATTTATTTCATTTTTCCACTCAGTTGTAAACTCTTCTTTTAATTTCTCATCAATTGTTTTTAATTTTGATAATGAGATAATATTTGTTTCATTTAAAAGATAAGAATGGTTAATATTATTTAATATCAGATCAAGTTTTTTAAACCATTTACTTTTAATAATTTTATTGACATAGTATGCTTCTTGAAGTAGAGTATTTGTGGAATTTGCAATACGATTGGCATATTTTATCATTTGTTTCTTAATAAAAGAGTCAAGAGGTAATTTTCCCAATTCACTATATATTGCCATGATTGGTGTATTTTTTGAGATACCAAGAATGTACCGATAGTATGTAAGCTGAACATCCTCTACAATTGATTTTGTAGAGCTTTCTTCTCCCCAAATGTCACTCCCATACACAATAACTGGTCTGATAAGTTTATCAAATAGTGACAGTAGTATGGACATGTCCAGATTACCAGATCCAATTTTGGTCTTTAATGAGAATAAGGCTTTTATTCCTTTTCTTTTTAGGTTTTTCATTGCATCTTTAAATTTACCATTTGGACTCATAGTTAAGCCAAGATAATTGAAATCTTTAACTATATTGATTTCTTTTCCTTCATAAAAGAATATTTCCTTGTTAAGGAGTCTGTTACACTTATTGAATATCATTATTTTTGTTTTATCTGTGTTGACAGACAACTGCCATTTTGATGTGTAGGCTGATAGTTTATCCAAACAGTTTTGTAATCCCCTTTTGGATTTTGAAAGAATCACAATATCATCTGCATAAAGAAGGCAATTAATGGGTGTGTTGTGTAACAGTGTAGGGTCACAATGATCATTATCAAAAATATCAGGCAGGTCATTAATAAATAAATTAAACAGACTTGGGCTAAGGTTGCATCCTTGTTTTACTCCGATATTTGAACAAAATGATTCTGTTAAACCATTTCTTGTTTTTACCTTATATTTCACATCACCATACATATCTTTTATAATTTTGTACATATTACCATTTACACCATTTTTCAACAATTTATAAAAAAGACCTTCATGCCAAACACTATCAAAGGCTTTTTTGAGGTCTACAAAGCAGGCATAAATTTTATTTGATGTTTTCAATTTATTTTTATCATTTGCCTGATGGATGATCTCCTTGTCCTGATGGAGGTATTTATTAATAATAGTTTTCAGGATAAACAGATTGTCTGTTGTCCGACAGTCTTTCCTGAATCCAAATTGTTTATTAGAGAGGATATTATTTTTTTCTAGATATGAAACTAGTCTTGTGTTTAAAATACTATTAAATAATTTACCTAAACAACTTGAAATTGCTATTCCCCTGTAATTAGAAGGGTTCAATTTTGATCCAGATTTGTGCAAGGGTACAATAAGACTAGTATTCCAAGAATCGGGGAATTTGCCAGACATGAACACTATGTTAAAAAGTTTTTGTAGTGCGTCTGACAGGTAATAACCACCACATTTAAAAACCTCATTACTGATTTTGTCTTCTGCTGATGACTTATTATTTTTTAATTGGCTAATTGCTTTTTTAATTTCATTTTTTTGAATAGGACCATTCAAAGATTCTGTATTGACTGCGTCCACACTTTTCTCTAAAGTTTCTAGATGTGTTTTCATATTAGAGTGAACAGTGTTGTTTTTATTTAACAGTTTTTTAAAGTAAATTAAAAGTGTAGTGGGGGAGTCCTTTTTGACGGCATGGTGAGGAAGGTAGTGCCCTTGATTCGGATTATCGGAGTCCAGTCGTTCAATAAACCCACGGTGTTCTTGCTCCTTTATAATACGGTCGTAAACAGGAAGTAAATCGGATGGAAGCTTACGTACCATATGACGTGTTCGTTTTTCGACGATCCGCCTATTTGTTGGTAATACCGGGTGATTTTCTTTCCAGGGAAGTCGGGCAAAGTATTGTTTGTCGCGTTGTTCGATATTCTGTTCGCAAAACGTTTCGAATTCGTCTGCCTTGTCATCAGTAGAGTCCGTGTTGGCAGGTTCACGAATGCCAATGGTGTCAAAATCCCAGAGTTTAGTTACGGGATCGTCAGTTGGTGAATATGCGTTCACGTGAAAGCTGGTGACGTCAGTTGGGAATGACGCATCACGTGACGTTGGTCCAGAGAGTAGGTAACCCAAACGAGATGAAACAGCGGTCGGCCCGTTGCCTTTGATGGTTTTGTCGCCCACGAATGACCAATAATGATCGGCACCAATCAAAAGAGATATGTTCAAATATTTATGGTTTACAGCAGGATGCGCTAGCTGGAGTCCTTTGATGTGCGGTAAATTCAGTACAGCTGGACAAATATGATTGTTAATTGGATTGCAGATTTCAGGAACAATTAACGTAGATATTGATATATCGGGCCCCCATGTTGTTTTTACCGTCAACGTTACGTAATTGAGCCTTTTCGGCGCAGATTTCTTATTGCCAAAGGTGGAGATTTGGACCGATGTTTGTCCGTCTGGCGTCAGGTGTAAATGTTCGGCTAATTTCTCAGAGATAAACGATCTTGTAGCTCCTTCGTCAAATAGGATTGTTGCGTCGGCCGATGCTTTATCCGAGTAGACTTGAGTAATCGCCGTTTTGAGAAGTACGTTGCCGCTAGTTGATTGAAGGTCGGTTGACACAGAATTAGCGTGGATTTTCTGGCTGTTGGTATTGCTTGAAGTGTCTGGTTTCGATAGTTTTGGCGATTGTTTGAACGCATGATGAATCGTAGTGTGGTGTTTGCTGTCGCATTTCCGACATTTAAAGACAGATTGACAAGATCGCGAAGAGTGTCCTTTGCTTAAACAATTAAAACATAGTCCTTTCGTTTTGATGATCTCGAAGCGTTGCATATGGTCGGTTACGTTCGTGCAATCGAAGGGACGATGTGAATTACTGCAGAAAACACAATCTGGTTTGCGAGTTTTTGTGTTGGTGTGAAGTGCTTGAGCAGAGAACTGTACATTACGCATAGGCGATTCGTTGTAGGCGAAAGACGATACGGAATTGTTAGAGATTTCGCCAGCCTCCATTGCTTCGATCTCCTTACACACAGATTCACGTAGATTTTTAAATGACCAATCGTCGGTTCCATGGTCGCGAGTGATGATTCGACGGAAATTTCCTGGAAGTTTTTCTAGGATGATAGGTATGAGGAAATCTCCGTACGAGTCTTCGCTCTTCCCAAGTGCTTCTAAGCCTCTTCTGTAACTCTCCATGTTGTCGTAGAAAAACTTTAGTGAGGATAAGTCATTAGACGGTTTTGGCAATTCCCAAAGTGCTTTCATATATGCATTTCGTATTTTATGTTTCAGTCCGTAACGTCGTTTTAGTAATTCTAAGGCGTGTTTGTAGTTCTCGTTTGTCAGTTGTAATCCCTCGATTACTTTAGCCGCTTCTCCCTTTACATGTGCTCGTAGGTATTGAAATTTATTTACCTCATCCAACATGTCGTCCTTGTCTATAGCTGCTTCAAACGTGTCGATAAAACTTTGCCAAGAAAGAATATCACCTGAAAATTCTTCGAGATCTAGTTTAGGTAGATTTACAGTTCGTCTTCTGGACGCTGAGTTGTTACTTGTGAACGACGTGCTTGACATTTCAGATGATGTCTGTGTTGTTGGCGTTGTTGGTGTATCGGCGCGTTGGATGAAGTTCCTTATCTCCACGATTCTTTCTTTGATATCAATGACGTAGTTGTCTGCATCAAGAAATAGATTGTCGAACTCTGTTTCGTCGGCTCTTTTGAGAATTTCTTCATCCAATGCTCTGATCTGCTCCAATCTTGATGTAATATCTTCATGCGTTGCGATGAGAACGTCTTTTTCATGTTGCGTCAATGGGTCATCTTTGGACATGATGTCAGTGGCTTTTTGTAACTGTCTCGTCATTTGAGCACGGTGTCCTCTTCTACTTGCAGAATGTTTAACTCGTTCTGCCATGTTTCTATGCGTTGTAGAATTTCCTCCAAAGTACGTTGATCCTGGTCTCGGCACCAAATGTGCGCAAGGGCACGTGAGTTGAGTCGGTTGTGGGTAGAAACCCGGAGAGAGCTCGAGAAGACAAGTTCACCGTGCGGTAACAATAACTCAACTGTTTATTCACTTCACTCGATTACATGTAAGTTACAATGAAACAACAAACAAACTACTAATAATAACACCGGGATGTGATTGGTTGAAATAACTGTGGGTGTGGCAACAGCAGTGGGTGTCTAATTAGGTCAGACTAACAGTCTCCACATGTACGTTCATACTCTATTTAGTGAAGTGAACGTTCATATTCTATTTAGTGACGTGTACATTCATATTCTATTTAGTGACGTGTACATTCATACTCAATTTAGTGAAGTGAACGTTCATACTCTAGTTAGTGACGTGAACGTTCATACTCTATTTAGTGAAGTGAACGTTCATACTCTTTAGTGACGTGTACGTTCATACTCTATTTAGTGACGCATACTTTCATACTCTATTTAGTGAGATGAACGCTCATATTCTATTTAGTGAGGTGTACGTTCATATTCTATTTAGTGACGTGTACGTTCATACTCTATTTAGTGACGTGTACGTTCACACTCTTATTTAGTGAGGTGTACGTTCATATTCTATTTAGTGAGGTGTACGTTCATATTCTATTTAGTGACGTGTACGTTCATATTCTATTTAGTGACGTGTACGTTTATACTCTATTTAGTGACGTGTACGTCCATACTCTATTTCGTGACGTGTACGTCCATACTCTATTTAGTGACGTGTACGTTCATACTCTATTTAGTGACGTGTACGTTCATACTCTATTAAGTGACGTGTACGTTCATACTCTATTTAGTGACGTGTACATTCATACTCTATTTAGTGACGTGTACGTTCATACTCTATTAAGTGACGTGTACGTTCATACTCTATTTCGGGAGGTGTACGTTCATATTCTATTTAGTGACGTGTACGTTCATACTCTATTTAGTGAGGTGAACGTTCATATTCTATTTAGTGAGGTGTACGTTCATATTCCATTTAGTGAGGTGTACGTTCATATTCTATTTAGTGACGTGTACGTTCATACTCTATTTAGTGACGTGTACGTTCATACTCTATTTAGTGACGTGTACGTTCATACTCTATTTATTGACGTGTACGTTCATACTCTATTAAGTGACGTGTACGTTCATACTCTATTTCGGGAGGTGTACGTTCATATTCTATTTAGTGACGTGTACGTTCATACTCTATTTAGTGAGGTGAACGTTCATACTCTATTTCGGGAGGTGTACGTTCATATTCTATTTAGTGATGTGTACATTCATATTCTATTTAGTGTGGTGTACGTTCATATTCCATTTAGTGACGTGTACGTTCATATTCTATTTAGTGACGTGTACGTTCATACTCTATTTAGTGACGTGTACGTTCATACTCTATTTAGTGACGTGTACGTTCATACTCTATTAAGTGACGTGTACGTTCATACTCTATTTCGGGAGGTGTACGTTCATATTCTATTTAGTGAGGTGTACGTTCATATTCTATTTAGTGACGTGTACGTTCATACTCTATTTAATGAGGTGAACGTTCATATTCTATTTAGTGACGTGTACGTTAATACTCTATTTAGTGACGTGTACGTTCATACTCTAGTGAGTGACGTGTACGTTCATACTCTAGTTAGTGACGTGTACGTTCATATTCAATTTAGTGAAGTGAACGTTCATACTCTAGTTAGTGACGTGAACGTTCATACTCTATTTAGTGAAGTGAACGTTCATACTCTTTAGTGACGTGTACGTTCATACTCTATTTAGTGACGTGTACGTTCACACTCTTATTTAGTGAGGTGTACGTTCATATTCTATTTAGTGAGGTGTACGTTCATATTCTATTTAGTGACGTGTACGTTTATACTCTATTTAGTGACGTGTACGTTTATACTCTATTTAGTGACGTGTACGTCCATACTCTATTTCGTGACGTGTACGTCCATACTCTATTTAGTGACGTGTACGTTCATACTCTATTTAGTGACGTGTACGTTCATACTCTATTAAGTGACGTGTACGTTCATACTCTATTTAGTGACGTGTACATTCATACTCTATTTAGTGACGTGTACGTTCATACTCTATTAAGTGACGTGTACGTTCATACTCTATTTCGGGAGGTGTACGTTCATATTCTATTAAGTGACGTGTACGTTCATACTCTATTTAGTGAGGTGAACGTTCATATTCTATTTAGTGAGGTGTACGTTCATATTCTATTTAGTGACGTGTACGTTCATATTCTATTTAGTGACGTGTACGTTTATACTCTATTTAGTGACGTGTACGTCCATACTCTATTTCGTGACGTGTACGTCCATACTCTATTTAGTGACGTGTACGTTCATACTCTATTTAGTGACGTGTACGTTCATACTCTATTAAGTGACGTGTACGTTCATACTCTATTTAGTGACGTGTACATTCATACTCTATTTAGTGACGTGTACGTTCATACTCTATTAAGTGACGTGTACGTTCATACTCTATTTCGGGAGGTGTACGTTCATATTCTATTTAGTGACGTGTACGTTCATACTCTATTTAGTGAGGTGAACGTTCATATTCTATTTAGTGAGGTGTACGTTCATATTCCATTTAGTGAGGTGTACGTTCATATTCTATTTAGTGACGTGTACGTTCATACTCTATTTAGTGACGTGTACGTTCATACTCTAATTAGTGAGGTGAACTTTCATATTCTATTTCGGGAGGTGTACGTTCATATTCTATTTAGTGATGTGTACGTTCATATTCTATTTAGTGACGTGTACGTTCATACTCTATTTAGTGACGTGTACGTTCATACTCTATTTAGTGACGTGTACGTTCATACTCTATTTAGTGACGTGTACGTTCATACTCTATTAAGTGACGTGTACGTTCATACTCTATTTCGGGAGGTGTACGTTCATATTCTATTTAGTGACGTGTACGTTCATATTCTATTTAGTGAGGTGTACGTTCATATTCTATTTAGTGACGTGTACGTTCATACTCTATTTAATGAGGTGAACGTTCATACTCTATTTCGGGAGGTGTACGTTCATATTCTATTTAGTGATGTGTACATTCATATTCTATTTAGTGTGGTGTACGTTCATATTCCATTTAGTGACGTGTACGTTCATATTCTATTTAGTGACGTGTACGTTCATACTCTATTTAGTGACGTGTACGTTCATACTCTATTTAGTGACGTGTACGTTCATACTCTATTAAGTGACGTGTACGTTCATACTCTATTTCGGGAGGTGTACGTTCATATTCTATTTAGTGAGGTGTACGTTCATATTCTATTTAGTGACGTGTACGTTCATACTCTATTTAATGAGGTGTACGTTCATACTCTATTAAGTGACGTGTACGTTCATACTCTATTTCGGGAGGTGTACGTTCATATTCTATTTAGTGAGGTGTACGTTCATATTCTATTTAGTGACGTGTACGTTCATACTCTATTTAATGAGGTGAACGTTCATATTCTATTTAGTGACGTGTACGTTAATACTCTATTTAGTGACGTGTACGTTCATACTCTAGTGAGTGACGTGTACGTTCATACTCTAGTTAGTGACGTGTACGTTCATATTCAATTTAGTGAAGTGAACGTTCATACTCTAGTTAGTGACGTGAACGTTCATACTCTATTTAGTGAAGTGAACGTTCATACTCTTTAGTGACGTGTACGTTCATACTCTATTTAGTGACGTGTACGTTCACACTCTTATTTAGTGAGGTGTACGTTCATATTCTATTTAGTGAGGTGTACGTTCATATTCTATTTAGTGACGTGTACGTTCATATTCTATTTAGTGACGTGTACGTTTATACTCTATTTAGTGACGTGTACGTCCATACTCTATTTAGTGACGTGTACGTCCATACTCTATTTAGTGACGTGTACGTTCATACTCTATTTAGTGACGTGTACGTTCATACTCTATTAAGTGACGTGTACGTTCATACTCTATTTAGTGACGTGTACATTCATACTCTATTTAGTGACGTGTACGTTCATACTCTATTAAGTGACGTGTACGTTCATACTCTATTTCGGGAGGTGTACGTTCATATTCTATTTAGTGACGTGTACGTTCATACTCTATTTAGTGAGGTGAACGTTCATATTCTATTTAGTGAGGTGTACGTTCATATTCTATTTAGTGACGTGTACGTTCATATTCTATTTAGTGACGTGTACGTTTATACTCTATTTAGTGACGTGTACGTCCATACTCTATTTCGTGACGTGTACGTCCATACTCTATTTAGTGACGTGTACGTTCATACTCTATTTAGTGACGTGTACGTTCATACTCTATTAAGTGACGTGTACGTTCATACTCTATTTAGTGACGTGTACATTCATACTCTATTTAGTGACGTGTACGTTCATACTCTATTAAGTGACGTGTACGTTCATACTCTATTTCGGGAGGTGTACGTTCATATTCTATTTAGTGACGTGTACGTTCATACTCTATTTAGTGAGGTGAACGTTCATATTCTATTTAGTGAGGTGTACGTTCATATTCCATTTAGTGAGGTGTACGTTCATATTCTATTTAGTGACGTGTACGTTCATACTCTATTTAGTGACGTGTACGTTCATACTCTATTTAGTGACGTGTACGTTCATACTCTATTTAGTGACGTGTACGTTCATATTCTATTTAGTGATGTGTACGTTCATATTCTATTTAGTGAGGTGTACGTTCATATTCCATTTAGTGTCGTGTACGTTCATATTCTATTTAGTGACGTGTACGTTCATACTCTATTTAGTGACGTGTACGTTCATACTCTATTTAGTGACGTGTACGTTCATACTCTATTAAGTGACGTGTACGTTCATACTCAATTTAGTGAAGTGAACGTTCATACTCTTTAGTGACGTGTACGTTCATACTCTATTTAGTGACGCGTACTTTCATACTCTATTTAGTGAGATGAACGCTCATATTCTATTTAGTGAGGTGTACGTTCATATTCTATTTAGTGACGTGTACGTTCATACTCTATTTAGTGACGTGTACGTTCACACTCTTATTTAGTGAGGTGTACGTTCATATTCTATTTAGTGAGGTGTACGTTCATATTCTATTTAGTGACGTGTACGTTCATATTCTATTTAGTGACGTGTACGTTTATACTCTATTTAGTGACGTGTACGTCCATACTCTATTTCGTGACGTGTACGTCCATACTCTATTTAGTGACGTGTACGTTCATACTCTATTTAGTGACGTGTACGTTCATACTCTATTAAGTGACGTGTACGTTCATACTCTATTTCGGGAGGTGTACGTTCATATTCTATTTAGTGACGTGTACGTTCATATTCTATTTAGTGAGGTGTACGTTCATATTCTATTTAGTGACGTGTACGTTCATACTCTATTTAATGAGGTGAACGTTCATACTCTAATTAGTGAGGTGAACTTTCATATTCTATTTCGGGAGGTGTACGTTCATATTCTATTTAGTGATGTGTACGTTCATATTCTATTTAGTGACGTGTACGTTCATACTCTATTTAGTGACGTGTACGTTCATACTCTATTTAGTGACGTGTACGTTCATACTCTATTTAGTGACGTGTACGTTCATACTCTATTAAGTGACGTGTACGTTCATACTCTATTTCGGGAGGTGTACGTTCATATTCTATTTAGTGACGTGTACGTTCATACTCTATTTAGTGAGGTGAACGTTCATATTCTATTTAGTGAAGTGAACGTTCATATTCTATTTAGTGACGTGTACATTCATATTCTATTTAGTGACGTGTACATTCATACTCTATTTAGTGACGTGTACGTTCATACTCTAGTTAGTGACGTGTACGTTCATACTCTAGTTAGTGAAGTGAACGTTCATACTCTTTAGTGACGTGTACGTTCATACTCTATTTAGTGAGATGAACGCTCATATTCTATTTAGTGAGGTGTACGTTCATATTCTATTTAGTGACGTGTACGTTCATACTCTATTTAGTGACGTGTACGTTCACACTCTTATTTAGTGAGGTGTACGTTCATATTCTATTTAGTGACGTGTACGTTCATACTCTATTAAGTGACGTGTACGTTCATACTCTAGTTAGTGAAGTGAACGTTCATACTCTTTAGTGACGTGTACGTTCATACTCTATTTAGTGAGATGAACGCTCATATTCTATTTAGTGAGGTGTACGTTCATATTCTATTTAGTAACGTGTACGTTCATACTCTATTTAGTGACGTGTACGTTCACACTCTTATTAAGTGAGGTGTACGTTCATATTCTATTTAGTGACGTGTACGTTCATACTCTATTTCGTGACGTGTACGTCCATACTCTATTTAGTGACGTGTACGTTCATACTCTATTTAGTGACGTGTACGTTCATACTCTATTTCGGGAGGTGTACGTTCATATTCTATTTAGTGACGTGTACGTTCATATTCTATTTAGTGATGTGTACGTTCATATTCTATTTAGTGAGGTGTACGTTCATATTCTATTTAGTGACGTGTACGTTCATACTCTATTTAGTGAGGTGAACGTTCATATTCTATTTAGTGACGTGTACGTTCATACTCTATTAGTGAGGTGAACGCTCATATTCTATTTAGTAACGTGTACGTTCATACTCTATTTAGTGACGTGTACGTTCATACTCTATTTAGTGACGTGTACGTTCATACTCTTAGTGAGGTGAACGCTCATATTCTATTTAGTAACTTGTACGTTCTTACTCTATTTAGTGACGTGTACGTTCATACTCTATTTAGTGACGTGTACGTTCATACTCTAGTGACGTGTACGTTCATACTCTATTTAGTGACGTGTACGTTCATACTCTAGTGACGTGTACGTTCCTACTCTATTTCGGGAGGTGTACGTTCATATTCTATTTAGTGACGTGTACGTTCATATTCTATTTTGGGAGGTGTACGTTCATATTCTATTTAGTGATGTGTACGTTCATATTATATTCTACTTAGTGAGGTGTATGTTCATATTCTATTTAGTGACGTGTACGTTCATACTCTATTTAGTGACGTGTACGTTCATACTCTAATTAGTGAGGTGAACTTTCATATTCAATTTCGGGAGGTGTACGTTCATATTCTATTTAGTGATGTGTACGTTCATATTCTATTTAGTGACGTGTACGTTCATACTCTATTTAGTGACGTGTACGTTCATACTCTATTTAGTGACGTGTACGTTCATACTCTATTTAGTGACGTGTACGTTCATACTCTATTAAGTGACGTGTACGTTCATACTCTATTTCGGGAGGTGTACGTTCATATTCTATTTAGTGACGTGTACGTTCATATTCTATTTAGTGAGGTGTACGTTCATATTCTATTTAGTGACGTGTACGTTCATACTCTATTTAATGAGGTGAACGTTCATACTCTAATTAGTGAGGTGAACTTTCATATTCTATTTCGGGAGGTGTACGTTCATATTCTATTTAGTGATGTGTACGTTCATATTCTATTTAGTGACGTGTACGTTCATACTCTATTTAGTGACGTGTACGTTCATACTCTATTTAGTGACGTGTACGTTCATACTCTATTTAGTGACGTGTACGTTCATACTCTATTAAATGACGTGTACGTTCATACTCTATTTCGGGAGGTGTACGTTCATATTCTATTTAGTGACGTGTACGTTCATACTCTATTTAGTGAGGTGAACGTTCATATTCTATTTAGTGAAGTGAACGTTCATATTCTATTTAGTGACGTGTACATTCATATTCTATTTAGTGACGTGTACATTCATACTCTATTTAGTGACGTGTACGTTCATACTCTAGTTAGTGACGTGTACGTTCATACTCTAGTTAGTGAAGTGAACGTTCATACTCTTTAGTGACGTGTACGTTCATACTCTATTTAGTGAGATGAACGCTCATATTCTATTTAGTGAGGTGTACGTTCATATTCTATTTAGTGACGTGTACGTTCATACTCTATTTAGTGACGTGTACGTTCACACTCTTATTTAGTGAGGTGTACGTTCATATTCTATTTAGTGACGTGTACGTTCATACTCTATTTCGTGACGTGTACGTCCATACTCTATTTAGTGACGTGTACGTTCATACTCTATTTAGTGACGTGTACGTTCATACTCTAGTGACGTGTACGTTCATACTCTATTTAGTGACGTGTACGTTCATACTCTAGTGACGTGTACGTTCCTACTCTATTTCGGGAGGTGTACGTTCATATTCTATTTAGTGACGTGTACGTTCATATTCTATTTTGGGAGGTGTACGTTCATATTCTATTTAGTGATGTGTACGTTCATATTCTATTTAGTGAGGTGTACGTTCATATTCTATTTAGTGACGTGTACGTTCATACTCTATTTAGTGAGGTGAACGTTCATATTCTATTTAGTGACGTGTACGTTCATACTCTATTAGTGAGGTGAACGCTCATATTCTATTTAGTAACGTGTACGTTCATACTCTATTTAGTGACGTGTACGTTCATACTCTATTTAGTGACGTGTACGTTCATACTCTTAGTGAGGTGAACGCTCATATTCTATTTAGCAACGTGTACGTTCATACTCTATTTAGTGACGTGTACGTTCATACTCTATTTAGTGACGTGTACGTTCATACTCTAGTGACGTGTACGTTCATACTCTATTTAGTGACGTGTACGTTCATACTCTAGTGACGTGTACGTTCATACTCTATTTCGGGAGGTGTACGTTCATATTCTATTTAGTGACGTGTACGTTCATATTCTATTTTGGGAGGTGTACGTTCATATTCCATTTAGTGACGTGTACGTTCATATTCTATTTAGTGACGTGTACGTTCATACTCTATTTAGTGACGTGTACGTTCATACTCTATTTAGTGACGTGTACGTTCATACTCTATTAAGTGACGTGTACGTTCATACTCTAGTTAGTGACGTGTACGTTCATATTCTATTTAGTGACGTGTACGTTCATACTCTATTTAGTGACGTGTACGTTCATACTCTATTTAGTGACGTGTACGTTCATACTCTATTTAGTGACGTGTACGTTCATACTCTATTAAGTGACGTGTACGTTCATACTCTAGTTAGTGAAGTGAACGTTCATACTCTTTAGTGACGTGTACGTTCATACTCTATTTAGTGAGATGAACGCTCATATTCTATTTAGTGAGGTGTACGTTCATATTCTATTTAGTAACGTGTACGTTCATACTCTATTTAGTGACGTGTACGTTCACACTCTTATTTAGTGAGGTGTACGTTCATATTCTATTTAGTGACGTGTACGTTCATACTCTATTTCGTGACGTGTACGTCCATACTCTATTTAGTGACGTGTACGTTCATACTCTATTTAGTGACGTGTACGTTCATACTCTATTTCGGGAGGTGTACGTTCATATTCTATTTAGTGACGTGTACGTTCATATTCTATTTAGTGATGTGTACGTTCATATTCTATTTAGTGAGGTGTACGTTCATATTCTATTTAGTGACGTGTACGTTCATACTCTATTTAGTGAGGTGAACGTTCATATTCTATTTAGTGACGTGTACGTTCATACTCTATTAGTGAGGTGAACGCTCATATTCTATTTAGTAACGTGTACGTTCATACTCTATTTAGTGACGTGTACGTTCATACTCTATTTAGTGACGTGTACGTTCATACTCTTAGTGAGGTGAACGCTCATATTCTATTTAGTAACGTGTACGTTCTTACTCTATTTAGTGACGTGTACGTTCATACTCTATTTAGTGACGTGTACGTTCATACTCTAGTGACGTGTACGTTCATACTCTATTTAGTGACGTGTACGTTCATACTCTAGTGACGTGTACGTTCCTACTCTATTTCGGGAGGTGTACGTTCATATTCTATTTAGTGACGTGTACGTTCATATTCTATTTTGGGAGGTGTACGTTCATATTCTATTTAGTGATGTGTACGTTCATATTCTATTCTACTTAGTGAGGTGTATGTTCATATTCTATTTAGTGACGTGTACGTTCATACTCTATTTAGTGACGTGTACGTTCATACTCTAATTAGTGAGGTGAACTTTCATATTCTATTTCGGGAGGTGTACGTTCATATTCTATTTAGTGATGTGTACGTTCATATTCTATTTAGTGACGTGTACGTTCATACTCTATTTAGTGACGTGTACGTTCATACTCTATTTAGTGACGTGTACGTTCATACTCTATTTAGTGACGTGTACGTTCATACTCTATTTCGGGAGGTGTACGTTCATATTCTATTTAGTGACGTGTACGTTCATATTCTATTTAGTGAGGTGTACGTTCATATTCTATTTAGTGACGTGTACGTTCATACTCTATTTAATGAGGTGAACGTTCATACTCTAATTAGTGAGGTGAACTTTCATATTCTATTTCGGGAGGTGTACGTTCATATTCTATTTAGTGATGTGTACGTTCATATTCTATTTAGTGACGTGTACGTTCATACTCTATTTAGTGACGTGTACGTTCATACTCTATTTAGTGACGTGTACGTTCATACTCTATTTAGTGACGTGTACGTTCATACTCTATTAAGTGACGTGTACGTTCATACTCTATTTCGGGAGGTGTACGTTCATATTCTATTTAGTGACGTGTACGTTCATACTCTATTTAGTGAGGTGAACGTTCATATTCTATTTAGTGAAGTGAACGTTCATATTCTATTTAGTGACGTGTACATTCATATTCTATTTAGTGACGTGAACATTCATACTCTATTTAGTGACGTGTACGTTCATACTCTAGTTAGTGACGTGTACGTTCATACTCTAGTTAGTGAAGTGAACGTTCATACTCTTTAGTGACGTGTACGTTCATACTCTATTTAGTGAGATGAACGCTCATATTCTATTTAGTGAGGTGTACGTTCATATTCTATTTAGTGACGTGTACGTTCATACTCTATTTAGTGACGTGTACGTTCACACTCTTATTTAGTGAGGTGTACGTTCATATTCTATTTAGTGACGTGTACGTTCATACTCTATTTCGTGACGTGTACGTCCATACTCTATTTAGTGACGTGTACGTTCATACTCTATTTAGTGACGTGTACGTTCATACTCTATTTCGGGAGGTGTACGTTCATATTCTATTTAGTGACGTGTACGTTCATATTCTATTTAGTGATGTGTACGTTCATATTCTATTTAGTGAGGTGTACGTTCATATTCTATTTAGTGACGTGTACGTTCATACTCTATTTAGTGAGGTGAACGTTCATATTCTATTTAGTGACGTGTACGTTCATACTCTATTAGTGAGGTGAACGCTCATATTCTATTTAGTAACGTGTACGTTCATACTCTATTTAGTGACGTGTACGTTCATACTCTATTTAGTGACGTGTACGTTCATACTCTTAGTGAGGTGAACGCTCATATTCTATTTAGCAACGTGTACGTTCATACTCTATTTAGTGACGTGTACGTTCATACTCTATTTAGTGACGTGTACGTTCATACTCTAGTGACGTGTACGTTCATACTCTATTTAGTGACGTGTACGTTCATACTCTAGTGACGTGTACGTTCATACTCTATTTCGGGAGGTGTACGTTCATATTCTATTTAGTGACGTGTACGTTCATATTCTATTTTGGGAGGTGTACGTTCATATTCTATTTAGTGATGTGTACGTTCATATTCTATTCTATTTAGTGAGGTGTATGTTCATATTCTATTTAGTGACGTGTACGTTCATACTCTAATTAGTGAGGTGAACTTTCATATTCTATTTCGGGAGGTGTACGTTCATATTCTATTTAGTGATGTGTACGTTCATATTCTATTTAGTGAGGTGTACGTTCATATTCCATTTAGTGACGTGTACGTTCATATTCTATTTAGTGACGTGTACGTTCATATTCTATTTAGTGACGTGTACGTTCATACTCTATTTAGTGACGTGTACGTCCATACTCTATTTCGTGACGTGTACATCCATACTCTATTTAGTGACGTGTACGTTCATACTCTATTTAGTGACGTGTACGTTCATACTCTATTTAGTGACGTGTACGTTCATACTCTATTTAGTGACGTGTACGTTCATACTCTATTAAGTGACGTGTACGTTCATACTCTATTTCGGGAGGTGTACGTTCATATTCTATTTAGTGATGTGTACGTTCATATTCTATTTAGTGAGGTGTACGTTCATATTCCATTTAGTGACGTGTACGTTCATATTTTATTTAGTGACGTGTACGTTCATACTCTATTTAGTGACGTGTACGTTCATACTCTATTTAGTGACGTGTACGTTCATACTCTATTAAGTGACGTGTACGTTCATACTCTAGTTAGTGACGTGTACGTTCATACTCTAGTTAGTGACGTGTACGTTCATACTCTATTTAGTGAAGTGAACGTTCATATTCTATTTAGTGACGTGTACATTCATATTCTATTTAGTGACGTGTACATTCATACTCAATTTAGTGAAGTGAACGTTCATACTCTAGTTAGTGACGTGAACGTTCATACTCTATTTAGTGAAGTGAACGTTCATACTCTTTAGTGACGTGTACGTTCATACTCTATTTAGTGACGCATACTTTCATACTCTATTTAGTGAGATGAACGCTCATATTCTATTTAGTGAGGTGTACGTTCATATTCTATTTAGTGACGTGTACGTTCATACTCTATTTAGTGACGTGTACGTTCACACTCTTATTTAGTGAGGTGTACGTTCATATTCTATTTAGTGAGGTGTACGTTCATATTCTATTTAGTGACGTGTACGTTCATATTCTATTTAGTGACGTGTACGTTTATACTCTATTTAGTGACGTGTACGTCCATACTCTATTTCGTGACGTGTACGTCCATACTCTATTTAGTGACGTGTACGTTCATACTCTATTTAGTGACGTGTACGTTCATACTCTATTAAGTGACGTGTACGTTCATACTCTATTTAGTGACGTGTACATTCATACTCTATTTAGTGACGTGTACGTTCATACTCTATTAAGTGACGTGTACGTTCATACTCTATTTCGGGAGGTGTACGTTCATATTCTATTTAGTGACGTGTACGTTCATACTCTATTTAGTGAGGTGAACGTTCATATTCTATTTAGTGAGGTGTACGTTCATATTCCATTTAGTGAGGTGTACGTTCATATTCTATTTAGTGACGTGTACGTTCATACTCTATTTAGTGACGTGTACGTTCATACTCTATTTAGTGACGTGTACGTTCATACTCTATTTATTGACGTGTACGTTCATACTCTATTAAGTGACGTGTACGTTCATACTCTATTTCGGGAGGTGTACGTTCATATTCTATTTAGTGACGTGTACGTTCATACTCTATTTAGTGAGGTGAACGTTCATACTCTATTTCGGGAGGTGTACGTTCATATTCTATTTAGTGATGTGTACATTCATATTCTATTTAGTGTGGTGTACGTTCATATTCCATTTAGTGACGTGTACGTTCATATTCTATTTAGTGACGTGTACGTTCATACTCTATTTAGTGACGTGTACGTTCATACTCTATTTAGTGACGTGTACGTTCATACTCTATTAAGTGACGTGTACGTTCATACTCTATTTCGGGAGGTGTACGTTCATATTCTATTTAGTGAGGTGTACGTTCATATTCTATTTAGTGACGTGTACGTTCATACTCTATTTAATGAGGTGAACGTTCATATTCTATTTAGTGACGTGTACGTTAATACTCTATTTAGTGACGTGTACGTTCATACTCTAGTGAGTGACGTGTACGTTCATACTCTAGTTAGTGACGTGTACGTTCATATTCAATTTAGTGAAGTGAACGTTCATACTCTAGTTAGTGACGTGAACGTTCATACTCTATTTAGTGAAGTGAACGTTCATACTCTTTAGTGACGTGTACGTTCATACTCTATTTAGTGACGTGTACGTTCACACTCTTATTTAGTGAGGTGTACGTTCATATTCTATTTAGTGAGGTGTACGTTCATATTCTATTTAGTGACGTGTACGTTCATATTCTATTTAGTGACGTGTACGTTTATACTCTATTTAGTGACGTGTACGTCCATACTCTATTTAGTGACGTGTACGTCCATACTCTATTTAGTGACGTGTACGTTCATACTCTATTTAGTGACGTGTACGTTCATACTCTATTAAGTGACGTGTACGTTCATACTCTATTTAGTGACGTGTACATTCATACTCTATTTAGTGACGTGTACGTTCATACTCTATTAAGTGACGTGTACGTTCATACTCTATTTCGGGAGGTGTACGTTCATATTCTATTTAGTGACGTGTACGTTCATACTCTATTTAGTGAGGTGAACGTTCATATTCTATTTAGTGAGGTGTACGTTCATATTCTATTTAGTGACGTGTACGTTCATATTCTATTTAGTGACGTGTACGTTTATACTCTATTTAGTGACGTGTACGTCCATACTCTATTTCGTGACGTGTACGTCCATACTCTATTTAGTGACGTGTACGTTCATACTCTATTTAGTGACATGTACGTTCATACTCTATTAAGTGACGTGTACGTTCATACTCTATTTAGTGACGTGTACATTCATACTCTATTTAGTGACGTGTACGTTCATACTCTATTAAGTGACGTGTACGTTCATACTCTATTTCGGGAGGTGTACGTTCATATTCTATTTAGTGACGTGTACGTTCATACTCTATTTAGTGAGGTGAACGTTCATATTCTATTTAGTGAGGTGTACGTTCATATTCCATTTAGTGAGGTGTACGTTCATATTCTATTTAGTGACGTGTACGTTCATACTCTATTTAGTGACGTGTACGTTCATACTCTATTTAGTGACGTGTACGTTCATACTCTATTTAGTGACGTGTACGTTCATACTCTATTAAGTGACGTGTACGTTCATACTCTTAGTGAGGTGAACGCTCATATTCTATTTAGTAACGTGTACGTTCTTACTCTATTTAGTGACGTGTACGTTCATACTCTATTTAGTGACGTGTACGTTCATACTCTATTTAGTGACGTGTACGTTCATACTCTTAGTGAGGTGAACGCTCATATTCTATTTAGTAACGTGTACGTTCTTACTCTATTTAGTGACGTGTACGTTCATACTCTATTTAGTGACGTGTACGTTCATACTCTAGTGACGTGTACGTTCATACTCTATTTAGTGACGTGTACGTTCATACTCTAGTGACGTGTACGTTCCTACTCTATTTCGGGAGGTGTACGTTCATATTCTATTTAGTGACGTGTACGTTCATATTCTATTTTGGGAGGTGTACGTTCATATTCTATTTAGTGATGTGTACGTTCATATTCTATTCTACTTAGTGAGGTGTATGTTCATATTCTATTTAGTGACGTGTACGTTCATACTCTATTTAGTGACGTGTACGTTCATTCTCTAATTAGTGAGGTGAACTTTCATATTCTATTTCGGGAGGTGTACGTTCATATTCTATTTAGTGATGTGTACGTTCATATTCTATTTAGTGACGTGTACGTTCATACTCTATTTAGTGACGTGTACGTTCATACTCTATTTAGTGACGTGTACGTTCATACTCTATTTAGTGACGTGTACGTTCATACTCTATTAAGTGACGTGTACGTTCATACTCTATTTCGGGAGGTGTACGTTCATATTCTATTTAGTGACGTGTACGTTCATATTCTATTTAGTGAGGTGTACGTTCATATTCTATTTAGTGACGTGTACGTTCATACTCTATTTAATGAGGTGAACGTTCATACTCTAATTAGTGAGGTGAACTTTCATATTCTATTTCGGGAGGTGTACGTTCATATTCTATTTAGTGATGTGTACGTTCATATTCTATTTAGTGACGTGTACGTTCATACTCTATTTAGTGACGTGTACGTTCATACTCTATTTAGTGACGTGTACGTTCATACTCTATTTAGTGACGTGTACGTTCATACTCTATTAAGTGACGTGTACGTTCATACTCTATTTCGGGAGGTGTACGTTCATATTCTATTTAGTGACGTGTACGTTCATACTCTATTTAGTGAGGTGAACGTTCATATTCTATTTAGTGAAGTGAACGTTCATATTCTATTTAGTGACGTGTACATTCATATTCTATTTAGTGACGTGTACATTCATACTCTATTTAGTGACGTGTACGTTCATACTCTAGTTAGTGACGTGTACGTTCATACTCTAGTTAGTGAAGTGAACGTTCATACTCTTTAGTGACGTGTACGTTCATACTCTATTTAGTGAGATGAACGCTCATATTCTATTTAGTGAGGTGTACGTTCATATTCTATTTAGTGACGTGTACGTTCATACTCTATTTAGTGACGTGTACGTTCACACTCTTATTTAGTGAGGTGTACGTTCATATTCTATTTAGTGACGTGTACGTTCATACTCTATTTCGTGACGTGTACGTCCATACTCTATTTAGTGACGTGTACGTTCATACTCTATTTAGTGACGTGTACGTTCATATTCTATTTAGTGATGTGTACGTTCATATTCTATTTAGTGAGGTGTACGTTCATATTCTATTTAGTGACGTGTACGTTCATACTCTATTTAGTGAGGTGAACGTTCATATTCTATTTAGTGACGTGTACGTTCATACTCTATTAGTGAGGTGAACGCTCATATTCTGTTTAGTAACGTGTACGTTCATACTCTATTTAGTGACGTGTACGTTCATACTCTATTTAGTGACGTGTACGTTCATACTCTTAGTGAGGTGAACGCTCATATTCTATTTAGCAACGTGTACGTTCATACTCTATTTAGTGACGTGTACGTTCATACTCTATTTAGTGACGTGTACGTTCATACTCTAGTGACGTGTACGTTCATACTCTATTTAGTGACGTGTACGTTCATACTCTAGTGACGTGTACGTTCATACTCTATTTCGGGAGGTGTACGTTCATATTCTATTTAGTGACGTGTACGTTCATATTCTATTTTGGGAGGTGTACGTTCATATTCTATTTAGTGATGTGTACGTTCATATTCTATTCTATTTAGTGAGGTGTATGTTCATATTCTATTTAGTGACGTGTACGTTCATACTCTAATTAGTGAGGTGAACTTTCATATTCTATTTCGGGAGGTGTACGTTCATATTCTATTTAGTGATGTGTACGTTCATATTCTATTTAGTGAGGTGTACGTTCATATTCCATTTAGTGACGTGTACGTTCATATTCTATTTAGTGACGTGTACGTTCATATTCTATTTAGTGACGTGTACGTTCATACTCTATTTAGTGACGTGTACGTCCATACTCTATTTCGTGACGTGTACATCCATACTCTATTTAGTGACGTGTACGTTCATACTCTATTTAGTGACGTGTACGTTCATACTCTATTTAGTGACGTGTACGTTCATACTCTATTTAGTGACGTGTACGTTCATACTCTATTAAGTGACGTGTACGTTCATACTCTATTTCGGGAGGTGTACGTTCATATTCTATTTAGTGATGTGTACGTTCATATTCTATTTAGTGAGGTGTACGTTCATATTCCATTTAGTGACGTGTACGTTCATATTTTATTTAGTGACGTGTACGTTCATACTCTATTTAGTGACGTGTACGTTCATACTCTATTTAGTGACGTGTACGTTCATACTCTATTAAGTGACGTGTACGTTCATACTCTAGTTAGTGACGTGTACGTTCATACTCTAGTTAGTGACGTGTACGTTCATACTCTATTTAGTGAAGTGAACGTTCATATTCTATTTAGTGACGTGTACATTCATATTCTATTTAGTGACGTGTACATTCATACTCAATTTAGTGAAGTGAACGTTCATACTCTAGTTAGTGACGTGAACGTTCATACTCTATTTAGTGAAGTGAACGTTCATACTCTTTAGTGACGTGTACGTTCATACTCTATTTAGTGACGCATACTTTCATACTCTATTTAGTGAGATGAACGCTCATATTCTATTTAGTGAGGTGTACGTTCATATTCTATTTAGTGACGTGTACGTTCATACTCTATTTAGTGACGTGTACGTTCACACTCTTATTTAGTGAGGTGTACGTTCATATTCTATTTAGTGAGGTGTACGTTCATATTCTATTTAGTGACGTGTACGTTCATATTCTATTTAGTGACGTGTACGTTTATACTCTATTTAGTGACGTGTACGTCCATACTCTATTTCGTGACGTGTACGTCCATACTCTATTTAGTGACGTGTACGTTCATACTCTATTTAGTGACGTGTACGTTCATACTCTATTAAGTGACGTGTACGTTCATACTCTATTTAGTGACGTGTACGTTCATACTCTATTAAGTGACGTGTACGTTCATACTCTATTTCGGGAGGTGTACGTTCATATTCTATTTAGTGACGTGTACGTTCATACTCTATTTAGTGAGGTGAACGTTCATATTCTATTTAGTGAGGTGTACGTTCATATTCCATTTAGTGAGGTGTACGTTCATATTCTATTTAGTGACGTGTACGTTCATACTCTATTTAGTGACGTGTACGTTCATACTCTATTTAGTGACGTGTACGTTCATACTCTATTTATTGACGTGTACGTTCATACTCTATTAAGTGACGTGTACGTTCATACTCTATTTCGGGAGGTGTACGTTCATATTCTATTTAGTGACGTGTACGTTCATACTCTATTTAGTGAGGTGAACGTTCATACTCTATTTCGGGAGGTGTACGTTCATATTCTATTTAGTGATGTGTACATTCATATTCTATTTAGTGTGGTGTACGTTCATATTCCATTTAGTGAGGTGTACGTTCATATTCCATTTAGTGAGGTGTACGTTCATATTCTATTTAGTGACGTGTACGTTCATACTCTATTTAGTGACGTGTACGTTCATACTCTATTTAGTGACGTGTACGTTCATACTCTATTTATTGACGTGTACGTTCATACTCTATTAAGTGACGTGTACGTTCATACTCTATTTCGGGAGGTGTACGTTCATATTCTATTTAGTGACGTGTACGTTCATACTCTATTTAGTGAGGTGAACGTTCATACTCTATTTCGGGAGGTGTACGTTCATATTCTATTTAGTGATGTGTACATTCATATTCTATTTAGTGTGGTGTACGTTCATATTCCATTTAGTGACGTGTACGTTCATATTCTATTTAGTGACGTGTACGTTCATACTCTATTTAGTGACGTGTACGTTCATACTCTATTTAGTGACGTGTACGTTCATACTCTATTAAGTGACGTGTACGTTCATACTCTATTTCGGGAGGTGTACGTTCATATTCTATTTAGTGAGGTGTACGTTCATATTCTATTTAGTGACGTGTACGTTCATACTCTATTTAATGAGGTGAACGTTCATATTCTATTTAGTGACGTGTACGTTAATACTCTATTTAGTGACGTGTACGTTCATACTCTAGTGAGTGACGTGTACGTTCATACTCTAGTTAGTGACGTGTACGTTCATATTCAATTTAGTGAAGTGAACGTTCATACTCTAGTTAGTGACGTGAACGTTCATACTCTATTTAGTGAAGTGAACGTTCATACTCTTTAGTGACGTGTACGTTCATACTCTATTTAGTGACGTGTACGTTCACACTCTTATTTAGTGAGGTGTACGTTCATATTCTATTTAGTGAGGTGTACGTTCATATTCTATTTAGTGACGTGTACGTTCATATTCTATTTAGTGACGTGTACGTTTATACTCTATTTAGTGACGTGTACGTCCATACTCTATTTAGTGACGTGTACGTCCATACTCTATTTAGTGACGTGTACGTTCATACTCTATTTAGTGACGTGTACGTTCATACTCTATTAAGTGACGTGTACGTTCATACTCTATTTAGTGACGTGTACATTCATACTCTATTTAGTGACGTGTACGTTCATACTCTATTAAGTGACGTGTACGTTCATACTCTATTTCGGGAGGTGTACGTTCATATTCTATTTAGTGACGTGTACGTTCATACTCTATTTAGTGAGGTGAACGTTCATATTCTATTTAGTGAGGTGTACGTTCATATTCTATTTAGTGACGTGTACGTTCATATTCTATTTAGTGACGTGTACGTTTATACTCTATTTAGTGACGTGTACGTCCATACTCTATTTCGTGACGTGTACGTCCATACTCTATTTAGTGACGTGTACGTTCATACTCTATTTAGTGACGTGTACGTTCATACTCTATTAAGTGACGTGTACGTTCATACTCTATTTAGTGACGTGTACATTCATACTCTATTTAGTGACGTGTACGTTCATACTCTATTAAGTGACGTGTACGTTCATACTCTATTTCGGGAGGTGTACGTTCATATTCTATTTAGTGACGTGTACGTTCATACTCTATTTAGTGAGGTGAACGTTCATATTCTATTTAGTGAGGTGTACGTTCATATTCCATTTAGTGAGGTGTACGTTCATATTCTATTTAGTGACGTGTACGTTCATACTCTATTTAGTGACGTGTACGTTCATACTCTATTTAGTGACGTGTACGTTCATACTCTATTTAGTGACGTGTACGTTCATATTCTATTTAGTGATGTGTACGTTCATATTCTATTTAGTGAGGTGTACGTTCATATTCCATTTAGTGTCGTGTACGTTCATATTCTATTTAGTGACGTGTACGTTCATACTCTATTTAGTGACGTGTACGTTCATACTCTATTTAGTGACGTGTACGTTCATACTCTATTAAGTGACGTGTACTTTCATACTCAATTTAGTGAAGTGAACGTTCATACTCTTTAGTGACGTGTACGTTCATACTCTATTTAGTGACGCGTACTTTCATACTCTATTTAGTGAGATGAACGCTCATATTCTATTTAGTGAGGTGTACGTTCATATTCTATTTAGTGACGTGTACGTTCATACTCTATTTAGTGACGTGTACGTTCACACTCTTATTTAGTGAGGTGTACGTTCATATTCTATTTAGTGAGGTGTACGTTCATATTCTATTTAGTGACGTGTACGTTCATATTCTATTTAGTGACGTGTACGTTTATACTCTATTTAGTGACGTGTACGTCCATACTCTATTTCGTGACGTGTACGTCCATACTCTATTTAGTGACGTGTACGTTCATACTCTATTTAGTGACGTGTACGTTCATACTCTATTAAGTGACGTGTACGTTCATACTCTATTTAGTGACGTGTACATTCATACTCTATTTAGTGACGTGTACGTTCATACTCTATTAAGTGACGTGTACGTTCATACTCTATTTCGGGAGGTGTACGTTCATATTCTATTTAGTGACGTGTACGTTCATACTCTATTTAGTGAGGTGAACGTTCATATTCTACTTAGTGAGGTGTACGTTCATATTCCATTTAGTGAGGTGTACGTTCATATTCTATTTAGTGAGGTGTACGTTCATACTCTATTTAGTGACGTGTACGTTCATACTCTATTTAGTGACGTGTACGTTCATACTCTATTTATTGACGTGTACGTTCATACTCTATTAAGTGACGTGTACGTTCATACTCTATTTCGGGAGGTGTACGTTCATATTCTATTTAGTGACGTGTACGTTCATACTCTATTTAGTGAGGTGAACGTTCATACTCTAATTCGGGAGGTGTACGTTCATATTCTATTTAGTGATGTGTACGTTCATATTCTATTTAGTGAGGTGTACGTTCATATTCCATTTAGTGACGTGTACGTTCATATTCTATTTAGTGACGTGTACGTTCATACTCTATTTAGTGACGTGTACGTTCATACTCTATTTAGTGACGTGTACGTTCATACTCTATTAAGTGACGTGTACGTTCATACTCTATTTCGGGAGGTGTACGTTCATATTCTATTTAGTGAGGTGTACGTTCATATTCTATTTAGTGACGTGTACGTTCATACTCTATTTAATGAGGTGAACGTTCATATTCTATTTAGTGACGTGTACGTTAATACTCTATTTAGTGACGTGTACGTTCATACTCTAGTTAGTGACGTGTACGTTCATACTCTAGTTAGTGACGTGTACGTTCATACTCTAGTTAGTGACGTGTACGTTCATACTCTAGTTAGTGACGTGTACGTTCATACTCTAGTTAGTTACGTGTACGTTCATACTCTAGTTAGTGACGTGTACGTTCATACTCTAGTTAGTTACGTGTACGTTCATACTCTAGTTAGTGACGTGTACGTTCATACTCTATTTAGTGAAGTGAACGTTCATATTCTATTTAGTGACGTGTACATTCATATTCTATTTAGTGACGTGTACATTCATACTCTATTTAGTGACGTGTACGTTCATACTCTAGTTAGTGACGTGTACGTTCATACTCTAGTTAGTGAAGTGAACGTTCATACTCTTTAGTGACGTGTACGTTCATACTCTATTTAGTGAGATGAACGCTCATATTCTATTTAGTGAGGTGTACGTTCATATTCTATTTAGTGACGTGTACGTTCATACTCTATTTCGTGACGTGTACGTCCATACTCTATTTAGTGACGTGTACGTTCATACTCTATTTAGTGACGTGTACGTTCATACTCTATTTCGGGAGGTGTACGTTCATATTCTATTTAGTGAGGTGTACGTTCATATTCTATTTAGTGACGTGTACGTTCATACTCTTTTTAGTGAGGTGAACGTTCATATTCTATTTAGTGACGTGTACGTTCATACTCTATTAGTGAGGTGAACGCTCATATTCTATTTAGTAACGTGTACGTTCATACTCTATTTAGTGACGTGTACGTTCATACTCTATTTAGTGACGTGTACGTTCATACTCTTAGTGAGGTGAACGCTCATATTCTATTTAGTAACGTGTACGTTCATACTCTATTTAGTGACGTGTACTTTCATACTCTATTTAGTGACGTGTACGTTCATACTCTAGTGACGTGTACGTTCATACTCTATTTAGTGACGTGTACGTTCATACTCTAGTGACGTGTACGTTCATACTCTATTTCGGGAGGTGTACGTTCATATTCTATTTAGTGACGTGTACGTTCATATTCTATTTTGGGAGGTGTACGTTCATATTCTATTTAGTGATGTGTACGTTCATATTCTATTCTATTTAGTGAGGTGTATGTTCATATTCTATTTAGTGACGTGTACGTTCATACTCTATTTAGTGACGTGTACGTTCATACTCTAATTAGTGAGGTGAACTTTCATATTCTATTTCGGGAGGTGTACGTTCATATTCTATTTAGTGACGTGTACGTTCATATTCTATTTAGTGACGTGTACGTTCATACTCTATTTAGTGACGTGTACGTCCATACTCTATTTCGTGACGTGTACGTCCATACTCTATTTAGTAACGTGTACGTTCATACTCTATTTAGTGACGTGTACGTTCATACTCTATTAAGTGACGTGTACGTTCATACTCTATTTCGGGAGGTGTACGTTCATATTCTATTTAGTGATGTGTACGTTCATATTCTATTTAGTGAGGTGTACGTTCATATTCCATTTAGTGACGTGTACGTTCATATTCTATTTAGTGACGTGTACGTTCATACTCTATTTAGTGACGTGTACGTTCATACTCTATTTAGTGACGTGTACGTTCATACTCTATTAAGTGACGTGTACGTTCATACTCTAGTTAGTGACGTGTACGTTCATACTCTAGTTAGTGACGTGTACGTTCATACTCTATTTAGTGAAGTGAACGTTCATATTCTATTTAGTGACGTGTACATTCATACTCAATTTAGTGAAGTGAACGTTCATACTCTAGTTAGTGACGTGAACGTTCATACTCTATTTAGTGAAGTGAACGTTCATACTCTTTAGTGACGTGTACGTTCATACTCTATTTAGTGACGCGTACTTTCATACTCTATTTAGTGAGATGAACGCTCATATTCTATTTAGTGAGGTGTACGTTCATATTCTATTTAGTGACGTGTACGTTCATACTCTATTTAGTGACGTGTACGTTCACACTCTTATTTAGTGAGGTGTACGTTCATATTCTATTTAGTGAGGTGTACGTTCATATTCTATTTAGTGACGTGTACGTTCATATTCTATTTAGTGACGTGTACGTTTATACTCTATTTAGTGACGTGTACGTCCATACTCTATTTCGTGACGTGTACGTCCATACTCTATTTAGTGACGTGTACGTTCATACTCTATTTAGTGACGTGTACGTTCATACTCTATTAAGTGACGTGTACGTTCATACTCTATTTAGTGACGTGTACGTTCATACTCTATTTAGTGACGTGTACGTTCATACTCTATTAAGTGACGTGTACGTTCATACTCTATTTCGGGAGGTGTACGTTCATATTCTATTTAGTGACGTTTACGTTCATACTCTATTTAGTGAGTTGAACGTTCATATTCTATTTAGTGAGGTGTACGTTCATATTCCATTTAGTGACGTGTACATTCATATTCTATTTAGTGACGTGTACGTTCATACTCTATTTAGTGACGTGTACGTTCATACTCTATTTAGTGACGTGTACGTTCATACTCTATTTAGTGACGTGTACGTTCGTACTCTATTAAGTGACGTGTACGTTCATACTCTATTTCGGGAGGTGTACGTTCATATTCTATTTAGTGACGTGTACGTTCATACTCTATTTAGTGAGGTGAACGTTCATACTCTATTTCGGGAGGTGTACGTTCATATTCTATTTAGTGATGTGTACGTTCATATTCTATTTAGTGAGGTGTACGTTCATATTCCATTTAGTGACGTGTACGTTCATATTCTATTTAGTGACGTGTACGTTCATACTCTATTTAGTGACGTGTACGTTCACACTCTTATTTAGTGAGGTGTACGTTCATATTCTATTTA
Source organism: Saccoglossus kowalevskii (assembly GCF_978046115.1). NCBI lineage: Eukaryota > Metazoa > Hemichordata > Enteropneusta > Harrimaniidae > Saccoglossus > Saccoglossus kowalevskii. The sequence goes on along the minus strand of NW_028188618.1, from coordinate 1,235,532 downwards.
GTGAGGTGTACGTTCATATTCTATTTAGTGACGTGTACGTTCATATTCTATTTAGTGACGTGTACGTTCATACTCTATTTAGTGACGTGTACGTCCATACTCTATTTCGTGACGTGTACGTCCATACTCTATTTAGTGACGTGTACGTTCATACTCTATTTAGTGACGTGTACGTTCATACTCTATTAAGTGACGTGTACGTTCATACTCTATTTCGGGAGGTGTACGTTCATATTCTATTTAGTGATGTGTACGTTCATATTCTATTTAGTGAGGTGTACGTTCATATTCCATTTAGTGACGTGTACGTTCATATTCTATTTAGTGACGTGTACGTTCATACTCTAGTTAGTGACGTGTACGTTCATACTCTATTTAGTGAAGTGAACGTTCATATTCTATTTAGTGACGTGTACATTCATATTCTATTTAGTGACGTGTACATTCATACTCAATTTAGTGAAGTGAACGTTCATACTCTAAATAACCACCCACACAGGTCAGCTTGGAGGGACTCAATAACCACCCACTCAGGTCAGCTTGGAGGGACTCAATAACCACCCACACAGGTCAGCTTGGAGGGACTCAATAACCACCCACTCAGGTCAGCTATAGTTAGTGACGTGAACGTTCATACTCTATTTAGTGAAGTGAACGTTCATACTCTTTAGTGACGTGTACGTTCATACTCTATTTAGTGACGCGTACTTTCATACTCTATTTAGTGAGATGAACGCTCATATTCTATTTAGTGAGGTGTACGTTCATATTCTATTTAGTGACGTGTACGTTCATACTCTATTTAGTGACGTGTACGTTCGCACTCTTATTTAGTGAGGTGTACGTTCATATTCTATTTAGTGAGGTGTACGTTCATATTCTATTTAGTGACGTGTACGTTCATATTCTATTTAGTGACGTGTACGTTTATACTCTATTTAGTGACGTGTACGTCCATACTCTATTTCGTGACGTGTACGTCCATACTCTATTTAGTGACGTGTACGTTCATACTCTATTTAGTGACGTGTACGTTCATACTCTATTAAGTGACGTGTACGTTCATACTCTATTTAGTGACGTGTACGTTCATACTCTATTTAGTGACGTGTACGTTCATACTCTATTAAGTGACGTGTACGTTCATACTCTATTTCGGGAGGTGTACGTTCATATTCTATTTAGTGACGTTTACGTTCATACTCTATTTAGTGAGGTGAACGTTCATATTCTATTTAGTGAGGTGTACGTTCATATTCCATTTAGTGACGTGTACATTCATATTCTATTTAGTGACGTGTACGTTCATACTCTATTTAGTGACGTGTATGTTCATACTCTATTTAGTGACGTGTACGTTCATACTCTATTTAGTGACGTGTACGTTCGTACTCTATTAAGTGACGTGTACGTTCATACTCTATTTCGGGAGGTGTACGTTCATATTCTATTTAGTGACGTGTACGTTCATACTCTATTTAGTGAGGTGAATGTTCATACTCTATTTCGGGAGGTGTACGTTCATATTCTATTTAGTGATGTGTACGTTCATATTCTATTTAGTGAGGTGTACGTTCATATTCCATTTAGTGACGTGTACGTTCATATTCTATTTAGTGACGTGTACGTTCATACTCTATTTAGTGACGTGTACGTTCATACTCTATTTAGTGACGTGTACGTTCATACTCTATTTAGTGACGTGTACGTTCATACTCTATTAAGTGACGTGTACGTTCATATTCTATTTAGTGAGGTGTACGTTCATATTCTATTTAGTGACGTGTACGTTCATACTCTATTTAATGAGGTGAACGTTCATATTCTATTTAGTGACGTGTACGTTAATACTCTATTTAGTGACGTGTACGTTCATACTCTAGTTAGTGACGTGTACGTTCATACTCTAGTTAGTGACGTGTACGTTCATACTCTAGTTAGTTACGTGTACGTTCATACTCTAGTTAGTGACGTGTACGTTCATACTCTATTTAGTGAAGTGAACGTTCATATTCTATTTAGTGACGTGTACATTCATATTCTATTTAGTGACGTGTACATTCATACTCTATTTAGTGACGTGTACGTTCATACTCTAGTTAGTGACGTGTACGTTCATACTCTAGTTAGTGAAGTGAACGTTCATACTCTTTAGTGACGTGTACGTTCACACTCTTATTTAGTGAGGTGTACGTTCATATTCTATTTAGTGACGTGTACGTTCATACTCTATTTCGTGACGTGTACGTCCATACTCTCTTTAGTGACGTGTACGTTCATACTCTATTTAGTGACGTGTACGTTCATACTCTATTTCGGGAGGTGTACGTTCATATTCTATTTAGTGACGTGTACGTTCATATTCTATTTAGTGATGTGTACGTTCATATTCTATTTAGTGAGGTGTACGTTCATATTCTATTTAGTGACGTGTACGTTCATACTCTATTTAGTGAGGTGAACGTTCATATTCTATTTAGTGACGTGTACGTTCATACTCTATTAGTGAGGTGAACGCTCATATTCTATTTAGTAACGTGTACGTTCATACTCTATTTAGTGACGTGTACGTTCATACTCTATTTAGTGACGTGTACGTTCATACTCTTAGTGAGGTGAACGCTCATATTCTATTTAGTAACGTGTACGTTCATACTCTATTTAGTGACGTGTACGTTCATACTCTATTTAGTGACGTGTACGTTCATACTCTAGTGACGTGTACGTTCATACTCTATTTAGTGACGTGTACGTTCATACTCTAGTGACGTGTACGTTCATACTCTATTTCGGGAGGTGTACGTTCATATTCTATTTAGTGACGTGTACGTTCATATTCTATTTTGGGAGGTGTACGTTCATATTCTATTTAGTGATGTGTACGTTCATATTCTATTCTATTTAGTGAGGTGTATGTTCATATTCTATTTAGTGACGTGTACGTTCATACTCTATTTAGTGACGTGTACGTTCATACTCTAATTAGTGAGGTGAACTTTCATATTCTATTTCGGGAGGTGTACGTTCATATTCTATTTAGTGATGTGTACGTTCATATTCTATTTAGTGAGGGGTACGTTCATATTCCATTTAGTGACGTGTACGTTCATATTCTATTTAGTGACGTGTACGTTCATATTCTATTTAGTGACGTGTACGTTCATACTCTATTTAGTGACGTGTACGTTCACACTCTTATTTAGTGAGGTGTACGTTCATATTCTATTTAGTGACGTGTACGTTCATATTCTATTTAGTGACGTGTACGTTCATGCTCTATTTAGTGACGTGTACGTCCATACTCTATTTCGTGACTTGTACGTCCATACTCTATTTAGTGACGTGTACGTTCATACTCTATTTAGTGACGTGTACGTTCATACTCTATTAAGTGACGTGTACGTTCATACTCTATTTCGGGAGGTGTACGTTCATATTCTATTTAGTGATGTGTACGTTCATATTCTATTTAGTGAGGTGTACGTTCATATTCCATTTAGTGACGTGTACGTTCATATTCTATTTAGTGACGTGTACGTTCATACTCTATTTAGTGACGTGTACGTTCATACTCTATTTAGTGACGTGTACGTTCATACTCTATTAAGTGACGTGTACGTTCATACTCTAGTTAGTGACGTGTACGTTCATACTCTAGTTAGTGACGTGTACGTTCATACTCTATTTAGTGAAGTGAACGTTCATATTCTATTTAGTGACGTGTACATTCATATTCTATTTAGTGACGTGTACATTCATACTCAATTTAGTGGAGTGAACGTTCATACTCTAAATAACCACCCACACAGGTCAGCTTGGAGGGACTCAATAACCACCCACTCAGGTCAGCTTGGAGGGACTCAATAACCACCCACACAGGTCAGCTTGGAGGGACTCAATAACCACCCACTCAGGTCAGCTATAGTTAGTGACGTGAACGTTCATACTCTATTTAGTGAAGTGAACGTTCATACTCTTTAGTGACGTGTACGTTCATACTCTATTTAGTGACGCGTACTTTCATACTCTATTTAGTGAGATGAACGCTCATATTCTATTTAGTGAGGTGTACGTTCATATTCTATTTAGTGACGTGTACGTTCATACTCTATTTAGTGACGTGTACGTTCGCACTCTTATTTAGTGAGGTGTACGTTCATATTCTATTTAGTGAGGTGTACGTTCATATTCTATTTAGTGACGTGTACGTTCATATTCTATTTAGTGACGTGTACGTTTATACTCTATTTAGTGACGTGTACGTCCATACTCTATTTCGTGACGTGTACGTTCATACTCTATTTAGTGACGTGTACGTTCATACTCTATTTAGTGACGTGTACGTTCATACTCTATTAAGTGACGTGTACGTTCATACTCTATTTCGGGAGGTGTACGTTCATATTCTATTTAGTGACGTTTACGTTCATACTCTATTTAATGAGGTGAACGTTCATATTCTATTTAGTGAGGTGTACGTTCATATTCCATTTAGTGACGTGTACATTCATATTCTATTTAGTGACGTGTACGTTCATACTCTATTTAGTGACGTGTACGTTCATACTCTATTTAGTGACGTGTACGTTCATACTCTATTTAGTGACGTGTACGTTCGTACTCTATTAAGTGACGTGTACGTTCATACTCTATTTCGGGAGGTGTACGTTCATATTCTATTTAGTGACGTGTACGTTCATACTCTATTTAGTGAGGTGAATGTTCATACTCTATTTCGGGAGGTGTACGTTCATATTCTATTTAGTGATGTGTACGTTCATATTCTATTTAGTGAGGTGTACGTTCATATTCCATTTAGTGACGTGTACGTTCATATTCCATTTAGTGACGTGTACGTTCATATTCTATTTAGTGACGTGTACGTTCATACTCTATTTAGTGACGTGCACGTTCATACTCTATTTAGTGACGTGTACGTTCATACTCTATTTAGTGACGTGTACGTTCATACTCTATTAAGTGACGTGTACGTTCATACTCTATTTCGGGAGGTGTACGTTCATATTCTATTTAGTGAGGTGTACGTTCATATTCTATTTAGTGACGTGTACGTTCATACTCTATTTAATGAGGTGAACGTTCATATTCTATTTAGTGACGTGTACGTTAATACTCTATTTAGTGACGTGTACGTTCATACTCTAGTTAGTGACGTGTACGTTCATACTCTAGTTAGTGACGTGTACGTTCATACTCTAGTTAGTTACGTGTACGTTCATACTCTAGTTAGTGACGTGTACGTTCATACTCTATTTAGTGAAGTGAACGTTCATATTCTATTTAGTGACGTGTACATTCATATTCTATTTAGTGACGTGTACATTCATACTCTATTTAGTGACGTGTACGTTCATACTCTAGTTAGTGACGTGTACGTTCATACTCTAGTTAGTGAAGTGAACGTTCATACTCTTTAGTGACGTGTACGTTCACACTCTTATTTAGTGAGGTGTACGTTCATATTCTATTTAGTGACGTGTACGTTCATACTCTATTTCGTGACGTGTACGTCCATACTCTCTTTAGTGACGTGTACGTTCATACTCTATTTAGTGACGTGTACGTTCATACTCTATTTCGGGAGGTGTACGTTCATATTCTATTTAGTGACGTGTACGTTCATATTCTATTTAGTGATGTGTACGTTCATATTCTATTTAGTGAGGTGTACGTTCATATTCTATTTAGTGACGTGTACGTTCATACTCTATTTAGTGAGGTGAACGTTCATATTCTATTTAGTGAGGTGTACGTTCATATTCTATTTAGTGACGTGTACGTTCATACTCTATTTAGTGAGGTGAACGTTCATATTCTATTTAGTGACGTGTACGTTCATACTCTATTAGTGAGGTGAACGCTCATATTCTATTTAGTAACGTGTACGTTCATACTCTATTTAGTAACGTGTACGTTCATACTCTATTTAGTGACGTGTACGTTCATACTCTATTTAGTGACGTGTACGTTCATACTCTAGTGACGTGTACGTTCATACTCTATTTAGTGACGTGTACGTTCATACTCTAGTGACGTGTACGTTCATACTCTATTTCGGGAGGTGTACGTTCATATTCTATTTAGTGACGTTTACGTTCATATTCTATTTTGGGAGGTGTACGTTCATATTCTATTTAGTGATGTGTACGTTCATATTCTATTCTATTTAGTGAGGTGTATGTTCATATTCTATTTAGTGACGTGTACGTTCATACTCTATTTAGTGACGTGTACGTTCATACTCTAATTAGTGAGGTGAACTTTCATATTCTATTTCGGGAGGTGTACGTTCATATTCTATTTAGTGATGTGTACGTTCATATTCTATTTAGTGAGGGGTACGTTCATATTCCATTTAGTGACGTGTACGTTCATATTCTATTTAGTGACGTGTACGTTCATATTCTATTTAGTGACGTGTACGTTCATACTCTATTTAGTGACGTGTACGTTCACACTCTTATTTAGTGAGGTGTACGTTCATATTCTATTTAGTGACGTGTACGTTCATATTCTATTTAGTGACGTGTACGTTCATGCTCTATTTAGTGACGTGTACGTCCATACTCTATTTCGTGACTTGTACGTCCATACTCTATTTAGTGACGTGTACGTTCATACTCTATTTAGTGACGTGTACGTTCATACTCTATTAAGTGACGTGTACGTTCATACTCTATTTCGGGAGGTGTACGTTCATATTCTATTTAGTGATGTGTACGTTCATATTCTATTTAGTGAGGTGTACGTTCATATTCCATTTAGTGACGTGTACGTTCATATTCTATTTAGTGACGTGTACGTTCATACTCTATTTAGTGACGTGTACGTTCATACTCTATTTAGTGACGTGTACGTTCATACTCTATTTAGTGACGTGTACGTTCATACTCTATTAAGTGACGTGTACGTTCATACGCTAGTTAGTGACGTGTACGTTCATACTCTAGTTAGTGACGTGTACGTTCATACTCTATTTAGTGAAGTGAACGTTCATATTCTATTTAGTGACGTGTACATTCATATTCTATTTAGTGACGTGTACATTCATACTCAATTTAGTGAAGTGAACGTTCATACTCTAGTTAGTGACGTGAACGTTCATACTCTATTTAGTGAAGTGAACGTTCATACTCTTTAGTGACGTGTACGTTCATACTCTATTTAGTGACGCGTACTTTCATACTCTATTTAGTGACGTGTACGTTCATACTCTATTTAGTGACGTGTACGTTCGTACTCTATTAAGTGACGTGTACGTTCATACTCTATTTCGGGAGGTGTACGTTCATATTCTATTTAGTGACGTGTACGTTCATACTCTATTTAGTGAGGTGAACGTTCATACTCTATTTCGGGAGGTGTACGTTCATATTCTATTTAGTGATGTGTACGTTCATATTCTATTTAGTGAGGTGTACGTTCATATTCCATTTAGTGACGTGTACGTTCATATTCTATTTAGTGACGTGCACGTTCATACTCTATTTAGTGACGTGTACGTTCATACTCTATTTAGTGACGTGTACGTTCATACTCTATTTAGTGACGTGTACGTTCATACTCTATTAAGTGACGTGTACGTTCATACTCTATTTCGGGAGGTGTACGTTCATATTCTATTTAGTGAGGTGTACGTTCATATTCTATTTAGTGACGTGTACGTTCATACTCTATTTAATGAGGTGAACGTTCATATTCTATTTAGTGACGTGTACGTTAATACTCTATTTAGTGACGTGTACGTTCATACTCTAGTTAGTGACGTGTACGTTCATACTCTAGTTAGTGACGTGTACGTTCATACTCTAGTTAGTTACGTGTACGTTCATACTCTAGTTAGTGACGTGTACGTTCATACTCTATTTAGTGAAGTGAACGTTCATATTCTATTTAGTGACGTGTACATTCATATTCTATTTAGTGACGTGTACATTCATACTCAATTTAGTGACGTGTACGTTCATACTCTAGTTAGTGACGTGTACGTTCATACTCTAGTTAGTGAAGTGAACGTTCATACTCTTTAGTGACGTGTACGTTCACACTCTTATTTAGTGAGGTGTACGTTCATATTCTATTTAGTGACGTGTACGTTCATACTCTATTTAGTGACGTGTACGTTCATACTCTAGTTAGTGACGTGTACGTTCATACTCTAGTTAGTGAAGTGAACGTTCATACTCTTTAGTGACGTGTACGTTCATACTCTATTTAGTGAGGTGAACGTTCATACTCTATTTAGTGACGTGTACGTTCATACTCTATTTCGGGAGGTGTACGTTCATATTCTATTTAGTGACGTGTACGTTCATATTCTATTTAGTGATGTGTACGTTCATATTCTATTTAGTGAGGTGTACGTTCATATTCTATTTAGTGACGTGTACGTTCATACTCTATTTAGTGAGGTGAACGTTCATATTCTATTTAGTGACGTGTACGTTCATACTCTATTAGTGAGGTGAACGCTCATATTCTATTTAGTAACGTGTACGTTCATACTCTATTTAGTGACGTGTACGTTCATACTCTATTTAGTGACGTGTACGTTCATACTCTTAGTGAGGTGAACGCTCATATTCTATTTAGTAACGTGTACGTTCATACTCTATTTAGTGACGTGTACGTTCATACTCTATTTAGTGACGTGTACGTTCATACTCTAGTGACGTGTACGTTCATACTCTATTTAGTGACGTGTACGTTCATACTCTAGTGACGTGTACGTTCATACTCTATTTCGGGAGGTGTACGTTCATATTCTATTTAGTGACGTGTACGTTCATATTCTATTTTGGGAGGTGTACGTTCATATTCTATTTAGTGATGTGTACGTTCATATTCTATTCTATTTAGTGAGGTGTATGTTCATATTCTATTTAGTGACGTGTACGTTCATACTCTATTTAGTGACGTGTACGTTCATACTCTAATTAGTGAGGTGAACTTTCATATTCTATTTCGGGAGGTGTACGTTCATATTCTATTTAGTGATGTGTACGTTCATATTCTATTTAGTGAGGTGTACGTTCATATTCCATTTAGTGACGTGTACGTTCATATTCTATTTAGTGACGTGTACGTTCATATTCTATTTAGTGACGTGTACGTTCATACTCTATTTAGTGACGTGTACGTTCACACTCTTATTTAGTGAGGTGTACGTTCATATTCTATTTAGTGACGTGTACGTTCATATTCTATTTAGTGACGTGTACGTTCATGCTCTATTTAGTGACGTGTACGTCCATACTCTATTTCGTGACTTGTACGTCCATACTCTATTTAGTGACGTGTACGTTCATACTCTATTTAGTGACGTGTACGTTCATACTCTATTAAGTGACGTGTACGTTCATACTCTATTTCGGGAGGTGTACGTTCATATTCTATTTAGTGATGTGTACGTTCATATTCTATTTAGTGAGGTGTACGTTCATATTCCATTTAGTGACGTGTACGTTCATATTCTATTTAGTGACGTGTACGTTCATACTCTATTTAGTGACGTGTACGTTCATACTCTATTTAGTGACGTGTACGTTCATACTCTATTTAGTGACGTGTACGTTCATACTCTATTAAGTGACGTGTACGTTCATACTCTAGTTAGTGACGTGTACGTTCATACTCTAGTTAGTGACGTGTACGTTCATACTCTATTTAGTGAAGTGAACGTTCATATTCTATTTAGTGACGTGTACATTCATATTCTATTTAGTGACGTGTACATTCATACTCAATTTAGTGAAGTGAACGTTCATACTCTAGTTAGTGACGTGAACGTTCATACTCTATTTAGTGAAGTGAACGTTCATACTCTTTAGTGACGTGTACGTTCATACTCTATTTAGTGACGCGTACTTTCATACTCTATTTAGTGAGATGAACGCTCATATTCTATTTAGTGAGGTGTACGTTCATATTCTATTTAGTGACGTGTACGTTCATACTCTATTTAGTGACGTGTACGTTCACACTCTTATTTAGTGAGGTGTACGTTCATATTCTATTTAGTGAGGTGTACCTTCATATTCTATTTAGTGACGTGTACGTTCATATTCTATTTAGTGACGTGTACGTTTATACTCTATTTAGTGACGTGTACGTCCATACTCTATTTCGTGACGTGTACGTCCATACTCTATTTAGTGACGTGTACGTTCATACTCTATTTAGTGACGTGTACGTTCATACTCTATTAAGTGACGTGTACGTTCATACTCTATTTCGGGAGGTGTACGTTCATATTCTATTTAGTGATGTGTACGTTCATATTCTATTTAGTGAGGTGTACGTTCATATTCCATTTAGTGACGTGTACGTTCATATTCTATTTAGTGACGTGTACGTTCATACTCTATTTAGTGACGTGTACGTTCATACTCTATTTAGTGACGTGTACGTTCATACTCTATTTAGTGACGTGTACGTTCATACTCTATTAAGTGACGTGTACGTTCATACTCTATTTCGGGAGGTGTACGTTCATATTCTATTTAGTGACGTGTACGTTCATACTCTATTTAGTGAGGTGAACGTTCATACTCTATTTCGGGAGGTGTACGTTCATATTCTATTTAGTGATGTGTACGTTCATATTCTATTTAGTGAGGTGTACGTTCATATTCCATTTAGTGACGTGTACGTTCATATTTTATTTAGTGACGTGTACGTTCATACTCTATTTAGTGACGTGTACGTTCATACTCTATTTAGTGACGTGTACGTTCATACTCTATTTAGTGACGTGTACGTTCATACTCTATTAAGTGACGTGTACGTTCATACTCTATTTCGGGAGGTGTACGTTCATATTCTATTTAGTGAGGTGTACGTTCATATTCTATTTAGTGACGTGTACATTCATACTCTATTTAATGAGGTGAACGTTCATATTCTATTTAGTGACGTGTACGTTAATACTCTATTTAGTGACGTGTACGTTCATACTCTAGTTAGTGACGTGTACGTTCATACTCTAGTTAGTGACGTGTACGTTCATACTCTAGTTAGTTACGTGTACGTTCATACTCTAGTTAGTGATGTGTACGTTCATACTCTATTTAGTGAAGTGAACGTTCATATTCTATTTAGTGACGTGTACATTCATATTATATTTAGTGACGTGTACATTCATACTCTATTTAGTGACGTGTACGTTCATACTCTAGTTAGTGACGTGTACGTTCATACTCTAGTTAGTGAAGTGAACGTTCATACTCTTTAGTGACGTGTACGTTCATACTCTATTTAGTGAGGTGAACGTTCATACTCTATTTAGTGACGTGTACGTTCATACTCTATTTAGTGACGTGTACGTTCATACTCTTAGTGAGGTGAACGCTCATATTCTATTTAGTAACGTGTACGTTCATACTCTATTTAGTGACGTGTACGTTCATACTCTATTTAGTGACGTGTACGTTCATACTCTAGTGACGTGTACGTTCATACTCTATTTAGTGACATGTACGTTCATACTCTATTTAGTGACGTGTACGTTCATACTCTATTTCGGGAGGTGTACGTTCATATTCTATTTAGTGACGTGTACGTTCATATTCTATTTTGGGAGGTGTACGTTCATATTCTATTTAGTGATGTGTACGTTCATATTCTATTCTATTTAGTGAGGTGTATGTTCATATTCTATTTAGTGACGTGTACGTTCATACTCTATTTAGTGACGTGTACGTTCATACTCTATTAAGTGACGTGTACGTTCATACTCTATTTCGGGAGGTGTACGTTCATATTCTATTTAGTGATGTGTACGTTCATATTCTATTTAGTGAGGTGTACGTTCATATTCCATTTAGTGACGTGTACGTTCATATTCTATTTAGTGACGTGTACGTTCATACTCTATTTAGTGACGTGTACGTTCATACTCTATTTAGTGACGTGTACGTTCATACTCTATTTAGTGACGTGTACGTTCATACTCTATTAAGTGACGTGTACGTTCATACGCTAGTTAGTGACGTGTACGTTCATACTCTAGTTAGTGACGTGTACGTTCATACTCTATTTAGTGAAGTGAACGTTCATATTCTATTTAGTGACGTGTACATTCATATTCTATTTAGTGACGTGTACATTCATACTCAATTTAGTGAAGTGAACGTTCATACTCTAGTTAGTGACGTGAACGTTCATACTCTATTTAGTGAAGTGAACGTTCATACTCTTTAGTGACGTGTACGTTCATACTCTATTTAGTGACGCGTACTTTCATACTCTATTTAGTGACGTGTACGTTCATACTCTATTTAGTGACGTGTACGTTCGTACTCTATTAAGTGACGTGTACGTTCATACTCTATTTCGGGAGGTGTACGTTCATATTCTATTTAGTGACGTGTACGTTCATACTCTATTTAGTGAGGTGAACGTTCATACTCTATTTCGGGAGGTGTACGTTCATATTCTATTTAGTGATGTGTACGTTCATATTCTATTTAGTGAGGTGTACGTTCATATTCCATTTAGTGACGTGTACGTTCATATTCTATTTAGTGACGTGTACGTTCATACTCTATTTAGTGACGTGTACGTTCATACTCTATTTAGTGACGTGTACGTTCATACTCTATTTAGTGACGTGTACGTTCATACTCTATTAAGTGACGTGTACGTTCATACTCTATTTCGGGAGGTGTACGTTCATATTCTATTTAGTGAGGTGTACGTTCATATTCTATTTAGTGACGTGTACGTTCATACTCTATTTAATGAGGTGAACGTTCATATTCTATTTAGTGACGTGTACGTTAATACTCTATTTAGTGACGTGTACGTTCATACTCTAGTTAGTGACGTGTACGTTCATACTCTAGTTAGTGACGTGTACGTTCATACTCTAGTTAGTTACGTGTACGTTCATACTCTAGTTAGTGACGTGTACGTTCATACTCTATTTAGTGAAGTGAACGTTCATATTCTATTTAGTGACGTGTACATTCATATTCTATTTAGTGACGTGTACATTCATACTCTATTTAGTGACGTGTACGTTCATACTCTAGTTAGTGACGTGTACGTTCATACTCTAGTTAGTGAAGTGAACGTTCATACTCTTTAGTGACGTGTACGTTCACACTCTTATTTAGTGAGGTGTACGTTCATATTCTATTTAGTGACGTGTACGTTCATACTCTATTTAGTGACGTGTACGTTCATACTCTAGTTAGTGACGTGTACGTTCATACTCTAGTTAGTGAAGTGAACGTTCATACTCTTTAGTGACGTGTACGTTCATACTCTATTTAGTGAGGTGAACGTTCATACTCTATTTAGTGACGTGTACGTTCATACTCTATTTCGGGAGGTGTACGTTCATATTCTATTTAGTGACGTGTACGTTCATATTCTATTTAGTGATGTGTACGTTCATATTCTATTTAGTGAGGTGTACGTTCATATTCTATTTAGTGACGTGTACGTTCATACTCTATTTAGTGAGGTGAACGTTCATATTCTATTTAGTGACGTGTACGTTCATACTCTATTAGTGAGGTGAACGCTCATATTCTATTTAGTAACGTGTACGTTCATACTCTATTTAGTGACGTGTACGTTCATACTCTATTTAGTGACGTGTACGTTCATACTCTTAGTGAGGTGAACGCTCATATTCTATTTAGTAACGTGTACGTTCATACTCTATTTAGTGACGTGTACGTTCATACTCTATTTAGTGACGTGTACGTTCATACTCTAGTGACGTGTACGTTCATACTCTATTTAGTGACGTGTACGTTCATACTCTAGTGACGTGTACGTTCATACTCTATTTCGGGAGGTGTACGTTCATATTCTATTTAGTGACGTGTACGTTCATATTCTATTTTGGGAGGTGTACGTTCATATTCTATTTAGTGATGTGTACGTTCATATTCTGTTCTATTTAGTGAGGTGTATGTTCATATTCTATTTAGTGACGTGTACGTTCATACTCTATTTAGTGACGTGTACGTTCATACTCTAATTAGTGAGGTGAACTTTCATATTCTATTTCGGGAGGTGTACGTTCATATTCTATTTAGTGATGTGTACGTTCATATTCTATTTAGTGAGGTGTACGTTCATATTCCATTTAGTGACGTGTACGTTCATATTCTATTTAGTGACGTGTACGTTCATATTCTATTTAGTGACGTGTACGTTCATACTCTATTTAGTGACGTGTACGTTCACACTCTTATTTAGTGAGGTGTACGTTCATATTCTATTTAGTGACGTGTACGTTCATATTCTATTTAGTGACGTGTACGTTCATGCTCTATTTAGTGACGTGTACGTCCATACTCTATTTCGTGACTTGTACGTCCATACTCTATTTAGTGACGTGTACGTTCATACTCTATTTAGTGACGTGTACGTTCATACTCTATTAAGTGACGTGTACGTTCATACTCTATTTCGGAAGGTGTACGTTCATATTCTATTTAGTGATGTGTACGTTCATATTCTATTTAGTGAGGTGTACGTTCATATTCCATTTAGTGACGTGTACGTTCATATTCTATTTAGTGACGTGTACGTTCATACTCTATTTAGTGACGTGTACGTTCATACTCTATTTAGTGACGTGTACGTTCATACTCTATTTAGTGACGTGTACGTTCATACTCTATTAAGTGACGTGTACGTTCATACTCTAGTTAGTGACGTGTACGTTCATACTCTAGTTAGTGACGTGTACGTTCATACTCTATTTAGTGAAGTGAACGTTCATATTCTATTTAGTGACGTGTGCATTCATATTCTATTTAGTGACGTGTACATTCATACTCAATTTAGTGAAGTGAACGTTCATACTCTAGTTAGTGACGTGAACGTTCATACTCTATTTAGTGAAGTGAACGTTCATACTCTTTAGTGACGTGTACGTTCATACTCTATTTAGTGACGCGTACTTTCATACTCTATTTAGTGAGATGAACGCTCATATTCTATTTAGTGAGGTGTACGTTCATATTCTATTTAGTGACGTGTACGTTCATACTCTATTTAGTGACGTGTACGTTCACACTCTTATTTAGTGAGGTGTACGTTCATATTCTATTTAGTGAGGTGTACCTTCATATTCTATTTAGTGACGTGTACGTTCATATTCTATTTAGTGACGTGTACGTTTATACTCTATTTAGTGACGTGTACGTCCATACTCTATTTCGTGACGTGTACGTCCATACTCTATTTAGTGACGTGTACGTTCATACTCTATTTAGTGACGTGTACGTTCATACTCTATTAAGTGACGTGTACGTTCATACTCTATTTCGGGAGGTGTACGTTCATATTCTATTTAGTGATGTGTACGTTCATATTCTATTTAGTGAGGTGTACGTTCATATTCCATTTAGTGACGTGTACGTTCATATTCTATTTAGTGACGTGTACGTTCATACTCTATTTAGTGACGTGTACGTTCATACTCTATTTAGTGACGTGTACGTTCATACTCTATTTAGTGACGTGTACGTTCATACTCTATTAAGTGACGTGTACGTTCATACTCTATTTCGGGAGGTGTACGTTCATATTCTATTTAGTGACGTGTACGTTCATACTCTATTTAGTGAGGTGAACGTTCATACTCTATTTCGGGAGGTGTACGTTCATATTCTATTTAGTGATGTGTACGTTCATATTCTATTTAGTGAGGTGTACGTTCATATTCCATTTAGTGACGTGTACGTTCATATTCTATTTAGTGACGTGTACGTTCATACTCTATTTAGTGACGTGTACGTTCATACTCTATTTAGTGACGTGTACGTTCATACTCTATTTAGTGACGTGTACGTTCATACTCTATTAAGTGACGTGTACGTTCATACTCTATTTCGGGAGGTGTACGTTCATATTCTATTTAGTGAGGTGTACGTTCATATTCTATTTAGTGACGTGTACATTCATACTCTATTTAATGAGGTGAACGTTCATATTCTATTTAGTGACGTGTACGTTAATACTCTATTTAGTGACGTGTACGTTCATACTCTAGTTAGTGACGTGTACGTTCATACTCTAGTTAGTGACGTGTACGTTCATACTCTAGTTAGTTACGTGTACGTTCATACTCTAGTTAGTGATGTGTACGTTCATACTCTATTTAGTGAAGTGAACGTTCATATTCTATTTAGTGACGTGTACATTCATATTATATTTAGTGACGTGTACATTCATACTCTATTTAGTGACGTGTACGTTCATACTCTAGTTAGTGACGTGTACGTTCATACTCTAGTTAGTGAAGTGAACGTTCATACTCTTTAGTGACGTGTACGTTCATACTCTATTTAGTGAGGTGAACGTTCATACTCTATTTAGTGACGTGTACGTTCATACTCTATTTAGTGACGTGTACGTTCATACTCTTAGTGAGGTGAACGCTCATATTCTATTTAGTAACGTGTACGTTCATACTCTATTTAGTGACGTGTACGTTCATACTCTATTTAGTGACGTGTACGTTCATACTCTAGTGACGTGTACGTTCATACTCTATTTAGTGACATGTACGTTCATACTCTATTTAGTGACGTGTACGTTCATACTCTATTTCGGGAGGTGTACGTTCATATTCTATTTAGTGACGTGTACGTTCATATTCTATTTTGGGAGGTGTACGTTCATATTCTATTTAGTGATGTGTACGTTCATATTCTATTCTATTTAGTGAGGTGTATGTTCATATTCTATTTAGTGACGTGTACGTTCATACTCTATTTAGTGACGTGTACGTTCATACTCTAATTAGTGAGGTGAACTTTCATATTCTATTTCGGGAGGTGTACGTTCATATTCTATTTAGTGATGTGTACGTTCATATTCTATTTAGTGAGGTGTGCGTTCATATTCCATTTAGTGACGTGTACGTTCATACTCTATTTAGTGACGTGTACGTTCATACTCTATTTAGTGACGTGTACGTTCATACTCTATTAAGTGACGTGTACGTTCATACTCTATTTCGGGAGGTGTACGTTCATATTCTATTTAGTGATGTGTACGTTCATATTCTATTTAGTGAGGTGTACGTTCATATTCCATTTAGTGACGTGTACGTTCATATTCTATTTAGTGACGTGTACGTTCATACTCTATTTAGTTACGTGTACGTTCATACTCTATTTAGTGACGTGTACGTGCATACTCTATTTAGTGACGTGTACGTTCATACTCTATTAAGTGACGTGTACGTTCATACTCTATTTCGGGAGGTGTATGTTCATATTCTATTTAGTGACGTGTACGTTCATACTCTAGTGACGTGTACGTTCATACTCTATTTAGTGACATGTACGTTCATACTCTATTTAGTGACGTGTACGTTCATACTCTATTTCGGGAGGTGTACGTTCATATTCTATTTAGTGACGTGTACGTTCATATTCTATTTTGGGAGGTGTACGTTCATATTCTATTTAGTGATGTGTACGTTCATATTCTATTCTATTTAGTGAGGTGTATGTTCATATTCTATTTAGTGACGTGTACGTTCATACTCTATTTAGTGACGTGTACGTTCATACTCTATTAAGTGACGTGTACGTTCATACTCTATTTCGGGAGGTGTACGTTCATATTCTATTTAGTGATGTGTACGTTCATATTCTATTTAGTGAGGTGTACGTTCATATTCCATTTAGTGACGTGTACGTTCATATTCTATTTAGTGACGTGTACGTTCATACTCTATTTAGTGACGTGTACGTTCATACTCTATTTAGTGACGTGTACGTTCATACTCTATTTAGTGACGTGTACGTTCATACTCTATTAAGTGACGTGTACGTTCATACGCTAGTTAGTGACGTGTACGTTCATACTCTAGTTAGTGACGTGTACGTTCATACTCTATTTAGTGAAGTGAACGTTCATATTCTATTTAGTGACGTGTACATTCATATTCTATTTAGTGACGTGTACATTCATACTCAATTTAGTGAAGTGAACGTTCATACTCTAGTTAGTGACGTGAACGTTCATACTCTATTTAGTGAAGTGAACGTTCATACTCTTTAGTGACGTGTACGTTCATACTCTATTTAGTGACGCGTACTTTCATACTCTATTTAGTGACGTGTACGTTCATACTCTATTTAGTGACGTGTACGTTCGTACTCTATTAAGTGACGTGTACGTTCATACTCTATTTCGGGAGGTGTACGTTCATATTCTATTTAGTGACGTGTACGTTCATACTCTATTTAGTGAGGTGAACGTTCATACTCTATTTCGGGAGGTGTACGTTCATATTCTATTTAGTGATGTGTACGTTCATATTCTATTTAGTGAGGTGTACGTTCATATTCCATTTAGTGACGTGTACGTTCATATTCTATTTAGTGACGTGTACGTTCATACTCTATTTAGTGACGTGTACGTTCATACTCTATTTAGTGACGTGTACGTTCATACTCTATTTAGTGACGTGTACGTTCATACTCTATTAAGTGACGTGTACGTTCATACTCTATTTCGGGAGGTGTACGTTCATATTCTATTTAGTGAGGTGTACGTTCATATTCTATTTAGTGACGTGTACGTTCATACTCTATTTAATGAGGTGAACGTTCATATTCTATTTAGTGACGTGTACGTTAATACTCTATTTAGTGACGTGTACGTTCATACTCTAGTTAGTGACGTGTACGTTCATACTCTAGTTAGTGACGTGTACGTTCATACTCTAGTTAGTTACGTGTACGTTCATACTCTAGTTAGTGACGTGTACGTTCATACTCTATTTAGTGAAGTGAACGTTCATATTCTATTTAGTGACGTGTACATTCATATTCTATTTAGTGACGTGTACATTCATACTCTATTTAGTGACGTGTACGTTCATACTCTAGTTAGTGACGTGTACGTTCATACTCTAGTTAGTGAAGTGAACGTTCATACTCTTTAGTGACGTGTACGTTCACACTCTTATTTAGTGAGGTGTACGTTCATATTCTATTTAGTGACGTGTACGTTCATACTCTATTTAGTGACGTGTACGTTCATACTCTAGTTAGTGACGTGTACGTTCATACTCTAGTTAGTGAAGTGAACGTTCATACTCTTTAGTGACGTGTACGTTCATACTCTATTTAGTGAGGTGAACGTTCATACTCTATTTAGTGACGTGTACGTTCATACTCTATTTCGGGAGGTGTACGTTCATATTCTATTTAGTGACGTGTACGTTCATATTCTATTTAGTGATGTGTACGTTCATATTCTATTTAGTGAGGTGTACGTTCATATTCTATTTAGTGACGTGTACGTTCATACTCTATTTAGTGAGGTGAACGTTCATATTCTATTTAGTGACGTGTACGTTCATACTCTATTAGTGAGGTGAACGCTCATCTTCTATTTAGTAACGTGTACGTTCATACTCTATTTAGTGACGTGTACGTTCATACTCTATTTAGTGACGTGTACGTTCATACTCTTAGTGAGGTGAACGCTCATATTCTATTTAGTAACGTGTACGTTCATACTCTATTTAGTGACGTGTACGTTCATACTCTATTTAGTGACGTGTACGTTCATACTCTAGTGACGTGTACGTTCATACTCTATTTAGTGACGTGTACGTTCATACTCTAGTGACGTGTACGTTCATACTCTATTTCGGGAGGTGTACGTTCATATTCTATTTAGTGACGTGTACGTTCATATTCTATTTTGGGAGGTGTACGTTCATATTCTATTTAGTGATGTGTACGTTCATATTCTGTTCTATTTAGTGAGGTGTATGTTCATATTCTATTTAGTGACGTGTACGTTCATACTCTATTTAGTGACGTGTACGTTCATACTCTAATTAGTGAGGTGAACTTTCATATTCTATTTCGGGAGGTGTACGTTCATATTCTATTTAGTGATGTGTACGTTCATATTCTATTTAGTGAGGTGTACGTTCATATTCCATTTAGTGACGTGTACGTTCATATTCTATTTAGTGACGTGTACGTTCATATTCTATTTAGTGACGTGTACGTTCATACTCTATTTAGTGACGTGTACGTTCACACTCTTATTTAGTGAGGTCTACGTTCATATTCTATTTAGTGACGTGTACGTTCATATTCTATTTAGTGACGTGTACGTTCATGCTCTATTTAGTGACGTGTACGTCCATACTCTATTTCGTGACTTGTACGTCCATACTCTATTTAGTGACGTGTACGTTCATACTCTATTTAGTGACGTGTACGTTCATACTCTATTAAGTGACGTGTACGTTCATACTCTATTTCGGGAGGTGTACGTTCATATTCTATTTAGTGATGTGTACGTTCATATTCTATTTAGTGAGGTGTACGTTCATATTCCATTTAGTGACGTGTACGTTCATATTCTATTTAGTGACGTGTACGTTCATACTCTATTTAGTGACGTGTACGTTCATACTCTATTTAGTGACGTGTACGTTCATACTCTATTTAGTGACGTGTACGTTCATACTCTATTAAGTGACGTGTACGTTCATATTCTATTTAGTGACGTGTACATTCATATTCTATTTAGTGACGTGTACATTCATACTCAATTTAGTGAAGTGAACGTTCATACTCTAGTTAGTGACGTGAACGTTCATACTCTATTTAGTGAAGTGAACGTTCATACTCTTTAGTGACGTGTACGTTCATACTCTATTTAGTGACGCGTACTTTCATACTCTATTTAGTGAGATGAACGCTCATATTCTATTTAGTGAGGTGTACGTTCATATTCTATT
Source organism: Saccoglossus kowalevskii (assembly GCF_978046115.1). Lineage (NCBI taxonomy): Eukaryota > Metazoa > Hemichordata > Enteropneusta > Harrimaniidae > Saccoglossus > Saccoglossus kowalevskii. The sequence continues at coordinate 1,214,753 of NW_028188618.1, read as the reverse complement.
TAGTGACGTGTACGTTCATACTCTATTTAGTGACGTGTACGTTCACACTCTTATTTAGTGAGGTGTACGTTCATATTCTATTTAGTGAGGTGTACCTTCATATTCTATTTAGTGACGTGTACGTTCATATTCTATTTAGTGACGTGTACGTTTATACTCTATTTAGTGACGTGTACGTCCATACTCTATTTCGTGACGTGTACGTCCATACTCTATTTAGTGACGTGTACGTTCATACTCTATTTAGTGACGTGTACGTTCATACTCTATTAAGTGACGTGTACGTTCATACTCTATTTCGGGAGGTGTACGTTCATATTCTATTTAGTGATGTGTACGTTCATATTCTATTTAGTGAGGTGTACGTTCATATTCCATTTAGTGACGTGTACGTTCATATTCTATTTAGTGACGTGTACGTTCATACTCTATTTAGTGACGTGTACGTTCATACTCTATTTAGTGACGTGTACGTTCATACTCTATTTAGTGACGTGTACGTTCATACTCTATTAAGTGACGTGTACGTTCATACTCTATTTCGGGAGGTGTACGTTCATATTCTATTTAGTGACGTGTACGTTCATACTCTATTTAGTGAGGTGAACGTTCATACTCTATTTCGGGAGGTGTACGTTCATATTCTATTTAGTGATGTGTACGTTCATATTCTATTTAGTGAGGTGTACGTTCATATTCCATTTAGTGACGTGTACGTTCATATTCTATTTAGTGACGTGTACGTTCATACTCTATTTAGTGACGTGTACGTTCATACTCTATTTAGTGACGTGTACGTTCATACTCTATTTAGTGACGTGTACGTTCATACTCTATTAAGTGACGTGTACGTTCATACTCTATTTCGGGAGGTGTACGTTCATATTCTATTTAGTGAGGTGTACGTTCATATTCTATTTAGTGACGTGTACATTCATACTCTATTTAATGAGGTGAACGTTCATATTCTATTTAGTGACGTGTACGTTAATACTCTATTTAGTGACGTGTACGTTCATACTCTAGTTAGTGACGTGTACGTTCATACTCTAGTTAGTGACGTGTACGTTCATACTCTAGTTAGTTACGTGTACGTTCATACTCTAGTTAGTGATGTGTACGTTCATACTCTATTTAGTGAAGTGAACGTTCATATTCTATTTAGTGACGTGTACATTCATATTATATTTAGTGACGTGTACATTCATACTCTATTTAGTGACGTGTACGTTCATACTCTAGTTAGTGACGTGTACGTTCATACTCTAGTTAGTGAAGTGAACGTTCATACTCTTTAGTGACGTGTACGTTCATACTCTATTTAGTGAGGTGAACGTTCATACTCTATTTAGTGACGTGTACGTTCATACTCTATTTCGTGACGTGTACGTTCATACTCTTAGTGAGGTGAACGCTCATATTCTATTTAGTAACGTGTACGTTCATACTCTATTTAGTGACGTGTACGTTCATACTCTATTTAGTGACGTGTACGTTCATACTCTAGTGACGTGTACGTTCATACTCTATTTAGTGACATGTACGTTCATACTCTATTTAGTGACGTGTACGTTCATACTCTATTTCGGGAGGTGTACGTTCATATTCTATTTAGTGACGTGTACGTTCATATTCTATTTTGGGAGGTGTACGTTCATATTCTATTTAGTGATGTGTACGTTCATATTCTATTCTATTTAGTGAGGTGTATGTTCATATTCTATTTAGTGACGTGTACGTTCATACTCTATTTAGTGACGTGTACGTTCATACTCTAATTAGTGAGGTGAACTTTCATATTCTATTTCGGGAGGTGTACGTTCATATTCTATTTAGTGATGTGTACGTTCATATTCTATTTAGTGAGGTGTGCGTTCATATTCCATTTAGTGACGTGTACGTTCATACTCTATTTAGTGACGTGTACGTTCATACTCTATTTAGTGACGTGTACGTTCATACTCTATTAAGTGACGTGTACGTTCATACTCTATTTCGGGAGGTGTACGTTCATATTCTATTTAGTGATGTGTACGTTCATATTCTATTTAGTGAGGTGTACGTTCATATTCCATTTAGTGACGTGTACGTTCATATTCTATTTAGTGACGTGTACGTTCATACTCTATTTAGTTACGTGTACGTTCATACTCTATTTAGTGACGTGTACGTGCATACTCTATTTAGTGACGTGTACGTTCATACTCTATTAAGTGACGTGTACGTTCATACTCTATTTCGGGAGGTGTATGTTCATATTCTATTTAGGGACGTGTACGTTCATATTCTATTTAGTGAGGTGTACGTTCATATTCTATTTAGTGACGTGTACGTTCATACTCTATTTAATGAGGTGAACGTTCATATTCTATTTAGTGACGTGTACGTTAATACTCTATTTAGTGACGTGTACGTTCATACTCTAGTTAGTGACGTGTACGTTCATACTCTAGTTAGTGACGTGTACGTTCATACTCTAGTTAGTGACGTGTACGTTCATACTCTAGTTAGTGACGTGTACGTTCATACTCTATTTAGTGAAGTGAACGTTCATATTCTATTTAGTGACGTGTACATTCATATTCTATTTAGTGACGTGTACATTCATACTCTATTTAGTGACGTGTACGTTCATACTCTAGTTAGTGACGTGTACGTTCATACTCTAGTTAGTGAAGTGAACGTTCATACTCTTTAGTGACGTGTACGTTCATACTCTATTTAGTGAGATGAACGCTCATATTCTATTTAGTGAGGTGTACGTTCATATTCTATTTGGTGACGTGTACGTTCATACTCTATTTAGTGACGTGTACGTTCACATTCTTATTTAGTGAGGTGTACGTTCATATTCTATTTAGTGACGTGTACGTTCATACTCTATTTCGTGACGTGTACGTCCATACTCTATTTAGTGATGTGTACGTTCATACTCTATTTAGTGACGTGTACGTTCATACTCTATTTCGGGAGGTGTACGTTCATATTCTATTTAGTGACGTGTACGTTCATATTCTATTTAGTGATGTGTACGTTCATATTCTATTTAGTGAGGTGTACGTTCATATTCTATTTAGTGACGTGTACGTTCATACTCTATTTAGTGAGGTGAACGTTCATATTCTATTTAGTGACGTGTACGTTCATACTCTATTAGTGAGGTGAACGCTCATATTCTATTTAGTAACGTGTACGTTCATACTCTATTTAGTGACGTGTACGTTCATACTCTATTTAGTGACGTGTACGTTCATACTCTTAGTGAGGTGAACGCTCATATTCTATTTAGTAACGTGTACGTTCATACTCTATTTAGTGACGTGTACGTTCATACTCTATTTAGTGACGTGTACGTTCATACTCTAGTGACGTGTACGTTCATACTCTATTTAGTGACGTGTACGTTCATACTCTATTTAATGAGGTGAACGTTCATATTCTATTTAGTGACGTGTACGTTAATACTCTATTTAGTGACGTGTACGTTCATACTCTAGTTAGTGACGTGTACGTTCATACTCTAGTTAGTGACGTGTACGTTCATACTCTAGTTAGTTACGTGTACGTTCATACTCTAGTTAGTGATGTGTACGTTCATACTCTATTTAGTGAAGTGAACGTTCATATTCTATTTAGTGACGTGTACATTCATATTATATTTAGTGACGTGTACATTCATACTCTATTTAGTGACGTGTACGTTCATACTCTAGTTAGTGACGTGTACGTTCATACTCTAGTTAGTGAAGTGAACGTTCATACTCTTTAGTGACGTGTACGTTCATACTCTATTTAGTGAGGTGAACGTTCATACTTTATTTAGTGACGTGTACGTTCATACTCTATTTAGTGACGTGTACGTTCATACTCTTAGTGAGGTGAACGCTCATATTCTATTTAGTAACGTGTACGTTCATACTCTATTTAGTGACGTGTACGTTCATACTCTATTTAGTGACGTGTACGTTCATACTCTAGTGACGTGTACGTTCATACTCTATTTAGTGACATGTACGTTCATACTCTATTTAGTGACGTGTACGTTCATACTCTATTTCGGGAGGTGTACGTTCATATTCTATTTAGTGACGTGTACGTTCATATTCTATTTTGGGAGGTGTACGTTCATATTCTATTTAGTGATGTGTACGTTCATATTCTATTCTATTTAGTGAGGTGTATGTTCATATTCTATTTAGTGACGTGTACGTTCATACTCTATTTAGTGACGTGTACGTTCATACTCTAATTAGTGAGGTGAACTTTCATATTCTATTTCGGGAGGTGTACGTTCATATTCTATTTAGTGATGTGTACGTTCATATTCTATTTAGTGAGGTGTACGTTCATATTCCATTTAGTGACGTGTACGTTCATATTCTATTTAGTGACGTGTACGTTCATACTCTATTTAGTGACGTGTACGTTCATACTCTATTTAGTGACGTGTACGTTCATACTCTATTAAGTGACGTGTACGTTCATACTCTATTTCGGGAGGTGTACGTTCATATTCTATTTAGTGATGTGTACGTTCATATTCTATTTAGTGAGGTGTACGTTCATATTCCATTTAGTGACGTGTACGTTCATATTCTATTTAGTGACGTGTACGTTCATACTCTATTTAGTTACGTGTACGTTCATACTCTATTTAGTGACGTGTACGTGCATACTCTATTTAGTGACGTGTACGTTCATACTCTATTAAGTGACGTGTACGTTCATACTCTATTTCGGGAGGTGTATGTTCATATTCTATTTAGGGACGTGTACGTTCATATTCTATTTAGTGAGGTGTACGTTCATATTCTATTTAGTGACGTGTACGTTCATACTCTATTTAATGAGGTGAACGTTCATATTCTATTTAGTGACGTGTACGTTAATACTCTATTTAGTGACGTGTACGTTCATACTCTAGTTAGTGACGTGTACGTTCATACTCTAGTTAGTGACGTGTACGTTCATACTCTAGTTAGTGACGTGTACGTTCATACTCTAGTTAGTGACGTGTACGTTCATACTCTATTTAGTGAAGTGAACGTTCATATTCTATTTAGTGACGTGTACATTCATATTCTATTTAGTGACGTGTACATTCATACTCTATTTAGTGACGTGTACGTTCATACTCTAGTTAGTGACGTGTACGTTCATACTCTAGTTAGTGAAGTGAACGTTCATACTCTTTAGTGACGTGTACGTTCATACTCTATTTAGTGAGATGAACGCTCATATTCTATTTAGTGAGGTGTGCGTTCATATTCTATTTGGTGACGTGTACGTTCATACTCTATTTAGTGACGTGTACGTTCACACTCTTATTTAGTGAGGTGTACGTTCATATTCTATTTAGTGACGTGTACGTTCATACTCTATTTCGTGACGTGTACGTCCATACTCTATTTAGTGATGTGTACGTTCATACTCTATTTAGTGACGTGTACGTTCATACTCTATTTCGGGAGGTGTACGTTCATATTCTATTTAGTGACGTGTACGTTCATATTCTATTTAGTGATGTGTACGTTCATATTCTATTTAGTGAGGTGTACGTTCATATTCTATTTAGTGACGTGTACGTTCATACTCTATTTAGTGAGGTGAACGTTCATATTCTATTTAGTGACGTGTACGTTCATACTCTATTAGTGAGGTGAACGCTCATTTTCTATTTAGTAACGTGTACGTTCATACTCTATTTAGTGACGTGTACGTTCATACTCTATTTAGTGACGTGTACGTTCATACTCTTAGTGAGGTGAACGCTCATATTCTATTTAGTAACGTGTACGTTCATACTCTATTTAGTGACGTGTACGTTCATACTCTATTTAGTGACGTGTACGTTCATACTCTAGTGACGTGTACGTTCATACTCTATTTAGTGACGTGTACGTTCATACTCTATTTAGTGACGTGTACGTTCATACTCTATTTCGGGAGGTGTACGTTCATATTCTATTTAGTGACGTGTACGTTCATATTCTATTTTGGGAGGTGTACGTTCATATTCTATTTAGTGATGTGTACGTTCATATTCTATTTAGTGAGGTGTATGTTCATATTCTATTTAGTGACGTGTACGTTCATACTCTCTTTAGTGACGTGTACGTTCATACTCTAATTAGTGAGGTGAACTTTCATATTCTATTTAGTGACGTGTACGTTCATACTCTATTTAGTGACGTGTACGTTCATACTCTATTTAGTGAGGTGAACTTTCATATTCTATTTAGTGACGTGTACGTTCATACTCTATTTAGTGACGTGTACGTTCATACTCTAATTAGTGAGGTGAACTTTCATATTCTATTTAGTGACGTGTACGTCCATACTCTATTAGTGAGGTGAACGCTCATATTCTATTTAGTAACGTGTACGTTCATACTCTATTTAGTGACGTGTACGTTCATACTCTATTTAGTGACGTGTACGTTCATACTCTTAGTGAGGTGAACGCTCATATTCTATTTAGTAACGTGTACGTTCATACTCTATTTAGTGACGTGTACGTTCATACTCTATTAAGTGACGTGTACGTTCATACTCTATTTCGGGAGGTGTATGTTCATATTCTATTTAGGGACGTGTACGTTCATATTCTATTTAGTGAGGTGTACGTTCATATTCTATTTAGTGACGTGTACGTTCATACTCTATTTAATGAGGTGAACGTTCATATTCTATTTAGTGACGTGTACGTTAATACTCTATTTAGTGACGTGTACGTTCATACTCTAGTTAGTGACGTGTACGTTCATACTCTAGTTAGTGACGTGTACGTTCATACTCTAGTTAGTGACGTGTACGTTCATACTCTAGTTAGTGACGTGTACGTTCATACTCTATTTAGTGAAGTGAACGTTCATATTCTATTTAGTGACGTGTACATTCATATTCTATTTAGTGACGTGTACATTCATACTCTATTTAGTGACGTGTACGTTCATACTCTAGTTAGTGACGTGTACGTTCATACTCTAGTTAGTGAAGTGAACGTTCATACTCTTTAGTGACGTGTACGTTCATACTCTATTTAGTGAGATGAACGCTCATATTCTATTTAGTGAGGTGTGCGTTCATATTCTATTTGGTGACGTGTACGTTCATACTCTATTTAGTGACGTGTACGTTCACACTCTTATTTAGTGAGGTGTACGTTCATATTCTATTTAGTGACGTGTACGTTCATACTCTATTTCGTGACGTGTACGTCCATACTCTATTTAGTGATGTGTACGTTCATACTCTATTTAGTGACGTGTACGTTCATACTCTATTTCGGGAGGTGTACGTTCATATTCTATTTAGTGACGTGTACGTTCATATTCTATTTAGTGATGTGTACGTTCATATTCTATTTAGTGAGGTGTACGTTCATATTCTATTTAGTGACGTGTACGTTCATACTCTATTTAGTGAGGTGAACGTTCATATTCTATTTAGTGACGTGTACGTTCATACTCTATTAGTGAGGTGAACGCTCATTTTCTATTTAGTAACGTGTACGTTCATACTCTATTTAGTGACGTGTACGTTCATACTCTATTTAGTGACGTGTACGTTCATACTCTTAGTGAGGTGAACGCTCATATTCTATTTAGTAACGTGTACGTTCATACTCTATTTAGTGACGTGTACGTTCATACTCTCTTTAGTGACGTGTACGTTCATACTCTAATTAGTGAGGTGAACTTTCATATTCTATTTAGTGACGTGTACGTTCATACTCTATTTAGTGACGTGTACGTTCATACTCTATTTAGTGAGGTGAACTTTCATATTCTATTTAGTGACGTGTACGTTCATACTCTATTTAGTGACGTGTACGTTCATACTCTAATTAGTGAGGTGAACTTTCATATTCTATTTAGTGACGTGTACGTCCATACTCTATTAGTGAGGTGAACGCTCATATTCTATTTAGTAACGTGTACGTTCATACTCTATTTAGTGACGTGTACGTTCATACTCTATTTAGTGACGTGTACGTTCATACTCTTAGTGAGGTGAACGCTCATATTCTATTTAGTAACGTGTACGTTCATACTCTATTTAGTGACGTGTACGTTCATACTCTATTAAGTGACGTGTACGTTCATACTCTATTTCGGGAGGTGTATGTTCATATTCTATTTAGGGACGTGTACGTTCATATTCTATTTAGTGAGGTGTACGTTCATATTCTATTTAGTGACGTGTACGTTCATACTCTATTTAATGAGGTGAACGTTCATATTCTATTTAGTGACGTGTACGTTAATACTCTATTTAGTGACGTGTACGTTCATACTCTAGTTAGTGACGTGTACGTTCATACTCTAGTTAGTGACGTGTACGTTCATACTCTAGTTAGTGACGTGTACGTTCATACTCTAGTTAGTGACGTGTACGTTCATACTCTATTTAGTGAAGTGAACGTTCATATTCTATTTAGTGACGTGTACATTCATATTCTATTTAGTGACGTGTACATTCATACTCTATTTAGTGACGTGTACGTTCATACTCTAGTTAGTGACGTGTACGTTCATACTCTAGTTAGTGAAGTGAACGTTCATACTCTTTAGTGACGTGTACGTTCATACTCTATTTAGTGAGATGAACGCTCATATTCTATTTAGTGAGGTGTGCGTTCATATTCTATTTGGTGACGTGTACGTTCATACTCTATTTAGTGACGTGTACGTTCACACTCTTATTTAGTGAGGTGTACGTTCATATTCTATTTAGTGACGTGTACGTTCATACTCTATTTCGTGACGTGTACGTCCATACTCTATTTAGTGATGTGTACGTTCATACTCTATTTAGTGACGTGTACGTTCATACTCTATTTCGGGAGGTGTACGTTCATATTCTATTTAGTGACGTGTACGTTCATATTCTATTTAGTGATGTGTACGTTCATATTCTATTTAGTGAGGTGTACGTTCATATTCTATTTAGTGACGTGTACGTTCATACTCTATTTAGTGACGTGTACGTTCATACTCTATTTAGTGACGTGTACGTTCATACTCTATTTAGTGACGTGTACGTTCATACTCTATTTAGTGACGTGTACGTTCATACTCTATTTCGGGAGGTGTACGTTCATATTCTATTTAGTGACGTGTACGTTCATATTCTATTTAGTGACGTGTACGTTCATACTCTATTTAGTGACGTGTACGTTCATACTCTATTTAGTGAGGTGAACTTTCATATTCTATTTAGTGACGTGTACGTTCATACTCTATTTAGTGACGTGTACGTTCATACTCTAGTTAGTGACGTGTACGTTCATACTCTAGTTAGTGACGTGTACGTTCATACTCTAGTTAGTTACGTGTACGTTCATACTCTAGTTAGTGATGTGTACGTTCATACTCTATTTAGTGAAGTGAACGTTCATATTCTATTTAGTGACGTGTACATTCATATTATATTTAGTGACGTGTACATTCATACTCTATTTAGTGACGTGTACGTTCATACTCTAGTTAGTGACGTGTACGTTCATACTCTAGTTAGTGAAGTGAACGTTCATACTCTTTAGTGACGTGTACGTTCATACTCTATTTAGTGAGGTGAACGTTCATACTCTATTTAGTGACGTGTACGTTCATACTCTATTTAGTGACGTGTACGTTCATACTCTTAGTGAGGTGAACGCTCATATTCTATTTAGTAACGTGTACGTTCATACTCTATTTAGTGACGTGTACGTTCATACTCTAATTAGTGAGGTGAACTTTCATATTCTATTTAGTGACGTGTACGTCCATACTCTATTAGTGAGGTGAACGCTCATATTCTATTTAGTAACGTGTACGTTCATACTCTATTTAGTGACGTGTACGTTCATACTCTATTTAGTGACGTGTACGTTCATACTCTTAGTGAGGTGAACGCTCATATTCTATTTAGTAACGTGTACGTTCATACTCTATTTAGTGACGTGTACGTTCATACTCTATTTAGTGACGTGTACGTTCATACTCTATTTAGTGACGTGTACGTTCATACTCTATTTAGTGACGTGTACGTTCATACTCTATTTCGGGAGGTGTACGTTCATATTCTATTTAGTGACGTGTACGTTCATATTCTATTTAGTGACGTGTACGTTCATACTCTATTTAGTGACGTGTACGTCCATACTCTATTAGTGAGGTGAACGCTCATATTCTATTTAGTGACGTGGACGTTTGTTAAGCCACTATTTTGGTATTTGCCACTATTTTGTTACCCGCGAAAATTAAAACCAATGTTCTTTTGCTTTTTTTATTATTTTTCTGTACGTTCATATTCTATTTAGTGAGGTGAACGTTCATACTCATTTTAGGGACGTGTACGTTCATACTCTATTTAGTGAGGTGTACGTTCATACTCTATTTAGTGAGGTGTACGTTGATACTTGTCGCATACGACTTATTTACCACTTCCGTGTCACTGAGAATGTTGTAGAACCGTACTCAATCTGATTAAAATCTGATGTAGTGTACGGGCTTTAATTATTTTAGCTATGAAGTTATTTTAATTTTATTTTTCATTACTTTTGTTATTAATGCCCTTTTATTTTATTATTTTACTTTGATTTTTTTTAAAATTCCGCCCTACCTACATCTGAGCCGATGCCTATGTAACGAGATTTCAACGAGACCCACTATCGACGATTTTAGTCAACGAATCACAGACCTCCTTCTATAGCGCACATGATGACGTCACCGGGCAGAGTCAGGTAGCAAACAGACTCAAATAAAATGGTGGATTATACCGACGTTAGCGACCGAGAATGACACGGCTTTTCGGTAAGTTTATCATTGTAAAATGCAACGAAAGTCATTTTTATGTTAATATTGTGGCTCGAATGGTTCGACTTTAGATCGTTATTTTGCATAGTTATTCTGGGAGTGAAGATTTTGTTTCCACCGGTTCGACCGAACACCGGTGTCTTTTTCCAGTCGCCTGCCCTGGAGACGGGTGATGTTTTGTTGACGATCGGGCCAAAATCGTCCACGGTATTGAAGCCGTAGCTGTAAATATTCATCAAATTGTATCAATGTTTTGTACATTATACAATAACTCTTTATTAAAGTAATTGAGCTGATTTGGACTGGAATAAAATATTTTTTTATTTGGAACACATCGCAATTGATCAGGAAATATTATTTTGCTCCACTTGTCTGCGTCGATGCCGTGGGCCGTTATACAATTTAAAATCAGTTTGCATTGTTTTCTATAGCTGTTTACAGTGTTCTAATCATTACGATTTACTTATTTTTTTGCTTCCATTCTAGATAATTATGCTCAGTGATGTAAAATTGAAGCGATGACTGAATGAACGAACCTTGGCTGGCGAAGATGTATCTGGAAGTGTACACATTTGTTGGAAGTGAAAAAAATATTCAATGTAATGACAACAATTGTAAAATGCTGTGGAATTTCTTTTGCAAATAAAAATATACTAGCAATTTTCTATTAATGGTTCATTCAAGTGGGCAAAATATAATGTACAGAAAGATTGCCTGTATACACTGAAAAATAAGCAACCGACAGCCTGTATAAAAGGGGGTCTGTGATTGGCTGTTACTTACGCGAGATTTGAACGGGACTTACATAGGCGTCGGATCAGATGTAGGTAGGGCGGAATTAAAAAAAATCACAAAATCAAAATCAAAGTAAAATAATAAAATAAAAGGGCATTAATAACAAATATAATAAAAAATAAAATTAAAATAAGTTTATAGCCAAAATAATTAAAGCCCGTACACTACATCAGATTTTAATCAGATTGAACCGTACTTTGTCTGGGTGGAATATTCTAGATTTTTTTAAGAAACAGGTTGAATAGGTAATAGAACACTGTAGAAGGCAATAGAAGGTAATGGAACATTCTAGAAATTTATAGTAAATTCCAGACTCATTATGTATGCTGATGTAATGGTCTATTTATAGACAGTGTGGGTATATATAGGGGAGTTGTTCAGCACTGAGTTCAGATCGGAGATCTCGTTGAATTGTATTGGAGTATAAGTATCTAGTTATTGGAGTAGTGGAGTTTTACCGCGTTATTGTACTTGATGTTTGCAGAGTATAATAATACCAGTATCAGTTGAAACCTCATCTGTTGGCTCCGTGTTCGTATTTTATCATCGCCGCCAGGGAAGCCTTTCTGTTACCGTTGCCATTTTGGTATTTGAACCATCACACCTATACTATACCAATTACGGTAATATTACGTTGCGTGTGACAATACTCTATTTAGTGTTGTGTACTTATATACTCTATTTAGTGACGTGTACGTTCATATTCTATTTAGTGACGTGTACGTTCATATTCTATTTAGTGACGTGTACGTTCATACTCTATTAAGTGACGTGTACGTTCATACTCTATTTCGGGAGGTGTACGTTCATATTCTATTTAGTGATGTGTACGTTCATATTCTATTTAGTGAGGTGTACGTTCATATTCCATTTAGTGACGTGTACGTTCATATTCTATTTAGTGACGTGTACGTTCATACTCTATTTAGTGACGTGTACGTTCATACTCTATTTAGTGACGTGTACGTTCATACTCTATTTAGTGACGTGTACGTTCATACTCTATTAAGTGACGTGTACGTTCATACTCTATTTCGGGAGGTGTACGTTCATATTCTATTTAGTGACGTGTACGTTCATACTCTATTTAGTGAGGTGAACGTTCATACTCTATTTCGGGAGGTGTACGTTCATATTCTATTTAGTGATGTGTACGTTCATATTCTATTTAGTGAGGTGTACGTTCATATTCCATTTAGTGACGTGTACGTTCATATTCTATTTAGTGACGTGTACGTTCATACTCTATTTAGTGACGTGTACGTTCATACTCTATTTAGTGACGTGTACGTTCATACTCTATTTAGTGACGTGTACGTTCATACTCTATTAAGTGACGTGTACGTTCATACTCTATTTCGGGAGGTGTACGTTCATATTCTATTTAGTGAGGTGTACGTTCATATTCTATTTAGTAACGTGTACATTCATACTCTATTTAATGAGGTGAACGTTCATATTCTATTTAGTGACGTGTACGTTAATACTCTATTTAGTGACGTGTACGTTCATACTCTAGTTAGTGACGTGTACGTTCATACTCTAGTTAGTGACGTGTACGTTCATACTCTAGTTAGTTACGTGTACGTTCATACTCTAGTTAGTGATGTGTACGTTCATACTCTATTTAGTGAAGTGAACGTTCATATTCTATTTAGTGACGTGTACATTCATATTATATTTAGTGACGTGTACATTCATACTCTATTTAGTGACGTGTACGTTCATACTCTAGTTAGTGACGTGTACGTTCATACTCTAGTTAGTGAAGTGAACGTTCATACTCTTTAGTGACGTGTACGTTCATACTCTATTTAGTGAGGTGAACGTTCATACTCTATTTAGTGACGTGTACGTTCATACTCTATTTAGTGACGTGTACGTTCATACTCTTAGTGAGGTGAACGCTCATATTCTATTTAGTAACGTGTACGTTCATACTCTATTTAGTGACGTGTACGTTCATACTCTATTTAGTGACGTGTACGTTCATACTCTAGTGACGTGTACGTTCATACTCTATTTAGTGACATGTACGTTCATACTCTATTTAGTGACGTGTACGTTCATACTCTATTTCGGGAGGTGTACGTTCATATTCTATTTAGTGACGTGTACGTTCATATTCTATTTTGGGAGGTGTACGTTCATATTCTATTTAGTGATGTGTACGTTCATATTCTATTCTATTTAGTGAGGTGTATGTTCATATTCTATTTAGTGACGTGTACGTTCATACTCTATTTAGTGACGTGTACGTTCATACTCTAATTAGTGAGGTGAACTTTCATATTCTATTTCGGGAGGTGTACGTTCATATTCTATTTAGTGATGTGTACGTTCATATTCTATTTAGTGAGGTGTACGTTCATATTCCATTTAGTGACGTGTACGTTCATACTCTATTTAGTGACGTGTACGTTCATACTCTATTTAGTGACGTGTACGTTCATACTCTATTAAGTGACGTGTACGTTCATACTCTATTTCGGGAGGTGTACGTTCATATTCTATTTAGTGATGTGTACGTTCATATTCTATTTAGTGAGGTGTACGTTCATATTCCATTTAGTGACGTGTACGTTCATATTCTATTTAGTGACGTGTACGTTCATACTCTATTTAGTTACGTGTACGTTCATACTCTATTTAGTGACGTGTACGTGCATACTCTATTTAGTGACGTGTACGTTCATACTCTATTAAGTGACGTGTACGTTCATACTCTATTTCGGGAGGTGTATGTTCATATTCTATTTAGGGACGTGTACGTTCATATTCTATTTAGTGAGGTGTACGTTCATATTCTATTTAGTGACGTGTACGTTCATACTCTATTTAATGAGGTGAACGTTCATATTCTATTTAGTGACGTGTACGTTAATACTCTATTTAGTGACGTGTACGTTCATACTCTAGTTAGTGACGTGTACGTTCATACTCTAGTTAGTGACGTGTACGTTCATACTCTAGTTAGTGACGTGTACGTTCATACTCTAGTTAGTGACGTGTACGTTCATACTCTATTTAGTGAAGTGAACGTTCATATTCTATTTAGTGACGTGTACATTCATATTCTATTTAGTGACGTGTACATTCATACTCTATTTAGTGACGTGTACGTTCATACTCTAGTTAGTGACGTGTACGTTCATACTCTAGTTAGTGAAGTGAACGTTCATACTCTTTAGTGACGTGTACGTTCATACTCTATTTAGTGAGATGAACGCTCATATTCTATTTAGTGAGGTGTACGTTCATATTCTATTTGGTGACGTGTACGTTCATACTCTATTTAGTGACGTGTACGTTCACATTCTTATTTAGTGAGGTGTACGTTCATATTCTATTTAGTGACGTGTACGTTCATACTCTATTTCGTGACGTGTACGTCCATACTCTATTTAGTGATGTGTACGTTCATACTCTATTTAGTGACGTGTACGTTCATACTCTATTTCGGGAGGTGTACGTTCATATTCTATTTAGTGACGTGTACGTTCATATTCTATTTAGTGATGTGTACGTTCATATTCTATTTAGTGAGGTGTACGTTCATATTCTATTTAGTGACGTGTACGTTCATACTCTATTTAGTGAGGTGAACGTTCATATTCTATTTAGTGACGTGTACGTTCATACTCTATTAGTGAGGTGAACGCTCATATTCTATTTAGTAACGTGTACGTTCATACTCTATTTAGTGACGTGTACGTTCATACTCTATTTAGTGACGTGTACGTTCATACTCTTAGTGAGGTGAACGCTCATATTCTATTTAGTAACGTGTACGTTCATACTCTATTTAGTGACGTGTACGTTCATACTCTATTTAGTGACGTGTACGTTCATACTCTAGTGACGTGTACGTTCATACTCTATTTAGTGACGTGTACGTTCATACTCTATTTAGTGACGTGTACGTTCATACTCTATTTCGGGAGGTGTACGTTCATATTCTATTTAGTGACGTGTACGTTCATATTCTATTTTGGGAGGTGTACGTTCATATTCTATTTAGTGATGTGTACGTTCATATTCTATTTAGTGAGGTGTATGTTCATATTCTATTTAGTGACGTGTACGTTCATACTCTCTTTAGTGACGTGTACGTTCATACTCTAATTAGTGAGGTGAACTTTCATATTCTATTTAGTGACGTGTACGTTCATACTCTATTTAGTGACGTGTACGTTCATACTCTATTTAGTGAGGTGAACTTTCATATTCTATTTAGTGACGTGTACGTTCATACTCTATTTAGTGACGTGTACGTTCATACTCTAATTAGTGAGGTGAACTTTCATATTCTATTTAGTGACGTGTACGTCCATACTCTATTAGTGAGGTGAACGCTCATATTCTATTTAGTAACGTGTACGTTCATACTCTATTTAGTGACGTGTACGTTCATACTCTATTTAGTGACGTGTACGTTCATACTCTTAGTGAGGTGAACGCTCATATTCTATTTAGTAACGTGTACGTTCATACTCTATTTAGTGACGTGTACGTTCATACTCTATTTAGTGACGTGTACGTTCATACTCTATTTAGTGACGTGTACGTTCATACTCTATTTAGTGACGTGTACGTTCATACTCTATTTCGGGAGGTGTACGTTCATATTCTATTTAGTGACGTGTACGTTCATATTCTATTTAGTGACGTGTACGTTCATACTCTATTTAGTGACGTGTACGTTCATACTCTATTTAGTGAGGTGAACTTTCATATTCTATTTAGTGACGTGTACGTTCATACTCTATTTAGTGACGTGTACGTTCATACTCTAATTAGTGAGGTGAACTTTCATATTCTATTTAGTGACGTGTACGTCCATACTCTATTAGTGAGGTGAACGCTCATATTCTATTTAGTGACGTGGACGTTTGTTAAGCCACTATTTTGGTATTTGCCACTATTTTGTTACCCGCGAAAATTAAAACCAATGTTCTTTTGCTTTTTTTATTATTTTTCTGTACGTTCATATTCTATTTAGTGAGGTGAACGTTCATACTCATTTTAGGGACGTGTACGTTCATACTCTATTTAGTGAGGTGTACGTTCATACTCTATTTAGTGAGGTGTACGTTGATACTTGTCGCATACGACTTATTTACCACTTCCGTGTCACTGAGAATGTTGTAGAACCGTACTTTGTCTGGGTGGAATATTCTAGATTTTTTTAAGAAACAGGTTGAATAGGTAATAGAACACTGTAGAAGGCAATAGAAGGTAATGGAACATTCTAGAAATTTATAGTAAATTCCAGACTCATTATGTATGCTGATGTAATGGTCTATTTATAGACAGTGTGGGTATATATAGGGGAGTTGTTCAGCACTGAGTTCAGATCGGAGATCTCGTTGAATTGTATTGGAGTATAAGTATCTAGTTATTGGAGTAGTGGAGTTTTACCGCGTTATTGTACTTGATGTTTGCAGAGTATAATAATACCAGTATCAGTTGAAACCTCATCTGTTGGCTCCGTGTTCGTATTTTATCATCGCCGCCAGGGAAGCCTTTCTGTTACCGTTGCCATTTTGGTATTTGAACCATCACACCTATACTATACCAATTACGGTAATATTACGTTGCGTGTGACAATACTCTATTTAGTGTTGTGTACTTATATACTCTATTTAGTGACGTGTACGTTCATATTCTATTTAGTGACGTGTACGTTCATATTCTATTTAGTGACGTGTACGTTCATACTCTATTTAGTGACGTGTACGTTCATACTCTATTTAGTGAGGTGAACGTTCATATTCTATTTAGTGAGGTGAACGTTCATATTCTAGTTAGTGACGTGTACGTTCATTTTCTATTTAGTAACGTGAACGATCATATTCTATTTAGTGACGTGTACGTTTATACTCTATTTAGTGAGGTGAACGTTCATATTCTATTTAGTGACGTGGACGTTTGTTAAGCCACTATTTTGGTATTTGCCACTATTTTGGTACCCGCGAAAATTAAAACCAACGTTCTCTTGCTTTTTTTATTATTTTTCTGCACAATTCAATAAATCTCATAATTCTGGACAGTTTGTATATAATTTGGAGCCATTTGTTATGTTTAATTTAACTTTTCTTTCCTTGCGCATCTTTTCCGTCCGAATTGTCATCTTTTTGATCCAGTCACAGTGACGCTAACTTAGGGGGTATTACAATAAACTGTCCTGGCAGCCATAGTTAAACACGGAGAACAATTCAACTGTCGTACTTTTATAACTCAATTGCATAGCATATCCGTCGCCGATTGAAATGGTATTTTAGTGCATCGAAACTGTTAAGGTAAGTATATGACGATTCAACTCTGATATTGAAAATTGTTTTGATGCGTGTTGGTTCATGAAAGTAGTCACGAAGAGGCCGTGGTCTGGATGCGTTGCAGGCGCAACATTTATTCAGCCGACATCTTGGAGAAAAATAACAACAAAATAGAGCATGCGCGTGAAGGTAATAAAGGTCATACAAACAAAAGAACATCAGCATATTGTAACACCTTTCCTTTTCAAAGAATGAGTTGATGGACTACAGTTTATTGTATATAAGAGTTCTGACAGTGCTTGTGAATAGTTCATACTGAAACAGATCGCATTCATCTTAGGGTATGGTTAAGCAGAAATATGCTTCATCTGGATATGCTATTAGCGGAATAACATTTATAATAATAACAATAATTGTAAACAGTAAAAATACTTAACAGGTGCCAACTAATAACTGCAAAACTAACAGTAAACTAGCTACTAAACCAGACTGTCATGTCACATGGTCAGTCAAGTAGTGTATTGGTCAAGATAGGCTGTGTATTTGACAGTACGTCCACATCGTGTCTTGGTGGATGATTTGTATGGTGCAGTGCAGCGGCTGATGTCAAGTCAGATGTGGTATCTGACTGAGTATTTGTGGGTACTGGCCATCTGTCATGAGGTGGTGATGTTGTCTGTCAGGAATGTAGTGAGATTCAGCAGATGGTGATTCAGCAGATTTCCTCAGGTGCATTCTGTTGCATCGGTGGGTGCCGTCTGGAGTGTCTATGGTGTAAGATCTCTGGTCGAGACGTCGTGTCACGATGCCTTTACACCATTCCTTCTCGCCGAGGACAAACTGTTTCATCCTGATGACATCACCCTTCTCTAAAACAGGTAGATCGTGGGCTTGTCTGTTGTGATACTTAGCTTGTATGATGAGTTGTTTAAGTCTCATTTTTCTCGCTCTTGTTCTTAGTTGACATATCTTGGTGGTTGTAGTAATCTCGCCGTGGTAGGGAGTAGTGTTCTTGCACGTCAATTCATGAGTCGTTGTATTGGACTGGATTCTACTCCTTTCGTAGGGGTGTTGCGCTGGTCGAGTATGGCAAGATATCACTATTGGAGTCCTTGCACTTCCTTAGAATGCGTTTTGCTTTCTTGGTTGCAGATTCTACTTTCCCATTGGCTTTGCTATTGTAAGGACTGGTTACCAGGATTTCAAAGTCCCATGCTTGTGCAAATGCTCTAAACTCAGATGAAACATATTGGGGTCAATTGTCGGATACTACTTGTTCAGTTATACCATGTCTCGCAAAATGGCTCTTTGTTGCCTTTATCACAGTCTTGATCGTGTGTTTGGTAGTTTGTCTAGTTGTAAAAGTCGCTGTAATAGTCAACAGTCACAAGATAGTCAGTGTTGACAAGTGTAAAGAGATCACACAACTTTCTGCCATGGGCGTTGAGGTAACTTGTGACTCATCAGTGTTTCCTTTGCTTAACTAGTCTCGTAAGTTCTGCAGGTTTCGCATGATGAGATATGGTGTTTCACTTGTGCTGACATACCGAGCTAATACAGGCTAATGCGTGCTCTACGTAGGCATCCCTCCACACCAATATGAGATGAGTGTATGCGAGTTAGCATGTCTTTTCGTATGCTATGCGGGATGACTACTCTTTCTCCTCGAAATATCAGGCCATCTTGAATAGACAGTTTGTCTCTACAGTTGAAGTATGATGTGACCTGCGCAGGAAGTTGGTGTTTGCTGTGTGATGATTGTTTTCTGCAGCAGTTGTAATGACTCATCGTTCTCAGTAGCATCACGAATTTTGGCCAGTCGCTCTTCTCTGACGGGTAGGAAACTAATCATATTAATTCTGTCAAAGACGGTTTCTTTCGTACTTGCAGTTGTGGGTGGGTGTACCCTTGACAGTGTATCTGCAATGTACATTTCTTTACCTTTACACAACCCGAATGTCATAATTCTGTAATTGTATCATCATACGTTGTAGTCGTTTGGGTGCTGTGTGTAGTGGCTTCTTGACTATTGACTCTAGTGGTTTATGATCATTATAGACAATGGTTTGGTGGCCGTATGTGTACTGGTGAAATTTTCTCCATGGAGAAAACTATCGCGAGCATCTCCTTCTTGATTTGAGCATATCTGACTTCGGTAGGTGTTAATGCTTTACTGGCATAGGCTATCGGATGGCCTTCTTGCATTAGAACAGTACCAAGTCCAAACGGACTACTATCGCACTGTATTTCCAGGTCTTTGATTGTAGTAGGATAGAATAGGCGCTGAACCAATCTTAGACTTAAGTTCAGTGAAAGCTGATTCGTGAACTGTGCTCCATTCCCACGCAGTATCAGAATGTGTCAGCAGTCGAATCGGCTTCATTATATCAGAAAGATGAGGTAGGAATCGGCTGAGGTAGTTCACCATGTCATTGAGACGTTGGACATCTTCCGTATTTCTTGGGGTAGGCATGTCTTGTATTGTCTTCACTTTATCAGGGTCAACTTTGAGACCTTCTGATGTTAACGAATGTCCATGGAAGCGAATCTCAGAACAACGAAGTTCAAGTTTTTCCTTCTTGAGCTTTATCCCTTTTTCACGACATCTGTTTCTCAAGGTGAGTATCATGTTCGATAACAGTATCGGAGTGAACAATTACATCATCAGCGATACATATTACACCAGGCAAGTTCTCTAAAGCTTGATGTAATCGTTTCTGAAAAATCTCACTTGAGACATTGAGACTGAAAGGGAGTCTCAGCCAACGGTATCTGCCATACGGAAGAATGAATGTAGTTAACAGACTAGATTCTTCTTCAAGGACTAGATGCCAGTATGCAGAAGACAGATCAACTTTTCTGAAGACTTTAGACTTTGCTAAATCGGGTAGGTATTCATCAAACGTTGGCAACTGGTACCTTTCTCGTTGGAGGGCTTTATTGAGGGGCTTTGAGTTGATGCATATTCTGATTTCGCCCGATTTTTTAGTGGTAGTAACAAACTGACTAGACCATTCGGTGGGTTTGGCTACTGGGGTTAGAGCTCCTAAATTCTCAAGTCAGTCAAGCTCAGCTTAAGTTTACTTTGAACTGAAATTGCAACTGGTCGACACGGTAGAGTGACGGGGACTGCAGCAGGATTCACATGAAGGTGCACTCTGCCCTCAAACTTGCCTAGGGCAGTGTCATCGAGCACATCAGGATAGTTGGCGATAATATTATCTTTGCTGTCAGTTTTCACTGCATTGACTTGCTTGAAATTTCCCCTATGTATTGACAATAAGTTCATTTGTTCAGTAGCATGAAGACCCAGTAGCGGAGTTAAGTTATCTCCCACTATGATGAATTCTACAGAAAACGTCCTGCCTGACTTTGGATTGCAAATATTTAACCGACAAACTCCAATGGGCTTTACTTTGGTACCGTTCCACATTACTAAGGTTGTGGTACAAGGCTTGATTTGTCCGTCTCTAACATATCTAACAGGCAAAAGTTGATACTAGCTCCACTGTCCAAATGAAATGTCACTGGTTGCCTATCAATGACCATTTCAGCATAGACTTGTTTCTCTTGAGAACCAACAGTCAGCTTTTACACAGGATATCCACTCAGGGCCAGGGTTAGAGTCAGAGTCACTGTCAGGTCGGCTGTTAGTGTCATAGTCAGAGTTAAGTACAGCATGTGCCCTACTAGATTTCTTACATTTCTTAGAAAAATGATTTCTACCCTTACAGAATGAACAAGTTTTACCCCACGCTGGGCATTTAAATTTGTCAGAAATATGTTTATAATCACAAAATTTACAGTCAATGTCCGAGTTTTTGCTTCAGGCTTTGACTATTTCTTCTCCATTTTCTTCCTTGTCTCTCTGGATTAAGTTGACTTCACCTTGTGTACTTCTTCTTGACCTCCCATTTCCTTCAGTCGTGAGGCAGTTGCCTCAGCCCCGCGGCAAATATCAATACAGGCATTTAATTTCACATCACGCTCTAGTAGACGTTTGCGGACTGCATTGTCCTTTATACCAATCACTATCTGGTCACGGATGATAGAGTCATGCAGACACTGACAAAAATTACATGTTTTCACTAAGGTTTTGAGTGCAGTTACATATACATCAATACTCTCACCTGGCTCTTGGACTATCTTGTTGAATAGATATCTCTCGTAGGTTTCATTTGTTTCGCCAATAAAATGCTTGTCAAATTTCTTGATAACTGTATCAACTAGACTTTTATCTTCCCCAGCACCATAATCAAAGCTGTTGTATACACTCAGAGCTTCAGGCCCAATAGAATGTAAAAACAGGGCTAGTTGGTACGCTGGAGCTTGGTTTTGCAGGTTAGTAATAATGATATAATTGCTCCGAATCTGTTTCCAGAGTTTCCATTTCTCAAGACTAGTGGCGCTGTCACCCATATCCAAGTGAGCAGGCAATGGATTTTGTGGTGCAGTTGGTGGTAAGACAGGGCTTGGTAAATTCAGACCAGGTTGTTGATTGATAACAGGGGGGTCAGCCATAATTAATTCAACAATGTCAATACATCAAAGTCACAGGATTTATGTGTAGAGGTTCAGACTCAGCACGACGAGGTCACGTGATTACAGTAATGCGGGAAAGTTCAATTCACTCACTGCGTTTACTGATCAGAATTCAGTACTGTCGACAGTCTGTGGATTCTTTCACTTGTTCAGAAATCTTCAGGACTTCAAGTTGCTGCCACCATGTTTTGATGTGTAGTGAAAGTAGTCACGAAGAGGCCGTGGTCTGGATGCGTTGCAGACACAACATTTATTCAGCCAACATTTGGGAGAAAAGCAACAACAACACAGAGCATGCGCGTGTAACCATGTGTAATTTCTATGCTAGCGAAACATAGTGGATAAGTTGTTTTATGAATGATCAGTCTAATAGAGTTATTATGGTACATACATGTACAAGTTGTTGTGTTATGAAATAGTTCTACATTTAGCAATCTAGGAGCGCATGTGATGCAACCTAGAAAGTAGTTCTGATTGTATTGTGCCATGCCCAGTGTTTATTTGTCACATTTATGAGTGACCTATTATTTGTTCTAATTATTCTGTTTATTAGTCAATTTGAGATAACGGGTCGCGCGCTCGTGGATTGACAGAGGAGGTAAAAAGGGGAAACCATGCGGGACAGGGCAATTCACTGACAGGGGACACGGAAGAGGAAACTGAAAGTTGCTGACTGAAAAGAGCACTTTCATCACTGGAAAGTTGCTGAATTGAAGTTGTGGGTACTTGAAATGTGAGACGGCATCACTCATTTTTCGTGAGACTACTTGTCTGCGAACCCGGAAGTGGCAGTATTACTGGACTGGCATTGTTTACATGTGAAGTTCGCATTTGCCCAGAAATCATCTATGAATGACATTGCTGTGAGTACCTCTTATCTCGAAGATTATCGATGAGTAACATCAGCGTTCAACACCATCATAGAAAAGTTGACAACACCACCAGTCCTAGCTTATTGTGATTATGATCGTCCCTTCGAACTGCATACAGATGCCAGTATGAGTGGTTTAAATAAAAGATCACACATCTATACCATTTGCCGTTTTGTGTTTTCTCCCATTTTGAGACGCATTTCTGTCAATATTCCGTATATCAAAGTACAATTCAATTAAGCCTTATGCTTCAAATTAGCAAACTTACAAATTAAAATCATTTGCCCAAGGCTTTCCTGAATTCGCTTGTATTGTCAAGTGTTAACATCCATTCTGGAAATTCCATATTGTAGCAACTATTAATTTTTTTGAAATTAAATGTTTTAATTAGCAATATTTACAGTAATTAATGAGGTCTTGATGGTAGTAACTCATATCCATAACCTGAATGTTACTCTCATGTCTCAAATAAATGTACCAGTGCGTTTATTTTTTTTTTCCAAAAAAATTCCACCCGGTTGGAACAGTACTTTTATTTATTTTTCTATATAAGCTGATTAAAAAAATTCCTGATTTAAAATAAAATCATGCCTCCCCATGGAAAACGAAGCCAAAAGATCGCACTAGAACATCGGTAAATCTCTTTCGTGTTGCTTTCACCATGAAGTCGCTGAACTGTCATTAACATATTTAAATGTGCTATGGCATTTCGATTGGTTAATTGAAATTGACGACTAGACCCATCAGGTCAAAGAACAGTTTCAAGTCACGAAAGTGTTTGGACAAACATGGTGGATATCGTATCAGATCGAACGTTTACATGTGAGCGAAATCATTCGCTTATGATGAAACTAAGTTGAATTCTACTAAGTTGAAATGTGTTTTTATTTGAAAATTCTTTTAGAATATACGTTTTGTTAGCAACAACATTATAAAAAAATTATGCATAATAAATATACTGAGTATTTTTTGTTGTCATGTGAAAATTTGTTTTGATTGATTGTAATTGTCTAACATTTCGTGACGCCCAACCAAATTAAGGCCTTTCACTCCTCCTTGACGCCTATTTAAAAGATTATATAGTATTTTGCTTTTTGCCAGCCACAAAGGCCACACTAGCCGAACTTGATATTTTAGACTACTGTTGACGCCATATACAGTGTTATGGCACTCTATTAATTTAGTATAGCACCACCTAGCGATGAAGTGTATTTTCGGTTTGTTTTTTTAGATAGATTAGT
The DNA here is from genome assembly GCF_978046115.1 of Saccoglossus kowalevskii. NCBI lineage: Eukaryota > Metazoa > Hemichordata > Enteropneusta > Harrimaniidae > Saccoglossus > Saccoglossus kowalevskii. The sequence goes on along the minus strand of NW_028188618.1, from coordinate 1,190,220 downwards.
CAGGGCGCCATATTGTTTCATGGAGAAAACTGTACGAGTTTGTTTCTTGCTCATATACCATGCTAATATTGAATAATTTATTGCTATAATGCACCAATGAAACTATATATTTAGTTACTAGAAGAAGTGTTAACGCCTGGGTTCGCCTATTAGTTCGGTAAGAAGCTGAAATTCTGTTTTTCGTGGATTTGTGGATGCGGCACATGTAAGTATAACTATAAATAGCGGTGATTTGACATGTTTACCGTGGATAATCTGAAACATTCTAAAGACAAATGACCATACGTTATCTCGCTATTTTAGAAATTGCATCATCTTATTGTAATATTACTAGTTTGAGATGACTATTTGCCTGTTGTGATTTTGGTCCTTTATTTAGATATAACTTGAACTTTACTATTATTTAAAGGCATAAACTCTACCGTTGACAACTAGAAGTGTGTTATTTATAATTGAAAGGAAGGTAGCACCTACGTTCTCTATTAACGAACTAACAAATGGATGCATTATACTATACGTTATAGATGAACTTTGGCTGCTATAAACCGAACAAAGATTATTATTGCCCATAACTGATTCACAATTATCACTGACAACCAGGACATTCATACACCATGAGTGATCAAGAATATCTCCCTATTGTAGAGAATAAAAATCCAAGTTATGAAGAGGATGATACTACTACTTATAGTAAGAGAGATAGAAAATTGACAGTGAAAGGACTAGAGTATCACAAAGAATTGAAAGCGGAAAATCGACTAAAACTATCCAGAGAATTGAAAATGAAAAGGCAACATGTCACTGAACTAATAGTAAATGGCAAAGACACAAGTGTCATCAGAAAGGGATATATTGACTGGATGAACAAGTATGAGGGATTTCTTAACAGCCATGATGAGTATATTGAACTGCTGTTAAGTTCAGACAAGGAAGCTGACTTCTTTAGCTGGTTTGAAGACTTCGATAAATCATGTAAGCAGTTCAAGAAATTTGTTGAGAGTCAGTTTTGTAAACCAGAACCAAATATTCATGCCCTTCATACAAGAGATGAGAATGCTGATATCAAACCAGAAGAAAGTACTTCACAAGTGATTTCATCCTTTTCAAGGCAATCAAAAAAATCCAACTTCAGCAGTGTTAGTTCCTTCAAAAGTTCATTATCAATTGCACGCATAAAAGAGAGAACGGAGAAGAGCAGAATTACTAGTAAAGATTGAAGTGGCTAAGACAAAGAAAGCCATTAAAAAGGCTTAGTTTGAGCTGCCAAGCTGCCAGAAAGAAGGGAAGAGATTGAATTGAAAGAACAAATTGCAATTGCTGATGCTAAAATTGCTATTCTTGCACAATATGACGAGCACAATCAGAGTCAATTGTTAACCAGCAGTGACATTAGACCAAGAAGCAACACTCGCGCTGAATTGGTGAGTGAACCACAAGTGTCTCAAAATCTCAATCCTAGTTTAAAGAATGCAATTGATGATGATATGTCAATGCGTCCAGATATTGATGTACATGTATGTACATATGTGAAACAAAATAATGAGCATGTACTCAATCATGAAGCCACAGAATTCACACCGTCCAATGAGAATACAAGAAATACATCACAGGGCAGTCACACAGTCATCCATGCTGAGACTGATAAAAAGGGTAGTACACAAGCTGGTAGTACAAGTTCACAGGAAGTAATGATGGCAGTAGTACAACAGATGAGATAACCTGTAGCTGATATTCAGAAGCCAGGAGGTAATCCACTTGAATACAATGACTTCCAGTGGCAATTCATTGCTCGAATTGTTGCAAATACAGACGATGACATGGAAAGAATGAACTATTTGAGACAATATACATCTGGTGAAGCAAATGAAATTGTGAAGGGATATAGCTATCTTAACGCAAGCAGAGGTTATGCAGCAGCGATCAGAGAACTTGATCAAAGATATGGAAACAATGAGCTGATAGCCACAGAGTATATTAAGAAGACAAGAAATTGGCCTAAAATAAAAGCAGACGATATCAAGGGTCTAGACAGGTATTCTATCTTCCTGACTGAATGTGAATATGCTGTGACTAATATAGAGTCTATGCAAATACTGGATTATTCAGAAAACATGAAGATGTTAGTCTCAAAATTGCCATATCATATGCATGATAAGTGGCGAAGAATAGCAACAAAGTCAACTGTTGTTAGGTTCAGTCAGCTGGTCAAGTTTGTTAGAGAAGAAGCAGTGAGCATGAATCATCCTGTATATGGAAGAATAGCAATGAATGCAGGACATCTACTGAGATGACCAGAGACACATGAGGATCTCCAAGATGTCAAGACAGTGGGGCAACTAACCAAACTAGCCAATCAAACAGAAAGGCATTTGACAAATTATGTTTATACTGTGAGAACTCCCAACACTCCATGGAGAACTGTGAACGTTTTGGTACACAGCCATTGAAGGACCGTTATCAGTTTTTGAAAATGAAGGGAGTGGGCTTTGGTTGTCTCAAGCATGGTCACATGAAAAATAATTTTGCAACCTGTAAGAAGTGTCAGAAACGACATCCAACTGTATTACACTGTGATGGATACAAGTCTGGTTCTCAAAGAGAAAATGTCTTGAATATCCAGCTCTACATGTCAGTGAACAGCAACAGATGCACAGCCACATGGGGACCGGTAAGACCGTGTGTGCAGTTACAGTCATTCCTGTGACAGTTAAATCAAAGATAGGTAGTACAGTCATAGAAACCTATGCCTTTCTAGATCCAGGCAGCAGTATTAGCTTCTGTACAGATGATGTGATGAAGAAACTTGGTGTGTGTAGAAGAAGAGTCAATGTCACTTAGAATACTATGGATATGCCATACCTCATGAGTACCTTAATTATTAAGGGATTAGAAGTGAGTGATATCCATGGACAGAATATTGTTGATCTTCCCATTGTATACACTAAGGACAAGATACCAGTTACCAGACGTCACATTCCCACCCAGGAAGATATTAGCGAATGGCCACACCTGAACGAAGTTCATAATCCAAAGATCGATGCTAAAGTCAGACTCATGATTGGCAATGCAGTTGCTAATGCCTATACACCACTACAAATGATAACTGGACCAAGTGGTAGTCCGTACACAACTACGACCCGTCTGGGATGGGCAATTTGGAATCTGGTACGTAGCACAGATGGTGAACAAGAAGAGTTCAATGTCCACAGAACTGAGGATATCGCTATTAAAGAAATGGAAGAGCTCAAGGAACTGGAAGTGATGGTTAAGCGCTCTATCAATATGAATTTTCCAGAACGTGTAATAGACGATAAGAAAGAGCCATCCCAAGAAGATAAGAAGTTCATTGAGAACATAAATAAAACAATGAAGCATTATGATGGTCATTATGAAATTAATTTGCCGTTTTGTGATGATACTGTAAGATTACCAAATAATGAGAGCCAAGCTATGCAGCTGTTGAAGGCCATACAGAAAAAATGCAAAGAAATCCAAAGTTTCACATGGATTACAAGACCTACATGAATGACTTGATACATAAAGGATATGCAGTGAAGATTCCAGAAGAGCAGTTAAATAGAGATGGTGGAAAGATTTGGTACATTCCCCATCATGGGGTTTACCATTCTAAAAAACCTGACAAGATTACAATTGTATTTGACTGCTCGGCAAAATATCAGGGAGTGTCCCTGAAAGATTACTTACTACAAGGTCTGGATCTCACCAACAATCTACTTGGTGTACAATCTACATAGGTGTAATGTCAGATATTGAAGCAATGTTTCATCAAGTGAGAGTGTCACAAGAAGATAGTGATTGCCTGAGATTGTATTGGTGGCCTAATGGAGATTTAGAGAAACCACTAGAAGTATACAAGATGGTCGTGTATCTATTCGGTGCTGTATCATCACCTAGTTGTGCTAATATGGCATTGCGCAAAACAGCACAAGATAATGAAGACCAGTTCTCATCAGAAGTTGTGAATGCAATACTGAGAAATGTTTATGTAGAAGATTGTCTCCTGTCAGTGGAATCCGAGGACAAAGCTATTAGTCTAGTTAAAGGTCTTAGAGATGCTTGCCAGTATGGTTGATTTCATCTTACAAAGTGGATAAGCAATAGTCGAACTGTGCTGGAAACCATTCCTATTGATGAACGAGCCAAAGAAGTAAAAGGTATTGATTTGGTTTCAGACGACTTACCACTTGAGAGAGCACTGGGGGTATATTGGTCAGCAGAGCATGTCACCCTAGGATTCAAGACCATGATACAAGCTAGACCTTATAGCAGAAGAGGTATATTGTCCATTGTAAGTTCTGTTTATGACCCACTTGGGCTTGCAGGACCCTTCATTCTACCAGCGAAGATATTACTACAAGACATGTGTTATAGCAACACTGGATGGGATGAAGATACAACACCTTCAGAAAGATTAAGATGGCAGCGATGACTCTCAGATTTACATCAATTCCAGAACTTTTCTGTAGAGCGATTTCTTAAGCCACCAGACTTTGGTGAAGTGAAATTATATGACATACACAACTTTTCTGATGCCAGCGAAAAAGGATATGTGGTAGCATTCTATTTACGCCTTACTAATGCAGAAGGACAGACACATTGTTCAAGAGTCTCCCCTTTGAAGAAAACTACAATTCCCCGATGGAACTCACTGCAGCAACACTAGCTGTTTGTGTCAATCAGAAATTACAGCAAGAATTAGATTACCCAATTGACAGCACTTTCTTCTGGACAGATAGTCCGACAGTACTGAGGTACTGTGCCAATGAAACCACACGATTTAAAACCTTTGTTGCAAACCGTATTATAATTATTTGAGAAGGTTCTGAATCAGCTTATTGAAGGTATGTTGATACCAACTCAAATCCTGCTGATGATGTGTCAAGGGGAATGACAATGGACAAACTTCTTCAAAATAAGAGATGGATTCATAGCCTAGAGTCCTTATGGAAGTCAGAATCAGAATGGCCTAAGAATGCAGATATATCTAGAAGTATTCCAGATAATGATCCCGAAATCAAAGGCGACGTTAATGTTATGGCCACTGAAGAATCAACTACATACTTCTGAATGGAAGAAGTTGAAGAAGATGACTGGTTGGATCATACACGGTGTTCAAAATCTAAAGCATTGGGTTTCACAGCGCAGGGAATACAGAGAAAACCTGAACAAATCAGAACCAAATATCATAAAACTTGAGTTGCTTGTTGAAGAAAAAATGAAGAGCTTGAAGTACAAGGCTATGATGAAAGCCAAAGATGATGTCAAAGTGACTTTTCTGACCCCTAAGACATTACATTTAGCAGAAACATCAATCATAAGATATGAACAACAGAAACATTTCCCCCAAGAAATCAGCACTCTTCAAAAGGGTTAACCAGTCAGAAAATCCAGTAGGATTTCTAAGTTGGACCCAGTTATGAAGGATGGTTTTCTTCGACTGGGTGGTCGCTTCGGCCGGGCTATGCTGCCATATGATATAAAACATCCCATTTTATTACCAGAGGAGTCACCATTGACGAGCATGATCATTCAAGATATACATAGAGTCCTTGGACATTTGGGAAGAAATTCAGTATTAGCTGCATTGAGACAGAAATTTTGGATTCTTCATGCCAACTCAGCAGTCAGATAGATACTTTCCCATTGTGTAATCTGTCGACGTTATCGTGCATAAATTGGGGAACAGATGATGGCAGACCTGCCAAAGGATAAACTAACTACAGGTGATCCACCCTTTACAAACACTGGAGTAGATTATGTTGGGCCAATAGAGGTTAAGAGAGGCAGAACCACAGTTAAACGATATGATGTTGTATTTACCTGTATGAATATCAGGGCTATCCATCTAGAATTAGCCCATTCACTGGATACTGATTCATGCATAAATGCAATCAGAAGATTTGTTGTAGAAGAGGACAGATCAGGCTCATTCGATCAGATAATGGTACCAACTTTGTGGGAGCTGAACGGGAGCTGTGTGAGGCGATCAATAATTGGAATCATGCCAAAATCGGTACTCAGCCAAAAGAACATAACTTTGCATTTCAATCCCCCATCAGGGTCCCATTTTGGTGGCATATGGGAACGCCAAATCCGCACCATTAGAAAGATCCTATATTCACTGCTCAGAGAGCAGATGATACACCTGCAAACATTGTTTTGTGAAGTTGAATCTATTGTCAACTGTCGTCCAATCAGCAAGGTTTCAAAATATCTTAACGACCTGGGAGCCCTAACTCCCAACCATCTATTGCTACTACAGGCTAATCAATTACCATCACCAGGAATATTCAACAAAAGTGACAGCTATGTCCAACATCGATGGAGACAGGTTCAGTATTTGGCAGATGTCTTTTGGAAGAGATGGACAAGGGAATATTTACTGCTACTACAAGAACGCCAGAAGTGTACAACGTCCCGAAGAAATCTCCAAGTAGGGGATATTGTTTTATTTGTTGATAACAATGCACCCGGAAATTCATGGCCTATGGGTAGATTTCGTGAAGTCATGCAAGACTACAAAGACCTTGTTAGAATTGTTAGAGTAAAGACAAGGATGACATCGCTTCTCCGACCTGTAGATAAGATTTGCATGATCTTAATGGCTGATCAATGATTCAATGACATATTTATCTTAATACCATTATGAAAGTGAATGCTGAGGATTCACTTGCAGGTGATGTACTGGAACCTCTCCCTGCTAGACAAGTATTTGGCTTTATATTATATAAATATTTGTAAATGTTTTGTATCTTACTCAACATTTAGAGGGCCGGAATTTTGCCGCCAAATACAGTGTTATGGCACTCTATTAATTTAGTATAGCGCCATATAGCGATGAAGTGTATTTTCGTTTTTTTAGATACATTAGTCAGGGCGCCATATTGTTTCATGGAGAGAACTGTACTAGTACGAGTTTGTTTCTCGCTCATACACCATGCTAATATTAGATGATTTATTGCTATAATGCACCAATGAAACTATATATTTAGTTACTAGAAGAAGTGTTAACGCCTGGGTTCACCTATTAGTTCGGTAAGAAGCTGAAATTATGTTTTTCGTGAATTTGTGGATGCCGCACATGTAAGTATAACTATAAATAGCGGTGATTTGACATGTTTACCGTGGATAATCTGAAACATTCTAAAGACAAATGACCATACCTTATCTCGTTATTTTAGAAATTATATCTTTGTAATTCTTTGTAATATTACTAGTTTGAGATGATTATTTGCCTGTTGTGATTTTAGTCCTTTATTTAAATATAGCGTTGTTCCATTGAGAGTTTGTATTGTGATACATTTCTGTGTACGTGTTAGATAGCGCCTATACTTATGATGAGGTGTTGTACTGTATTTTTTGACACAGTGTTATACTGTTATTGTCCTTGCATTAGTCTCTGCTTCAGTTTTGGTTTCCCACTTAATTACCGGTATTTGTACTCTGTGGGCTCTTGTACTGTAAACCATTTCGATTTGTGTCAGGGACATGCTTGGCGGGTATAGTATTTGTGCATTTCATGATTTACTTTGAACATTTTTGAAATGTAGCTTATTTCTTTATTTATTCCAGTTAATCAAAGTTCATCAGTCGACAGTTTATGACTACATGAGTTAACTTGATGAGTTATATGGGACAAGTTGAGGAGTAAACGAGTTAGACAACTTAACTAGTCGAGTCATACTATATTGTTTACCAGATGTGTGAATAAACAGCCATTTCCAGACACAAATATATGTTGGTGAACTTTACTATTAATGAAAGGCATAAACTCTACCATTGACAACTAGAAGTGTGTTATTTATAATTGAACAGAAGGTAGCACCAACAACTACACTAGACTGTATATTGCTAGAAATGCATCATTTGTTGACCATTTATATTCCTAATTACAAGGAACAGTGAAAAGTTTGCATATACACCAGTGAGAGCACATTTTAAAAGCAAGGAAACAATTTACCAGTCATCAGAAATTTTTCGAGGGGTATGTTAGATTTTGAAGAATTAACGGGGGGGGTATGTTTATTCTGGGGGGTACGTTTATTTGGGACATGAGAAATCTTGTATAAAACATGTCAGTAATTTTCTTATTTTATCTTATTTTTTCTCTTTATAACACGACTTGATAGAACAATTTGTATAATATATTACCACATATTTGCTATTTCACTTGCGCAAATGACAAAGGTGTGTCAATAGTCAATAAAACAGCCAAGACAATACTATAGTCATATAGACATACAATCTTGTTATTAATCTCATTATACACTTGTATTAATTTCACTAATAACAACCCTAACATGGTTATTTCAATCTTTGTATTACATTTTAATTTGTTTAATAAGTTTTACAATACAAAAACCATCTTTATTATTGCTGCATTGTGGATATAAATGTAGCTCCAGAATGCGAGTAACCACATGTAATTCCTACTAAATTTGGGACGCCATCAATTCACTGAAATGCTTTCCTAATTTCATTCTCAACTACTTGCTGTGATAGATGAAATTTAAACTTTCATTTATACATGTACGATAAGTGAATACATAATATTACTAAAATCAAAGTTAAACTGTAAATAGCTCCCGTGTGATCAGAGCATGTATTATATGCTTTGCCTAATAAGTGAATGTAATTGCATGTAGGTCAATCAATCAATAAAATTGATCAAGATGTCTGAGAATCTATGACATACTGCATATGGAAACGCATGATTTTGATATGGGCATTTTGAAAAACATGCAAGTACACTATACTTGTAAACAAAGGGCACTAATGAGGCACTCTATGAATTAGGTATTTCTAGAGGTTGGGGTTTGTCTTGTCTGCAGTTGAATAATTTTTGCTTTGATTTTCTTGTGGGTTTTTTCCCAATGCGACTTAATTTCACTTGTTTTTTTTAATTCTTGGTAATTAGTGTCATTAGCGACGGAGTAGTAAAAACCGCAATTAACCTCAGTGCAGCAAATTGGGATAGATCTTCCTGACGCAATGGGCAAATTTCACTATTTTCCCTGACAAGTAAAATCTGCTAAATTAAATCTAAGTGAACATGTAAAGTAACAACAGATTGTTTCCTTGACAGATTCTTGAAATTAAATCATCAAAATAGTACAACTAAAAAGTCTGTACAACATTAATTAAAAACATCATAGTTTAATGTTCGTCCGGACTTTGAGCCCTTGAAAGTAAGTGATCCAGCCCTTACATACGCCAATGATTGAAATTTGTTTAATTGCTATCAAATTATCACTCAAAACAAATATTTCATGTGCGAGACGTGTTTTTGATACGAACTCAAGATCGCGATCGACCCTACACAAAACTACCGCCATTTTGTCTTCCTTGTCCTCGTTCGGCAAAAACAAAAAACTCGCATATTTACTATTTGTTTAATGAGTGCATTTTTGTTTAAAAATATCAAACAAGAATAAACACTAAGTAAAATAGGAATCAACTGTTTCGTTTTATTTGAGTAAGATGGAAACCATGCAAAAACAAATGTGAAACATTACTGTCTGCTCGAAGAGAAGACACTGGGAGTCGTGTGCAAATAGATTGTTTACAAATTAGATCACATTGGAAGTGCTTTCGGTCATGTTGTGTAACTTCAATGCGTAAAATAGAAAATTTATATCTTGAATAAAACTGACAAACTTCCTTGCTGTTGACTCTAAGTTATAAATTAACAAGCCATGCAGCACAGTCCTCGTTAGTTATCAAATTTAAGATAAACAGCTTTGTTTATAGTAATATGGCTGGAATATAACCATGTCAGGAATATAATTTTTTAACATTAAAATTGACATTTGTATCTGATCGTCAAACAAGTACTTGTCCATATTGAGAAATATTGCTCTGAATCAGCATTCAATATCAGACAGCCATTTTGAATACATGTATATATATATAACGTGATGTATAACGAATATATAAAATTTGAATATAATCAGTCAAAGCAATTCAGAGATATGGCTCTAGAAGCCCATTCATTAAAACAAAATGGCCGTCAGACAGCCATTTTGAATCCGATCTGAAAAATAAATGATGTGCATTAGGAACCTGTAATGTCTAATATATGTACCAAGTTTGAACGAAATCCATCCATAAATGCCAGAAATGCTTGATATTTGATGATTTTTTAGCACAAAAATGACCACCATTCGTTCATTTTGAATAGGTTCGTCAAACCAATATATCTGTTTATCTATGACATGATGTATAATAAATATTTAAAATTTGAATATAATCAGTCAAAACAAGTCTGAGATATGGGTCTAGAAGCCCATTTATTAAAACAAAATGGCCGCAAGACAGCATTTTGAACCCGATCTGAAAAATAAATGATGTGCATTAGGAACCTGTAATGTCTAATATATGTACTAAGTTTGAACAAAATCCATCAATAAATGCCAGAAATGCTTAATATTTGATGATTTTTTAGCACAAAAATGGCCACCATTTGGCCATTTTGAATAGGATCATCAAACCAATATATCTGTCTATATATGACATGATGCATAATGAATATTTAAAATTTGAACATAATCAGTGAAAGCAAGTCAGAGATATGGCACGAGAACCACATTCATTAAAACAAAATGGCCGCCAGTAGGCCATTTTGAATCTTATTTGAAAAACCAAATTATTTACCAAGTTTGATCAAAATCCATCTGTAAATAGCTGAGAAATGCTTGATTTTTAGGATTTTTAACACAAAAATGGCCGCCATTCGGCCATCTTGAATCAGATTGTAAAACAAAATGATGTGCATCAAGGTCTTACAACTGTATGTCTAATGTATATACCAAGTTTGAACAAAATCCATCTGTAAACAGCCAAGAAATGCTTGATTTTGATGATTTTCAGCACAAAAATGGCTGCCATTCGGCCATCTTGAATCAGATCATGAAACAAATTGACGTGCAAATGTATAATATCATGTATGATGTATGTGTGAAGTTTGATTGTGATTGGTCCAGGCATTTCTAAGATACAGATACTGCGTCCGGGAACTAATTAATGCAATAATTGACTAATTAATATGCATGGAATTGCACCAAAATCTAATCAGCGCATCTACTCATCATATATTAGCTGTGTGCCAAATTTCATTTGAATTGAAATTGTAGATCTTGAGTTATCAGTGGAACAAATTTTAGTCACAGAGTCACAGACACCAGTACCACATAAGCGCCTTTTCACGGGAGCTAAAAATCATTTGAAAATCAAAAATTTACCATTCAATCTATTGGTATCTAAATATTTTAGCCTGACTCACTGCACTGATGATCGATGGGACAATTGTTTCCTATGGGGAAGAAATGTGTTAACTTTATATTGGATTTTGCAAAGAATCGTGGGATAGAAAATGGAACTGAACAATATAAGCATAAAATTTAAACAAATAACTAACACGTTGCTTGAATAGTGGAGGTAAAAAGCTGATTTTTACATAGGGCTCTATGGAAAAGATGTGAGTTCCCCCCCCCCCCCAATGCCCTCTACATTTCAATTTTCTATCCCACAACTTTCCGCAGGATTCAATATGGAGTTGACACATTTTTTTCTTATACATATATAACTAAGACTGGGTATTATTAATCCCCAAGAGCCTGACTTGACACACTTCAATAACAACCAATAAGACATTTGGGTATTATTAATCGCAGAAGACCTGACCCGACTCTCTGCACTAACTATAAAACTAATAATAAGGTATTATTAATCCTTGAGAACCTAACCTGACTCACTGCACTATCAACCAACTATAACAGTGTTCTCTCAAGACCTCTGAAGTATCACGGTACCGTGATGTGATGCATCTCTACATCCAAATCAAATACTAGAATATTAATAATTTGTCCATTGCACGCAACATCAACAATGTGACGAAATAAGTCTCACAAATCACAAATGCTGCATACGTCCGGAAGATATACTGATTTGTTACACTGCTGTTATTTGCAGTTTTTACTACTTGGTGGTGACACTAATTACCAAAAATAAAAAAAAAATAAAAAAGTGAAATTAAGTCCCATTTGAAAGAAAACTGTAAATAAATCGAAGTAAAAATTATTCAACTGCAGACAAGATAACAACATCATGCATGTTGTGACATCACAACCAAGGTAAGCTGGGTTAACAAGGTAGATTTTGATCAATGGTGGGAAGAGTGCACAATTTTCCACGATGTTTAAAAACAACATCTCATTAGCAATTTTGATGTTACGTCTAAAATCAGACCACTGATAAACAGACTGGCATTGCTATTGTTAAGAGGTGTCAATCTGCCTACTGGTAATCCTTGGTGAATGTGCATCTCTGCTACGCTGGTGGCTCTGCTTTGCCAAATTTTGCAGAATGGCTAGTACACACATCGGGAATCCTCGATCTCGCGTGCATTTCAGTCATTCTCTGTATTCAGTTCAAATCAGATCCCACAGAAAGTTTTATGTTGAGTTGTGTAATAATATATTTTTAGCCAAAATTGACCATATTTTAGGAAAGTAACAATTTTTTGAATGTATAGACTATCTTTATAGTAATGTTGTTGAATGTATAATGAAGAAAAAGGACATTTTTTTCGATAGTTACGCAATTTTCTAAGATAGTTGACGTCGCCATGTTTACAACAAAGCTGGTCTTATGATACAGTATTTCACCGGTGATGTATTAAAAAGCGATTGAAAATATGATACATCTGAGCAAAAGCTGTACCAGTCAACTAAATCGAGGCAAAATTAATATAACAGTCTTGAAATAGTACTGACACAATGTTTTGATTCTCTACAGTGTGTTGTGTCAAGAGAATGCTCATTACTTACCTCCACCTGATTTATTTTCACTGCTATTTGGTCTTATTTACATGCTATAATTTTGCTGGGGGTGCCAGTACAGTAGACTACGCCTTAATAATTAATTATTTATCTGATCATTGTGCCATTTCACTAGCAATAACTACAAGGGATTTACTGTCATCAGATAATGAAATTAAATGTACACCTTTACCAGATAGATATTTATGGGATACTAAGTCAATTAAAAGATATCAGGATGCACTCCACAGCACAGAAATCATTAATAAGCTGGTGTCATTTAATTGTGAAAACAATAACATCGATAATTCAGTAACTGAACTTACAAACATTATTTGTACTGCTGCTGATAATTCACTGAAAAAAATTAAACACAAGATATCTGGTTACGTAACCAGTCTTGTGATTGGTTGTTGACAAATGCTGAACAGGCCACGCCTCCAACGGTGTCGTGCGTTCGGACTAACCGTTAGGAATTCCTAAATGGAGTCAATTTGTGTAGTTTTCTTGATTTATTGTGCAGATATCGGTAAAATGTAGGTAAGGCTTTGGCGAAATTCGAAGGAGCAACTAATATTCTTCAACCTGGTATTTTTTTTAGATTTTATTTTTTATTTTTTTCGTCTGTTTTTTCGAGTTTAAAAAATGTGAGCTGGCTGGAGCCTTCATCCCTTGTCTATTTCTTACACTAGATAATAATAATAATAATAATAACTCTATTTAATTAAGCGCAACAATTCCAACATATGAAGATCAAAGGCGCTGATACAATAAACAATCAGTCAAATATTAAAAGCACATTTAAATAAGTGCGTTTTCAGTCTGGATTTAAAAATGTCTACTGAAGGACTAGAACGAACAGACAGAGGTAATTCATTAAAAAGTTTAGGACCTAAATTTTCAAAAGCACGGTCTTTGTATAACACCTTGGACTTTTTACTACACATCTGACGAGTTTTAATAAGAAACTTCGATTCAGATCTTAAACTACGACTCGGTACATAAAATTCGATTAATTCACATAGATAATTTGGGGCAAAACCATACAAAGATTTATACACTAGTAAAAGTAATTTAAAATTGATTCTTTGTACAACTGGTAACCAATGAAGTCTGTAATGTGGTCATATTTTCGAGCACGAGTGACAAGGCGGGCTGCTGCATTTTGTACACGAATAAGAGGTTTTATCTTAGTTACAGGGAGACCAGACAATAATGAATTACAGCTGTCTAAGCGAGAAGATATGAAAGCATGTACCAACTTTTCAGTATCAGATTGGGATAATGATTTACGAATACGATTAATATTTCTTAGATGGGAATATCCAGATCTACAAATAGTAGAAATGTGTGTTTCCATAGATAGCTGCGAATCAAACAAGACACCTAAGTTTCTAGCACTTGACGAAGCACTAACCAATTCTTCACCAATTGCGATACTAGACAAAGGACACGAGTCTTGTGAGAATCTCCGAGACGACATGCACACAAATTCAGTTTTCGACACATTCAAAAGTAGGAAATTACAAGACATCCAATCGCTAACATCTTGAATACATGTCTGAAGTATCACCCGGGCGCGAATTTGATCATCTTCAGAAACCGATAAATAAATCTGTGTGTCATCGGCGTAAAAATGATATTTTACGCCGTGACGTCGCAATAACTCGCCCAATGGACGCATGTACATTGAGAACAATAATGGCCCTAAGACGGAGCCCTGTGGAACACCGGTTACTAATATAGACGTCATATCAGAAAATACATTTCCAATTTTCACTTTTTGAATGCGGTTACTCAAATACGACTCAAACCATTTGATGATGAGACCATTTAAACCAAAATTTGATCTCAACCTATCGATGAGAATCCTGTGATTCACAGTATCAAAAGCGGCTGAAAGATCCAAAAGTACGAGAGCAACTGAATTCTTAGAATTATCAATACTGCATAGTACATCGTTAGCGACCCGCAAAAGAGCCGTTTCAGTGCTATGTGCGATACCAGCCGATACCCCCCCCCCCCCCCCCCCGCTCATAGAGACTGCGTATCACAGTTGATTATAGTTCCTGGGCTCCCTGTGGTTTGAGTATAGTTTTTGGATTCAAGTTTGAATTGCTCGCTGACTATAAAATTATTGCTATTATGCCAACGCGTGTAGACGGAGACACTCGGAAGGAGATTATTCGTCTTTTCTTTGATGGAAATAGTTTGCGAATGATCGCCAAGGAAGTTGGACTAGCGAGGGCAACGGTCCAAGGGATTGTGAGGCATGTCCGTCGCACCGGTTGGATACGTTCCGACAAGAGTAGCGGCAGTCGGCGACTGAAATCTACGCAGGGAAATCGTTGAGTTTATGGAATTTCGTCTCTTACAGAAACCATCCCTGACGGCAAAGGAAATACGCATGTCTCTCTTGAGGGAAAATTTGCCTTCGGTGCGTATGGTACATCATATAATGAAAAGTGATTTGAAAAAATAAGTCAAACTCCTACTGAGCAAGTTACTGAAAGAAATATGGAACGAATATTACAATTTATAGACACTGTTTCTCAGCTTGATCCACACAAACTTTGCACTTTTTCGACGAGACTGGTGTGAAGAGAACGACGGCAAATCGCAATTACGGTCACAGTTTACGCGGTCAAAGAGCTGTCGTGTTTCAACGCTATTTTACAGTGAACCTCTTACACAACGCCCGAGGTGTAAGTAACTTCAACATTTTAAACGTTCCTTCCAATGGACTCGAAATGCTTAATTTTTTTGAAGAGACCATGGAGTTATTCGACGAGAATGGGCAACATGTATTGTCACCAGGCGATACAGTAATAATGGATAATTGTGGTTTTCACCATGGCCGAATAACTGAGCCAGCGCTTCGTGAAATGTTGGCAACAAGAAATGTTACGCTACATTTTCAACCACCATACTCAACTGAATTTAATTCATGTGAAATGTGTTTTCGTCAAGTGAAGAGAAAATTACGAGAAAATGATATGTTTGCCGTGTTATTTACCGAGACTGCTATTATTGACGCACTTGCATCAATAACGCCCTTGATGTCACGCAATTTCTTTCGTTTTTGTGGAATTGCCATAGACTAGATAACATTAAAAAATATACAAAATTTTTGCTAGTGGAGATTTATCACAAAACTTGTGATAAATAAACATGTTTTTTCTTCAAAAATGCTGTCGATCTCTGATTATTTTTTTGTATGGGATAGGTCTGCCACTGAAATTAACTGTTACAAGGTTAGGGTTGACCAATAGAAACACTGGATGGAGAGATAAAACCGTTGAAATTATTAGAATTCTTTATTTAGTTTGAGGTTAGATTATTGTTGATTATTTTGTTTTCAAAACAATTCGTTTCCCTGGAGTTTCAAATAATGATCAATCTTTTAAAATTAAAGTGTGTTTTACTGTCTGTGTGGCTTATTCAATCATAATATCACCTAGTTTTTGCACAATTCGTATTTTTTGTTGTTCTTCGGCTAGATACACCTACAAAGCAATGGAATATTCCAAATACCCCTCGTTCCTCGTGCCCACACATCAAAGGCATACCGCGTCCGGTGTTTTGATTAACTGTCACGTGAGAGTGTATGTAACTTTATTGCGTCTACAACAGTCGTTGGGGCGTCTAGCAAAGTGTCTGGGGATGTTGCAAAGTCCCTCGGTAATTACCTACCGGGTGCGCGAGTTAGGTGTATGTAAATATCTTGCGCTCGCTGTAATTACCTGGGTATAGTTTTCACGCCAAATTGAAAATTCAAAACTGCATCCAATACTTTAAAAGAGAAAGCTATGAAAGCTATGTTTCCACTAAAGCAGTCTTTATTAACATTATCGCATTATAAAATTAGCACAGCATTGAATTTATTTGATAAATTAATTGTACCAATCATTAATTATGGGTGTGAAGTATGGGGAGAAGAATCAGCAAAACATAGTAACATTATAGAAAGTGTACAGTTTGCATTCTGTAGATTTCTTTTAGGTGTCAGCAAAAATTCAACAAAAATTGCCATTCTTGGAGAGCTGGGTAGATATCCATTGAACATCAAAATTGAAACACAAATGTTAAAATATTGGTTGAGACTAAAAGCCCCAGTAATTCCAAACATTGTAGCAACTGCCTTTATGGAAATAAACACTTGGAAAACAGGATGGGTAGAAAGAATAGAAGAAATAACTAAAAACAACAATCTTTCAGAATTATCAAAACAACATGAAAAAAAATATAGGGGAGGTACTCAGAGAAAATTATGTAAAAACATGGAGAAGGGAATTATTTAATGACAGCAGAATGAATGGAGCAACAAACAAACTAACTTCATACAGAAAATTTAAAACTACTTTTAATATGGGGAATTATTTAAATGATATAAAAAATTTAAAATTAAAGCGATTATTTTGCAAATTTAGAATTTCTAATCATAAACTACTCATTGAGACTGGCAGACAAAAGAAAATTCCTAGAAACGAAAGAATATGTAAACTCTGCACAGATGATAAAATTGAAGACGAGTACCATTTCTTAATAGGATGCAGTAAATATGACATACCCGTAATAAATTATTTAAATATATACAGGGCAAAAAATCTGACTTCTTGAAAATGAATGAAGATGAAAAATTCTGATTAATTATGACAAGCTTTGCAGGAATAGAAACTGCACAATTCATACATACAAGTATGAACTTAAGAGATGAAACATAGTAACTCCATCAAATTAGTCTGCAGGTGGTTTTAATGCAATGTAGCTTAGTAGTTTTATTGTTATACTAATTTTCATGTATTTTTTCCTCCATTCTTAGTTACATGTATTCAATGTTTTATTTGTGATTCTGGTGGATTGAACTGTACTTCCGTCTTGCTTTGTACTAAACAATAACATTAGCTTATGTTTAATGTGCTATTTGTGATATTAGTTGTGTGAAGTATTATTTCTGTTCTTGTTTTACAACCATAAAATTAATCTCTGTAGTAGATTTTCGTGTTGAATAAAATTATTATTATTATTATTATTATTATTTAGTTTGACCTGCAGCTGAATTTTATATTTGCTGTTTTATTTTTACCTGAACCTGTTTTATGAATGTCTGTGGGCCCACAAGAATCGATCAACGCAAGGTAAAATATGAAACTTTGGACTGATCTTTTGCATCACTTCATGTTGAAACACCATAGTTCGTGCATTATTTTTATCTCCTCCAGTTGTTTATAAGATTAAAACGTTAACTTGAGATACATTGTCAGTCTGTTTATTAGTGGTGTGAGTACTAAGCAAAATCGCCAATGAATCATTTTAATTTACAAAACATTCTAAATATGTGTATTTTTATAACAAACAAGCAGCCTCTCAGCTGAGATAGCTTCGCTGTTAGCAATGCACATTTCAATTAAAGAACAGAAGATATAATTAGAAAATGAACAATATGTATAGTATAAAAACAATCAGATTTGCGGTTTTCTACAAGAAGTTGAAAATATCACTTTTTACCAAAAAAGACAAAAATATTCACCAAAATTAGAGAATTGAAGATATCATCATGAAATGAAAAAATCTAAAAGAGGTCTACCTAAGGTACATATACACCAAGTATCAAAGCATTCAGGCTTGTAGTTTTCAAGAAGAAGTCGAAAAAGTAAAACATTGACACGAACGACGACGAACAATCACTCATATGATATGCAGAGCTTAAAATCAGCAGCGGTGAAAACCTGTTCAATGCAAGAATGTTTAGCTGACAAGGTTAGGGTGATCGTAGCATTACACATAAGGAATAGATCAATCAAAAATCGTTTAATTTTAGTTTAGAAAATGCAATTGTAGAAAACAATTTTGTCATTATTGCTGGGAAAGGATTGACCAGCTTTGTTATTAGTCCAAGAAAATTGTTCAGCTTGGAATGTGTCTGAATCCCTCATTAGTATGCAAGAATGTAGGAATGTACCAAGAAAATTGTTTTTCTGGAGTAAATTGTAGTGTATTGTACTTGTGAAAGGTCAAAAAGTGCATGGAGATTTTATAAAAATGTGTGGATGTTAACAGAATGATGTAATGTGGTCACAGTTACGTAATAAATGATGGACTATTTTGGGCGTAGCTATAAAATGTGTCACTGAAGTACTCACACGTGTGCATGATTCCAATAGTTTGTGCTGTGAAGAAACTCCATTAGAAAATAAGTATTGTGTAATTTGTAGTGAATCTTGAATCTTTTCAAAGTGTATTTATATATTTAAAAATTGTTTATAATAATGTTCTTTATACTTTTTCGATGGATTGGATTTGCAAATGATGAGTTATTTTGTTATACCATCACTCGAATTGTGTGTCACGAATTTCTGATAGTTTAGGCTTTGTGTTCTTGCGAATGGAAAGACATTAAACTGTTGAACAGTGGACATCGATAAAAGCGAAAGTATTTTGTGAAATCATGGTACTGTTTTGGCATTATACGACTTGCAGCTCCCTTTTGATGGATTTTGTGTGACTGGCCATGTTATCGAACTGTAGTATTATGTAAATCTGCCCCGGAAAGTTAAAATTGCCATTTTCACGCTGCGTTTAGCGTGGAGTCGTCATCTAAATATGCCACAATTGTTTGTCTCGTGTTCCCTGGTGCATTAAAAAATCCCTTTTGAATTTGGGGGACTTTAAGTGACTGACCGTGGTGTTTGTAAACTTTAGTCGAACTGTAGTAGTGTGTATTAAATCTGCCACAACGTGGAGTTGCCATTGACTCTCATTTGAATATGTTTGTGCCTCAACGAGGACTGAAAAGTGATTTCCATTTACTTTGACTGTTATAAATCAACTGTATTAGCTTTCTTTGAACTTCCTATTGCCATCGGGATTATGTCTACTACACTCGGCGGTGTAGTTCGTATCAATCTTCTTGTATGAAACGCACCCAAACCCGGAAATCGACGGCAAATCGGGATGGTCTCGTCACGTAATTTCTTACCTTGTTCTTGACCGCAGTATCCTTGGCTATGAACTTCCACATACCCACGCTTATGGGAATAGTGCATCGTGGGTAATACTGTATTGATTGAGGTGAAACAAACATGGTTGCCGTAATGCCTGTTCGACTACATCGCTTGTGTTTCTCTTTCTGTCTTAGAGTTCTCTGTTTTTTTATATTTGTTTTATTTCAATTAAACAGCGATTTGGCTTTAACCATGCATTTAGTCATTGTCGACTGTTTTTCTCGAATTGGTTGATTGTCATAGTAACATACGCTAAGTACAATTAAACGTCCGGAGTTGAACAGTAGTCATTTCTAACATGATTATTTACTTTAGTTTAATTCCTTCAGTTAAAAATTGAGTTTCCAAAATAAATAAATAAGTTTTCATTAAAACAAAGTCAAAGTCTTTGAAATTGTTTTTCTGTCTGTTCGCCAATCCATTTCTCCAAAACACACCTTTAAAACTCTTATTTTCCCAGCATCGAGATGGCTCTGCCAACTCTTGTTGAATTATTAATTTCATCCTATTTTGATAACTCGCAATCTCGCAACCACAAAATGTTTTCCTCAACGTCATATGAAATGACAGTGTCATGGGCACTAAAACTGACTGTACTTCTTGTACACAAAATAATGATAAACCAGTTACCTGCATGGATAAAAATATATTTTTTGACTAGCTGTAACATAAGTATTTCCATTGTTTTTTTTGCTTTTATTTCACTTGATAAATACATAAAATACAATGAAGTAAAGTGATATAACATAGATAGGTTGTTGACTAATTTTTATACTAAAACAGTTATTGTATCACAATGTTCATTGGGAACTAATTATTATGCAAAAACAAGGATACAAATTAAATACATTGTTATCCAAATTAGCCACAATGCTTGACATGGGGTCTGGGGAGAACACTGAACTTGGTCTGGATTTTATTAATCCTGAGGCCCTGGCCTGAATCACCACACTGATGATTAGGACTGGGTAATATTAGTTCCAGAAAACCTGACCTGATCTACACTAACTAGCAATGGGACTTTGTTTACCTATGATTAGGACTAGGTATTATTAATCGCTGAGGACCTGACCTGCACTAACTACCAATGGAACTTTTGTTACCTATATCTAGAACTGGGTATTATTATACCCAGGGAACCTGACCTAACTCACTGCATTAACTAGCAATGGGACTTTCGTTACCTATATCTAGGACTGGGCATTATTATACCCAGGAAACCTGACCTAACTCACTGCATTAACTAGCAATGGGACTTTCGTTACCTATATCTAGGACTGGGCATTATTATACCCAGGAAACCTGACCTAACTCACTGCATTAACTAGCAATGGGACTTTCGTTACCTATATCTAGGACTGGGCATTATTATACCCAGGAAACCTGACCTAACTCACTGCATTAACTAGCAATGGGACTTTCGTTACCTATATCTAGAACTGGGCATTATTATACCTAGGAAACCTGACCTAACTCACTGCATTAACTAGCAATGGGACTTTCGTTACCTATATCTAGGACTGGGCATTATTATACCCAGGAAACCTGACCTAACTCACTGCATTAACTAGCAATGGGACCTTTGTTACCTATATCTAGGACTGGGCATTATTATACCCAGGAAACCTGACCTAACTCACTGCATTAACTAGCAATGGGACTTTCGTTACCTATATCTAGGACTGGGCATTATTATACCCAGGAAACCTGACCTAACTCACTGCATTAACTAGCAATGGGACTTTCGTTACCTATATCTAGGACTGGGCATTATTATACCCAGGAAACCTGACCTAACTCACTGCATTAACTAGCAATGGGACTTTCGTTACCTATATCTAGGACTGGGCATTATTATACCCAGGAAACCTGACCTAACTCACTGCATTAACTAGCAATGGGACTTTCGTTACCTATATCTAGGACTGGGCATTATTATACCCAGGAAACCTGACCTAACTCACTGCATTAACTAGCAATGGGACCTTTGTTACCTATATCTAGGACTGGGCATTATTATACCCAGGAAACCTGACCTAACTCACTGCATTAACTAGCAATGGGACTTTCGTTACCTATATCTAGGACTGGGCATTATTATACCCAGGAAACCTGACCTAACTCACTGCATTAACTAGCAATGGGACTTTCGTTACCTATATCTAGGACTGGGCATTATTATACCCAGGAAACCTGACCTAACTCACTGCATTAACTAGCAATGGGACTTTCGTTACCTATATCTAGGACTGGGCATTATTATACCCAGGAAACCTGACCTGAATCACTACACTAACTACATGTACAAATGGGAGTTTTGTTACTTATAACTAGTGCTGGGTATTATTAATCTCTGAGGCTCTGACCTGACATTTGTTAATAAGGATCGACTGAGAACCTGACCTAACTCACTGCACTAACGACCAATAAGTCATTTGTTACATATAATTAGGACTGGGTATTAATATATTAATATTAATTCCCTGACCTGACTCACTACACTACGAACTACTAATGGGAGACTTGTTACCGATAACTATATCTATTCCTATTTGTTATTATTAATTCCTCAGGCCCTGTACTGGGATAAATTAGCAGAACAGACAAGCTTTGTTTTTGATAGATATTTTAACAATTATTTTTTTTTAGTAGTCCAAAACGGGAGGTAGTGTTTTTGGTTCCGTGCGTGTGTCCAAGCGTGTGTCCGTGCATGCGTGTGCAGTCATATTTCAGACATGCTTTGATGGATTCTTTTCAAATTTGGTACATATACATAGCAGCTATTTTAGATCCCAAAATGTGCAGATTCTGATTAAGATAGACTATAAATTACATGCATCTAACAGAATAGAATAGAATAGAATAATGCTTTATTACACCCTTAAGGAAATCTGACATTTCAGTTTTGGTAATTGCTGTATTGAAGCTTTTTTGAAATAAACTACAATCAAATTACACGTACAATACAATAATAGACTTCAAATAAACAACAACTAAATCACACTGAAAATATAGAACAACAATACAATAATAGATTTCAAATAAACTACAACTAAATCACACTGAAAATATAGAACAACAATACATTAATTAATTATCATCCTTTCTTATTTTGTAGGCTTTCTGTATGTAATCTAATAGCCCGAGTAGACATTGTTTGTTAGTTGTGTTTAAAATATGTATAAATTTATCTTTGTTGTTGTAATTTTTGAAATTAGGATTGGAGAATAGACTATATAACTCTTGTCTATTTTCTGTATAGAGATCACACTCAGTGATGAAATGGATTTCATCCTCAATCATGTTACATTTGTCACATTTCCTGTCCTGAATTTTTGTTTTTGGTTTTGTGTGTCTACCCACTTCTATGTACAGTTGATGGCAGCTAATTCTAAATTTAGAATGTGCCTACAGAATCTGAGGTGGACTTTTTCAGTTTCTGTCTTGTCCCAGTTTGTGTTCGTACATACTCCCCATATTTCTCCCCCATATGTTAATATTGGTATTTGTGTAGTCTCAAACAATTTTGTTTTATAGTAATAGTGTTTCTATTGTATTATAGATAGGTGCTTGTGCCTTTTCTGCTGTCCTTGCTTTTTTGCTAGTGTTGACATTGTTAAGTTCATAGACCCTATTAAAATTAACACCCAGATAGGTGAAGTTTGTTGTTTTCTCAATTATATCATTTCCATACATTATATTTAGCTTCTCTGTATTGTAACCATTTCTATTAAATATAGTTGATTTTGTTTTCTTTATGTTTTCTTGTAGCCCCCATTTGTTTGCATACCTATGTATGCATGGAATTTTGCAGTCCATCTTTACTTTGTGACATAAGGATGATATCATCTGAAAACTGAACTAAAATATAGGAGGAAATGGTATGATAGAGAATGTGTAATTCTTAAAAAGGACCTCTACAACACAGCACGCTTACTCAGTAAGTACCCATTTGATGCTAAAGTTAGAGAAATATTTTATGCCAAGAAAAAAAAATATAAGAAATTAGTTAGGAAAAAGAGATTACAAGAACAAAATTCATTAGTTACAAAATTGGCAAACTTAAAAAATGCAAATTCTCAACAGTTTTGGAAATTGATCAACCAACTTAGGGATTCAAACAAAAATAGGTCAAACCCAATTTCACCAGAAGAATGGATCAAATATTATAAACAATTAAATAACGACAATTTAAACACAAATTTGCCAAATGACTTGACATCTACAATTAAATCAACAGAAAATATAGAACACATAAATAATTCATGCAAACTAAACAAAGAAATAACAGATAAGGAAATAAAAATAGCAATTAGTAAACTTAAACCCAGAAAGGCAGCAGGATATGATGGGTATTGCCCTGAATTATTGAAAGACAGCTCAGATTATTTAATTAAACCTCTGAAAAAATTATTTAATAATATATTACATTCTGCTATTTACCCAGATATATGGAATATCAGTATAATTTCTCATATTTATAAACAAGCAGCCTGTCGGCTGAGATAGCTCCGCTGTTAGCAATGCACATGGCAATTAAAGAACAGAAGATATCATTAGAAAATGAACAAATCTGAGAGAGGTCCACATGTAGTACCTATATGTATAATATATCAAAGCAATTGGACTTGCGGTTTTCAACAAGAAGTCGAAAATATCACTTTTTACCAAAAATTACAAAAATATTCATCAAAATTAGAGAATTAAAGATATCATTATGAAATGAACAAATCTGAGAGAGGTCCACATGTAGTACCTATATATGTAATATCAAAGCAATTGGACTTGCGGTTTTCAACAAGAAGTCGAAAATATCACTTTTTACCAAAAATTACAAAAATATTCACCGAAATTAGAGAATTAAAGATATCATTACAAAATGAACAAATCTGAGAGAGGTCCACATGTAGTACCTATATATGTAATATCAAAGCAATTGGACTTGCGGTTTTCAACAAGAAGTCGAAAATATCACTTTTTACCAAAAATTACAAAAATATTCACCAAAATTAGAGAATTAAAGATATCATTACAAAATGAACAAATCTGAGAGAGGTCCACATGTAGTACCTATATATGTAATATCAAAGCAATTGGACTTGCGGTTTTCAACAAGAAGTCGAAAATATCACTTTTTACCAAAAATTACAAAAATATTCACCAAAATTAGAGAATTAAAGATATCATTACAAAATGAACAAATCTAAGAGAGGTCCACATGTAGTACCTATATATGTAATATCAAAGCAATTGCACTTGCGGTTTTCAACAAGAAGTCGAAAATATCACTTTTTACTAAAAATGACAAAAATATTCACCAAAATTAGAGAATTGAAGATATCATCATGAAATGAACAAATCTGAGAGAGGTCTACCCAAGGTACATATACACCAAGTATCAAAGCATTCAGGCTTGTAGTTTTCAAGAAGAAGTCGAAAAAGTAAAACATTGACACGGACGACGGACGACGGACGACGACGGACGACGACGACGGACGACGACGGACAATCACTCATATGATAAGCTCCGCTCGACAAAGTCGACAGCGGAGCTAAAAAGGAGACAGATCTGAACCAGATAATTACAGGGGAGTCGCAGTTTCAAGTTGTATAGGCAAAACATTTTGCACAATAATAAATATTAGGCTATGCCAATTCATAGAAAGCAAGAATATCATAAACAACAATCAGGCAGGATTCAGAAAAGGGTACCGGACAACTGATCACATTTTTGTCTTAAAAACAATAGTTCATAAATATCTGAAACAAAACAAAAAAATTTATACTTGCTTCATCGATTATAAAAAAGCGTTTGACAAAGTATGGAGAGAAGGATTATTCTATAAACTGCTAAATAATGGTATTACTGGAAATATCTACAAATTAATTCAAAATATGTACCAGAATACAAAGGCATGCATTCGTTTCGGTGATAAGATATCTCCGATATTTGAAACTATCACAGGTGTAAGACAGGGATGTGTTATGAGTCCAATGCTTTTCAATCTATACGTCAATGACTTAAATAGTCCAATACAAAACAATGACAAAGATCAAGTTCAACTTAATAACATCAAAATTAGCTCACTGTTTTATGCAGATGATCTAGTTTTAATATCAGAAACAAATAAAGGTCTACAGAGATCAATCAATAATTTGGAGAAATATTGCCAAAATTGGAAACTCCAAGTGAATATGTCAAAAAGTAAAATTGTAATATTTAAAAGAGGATACTTGAGAAATACTGAAAAATTTACATATCAAGGTCAAAATATTAGTTGTGTATATTCATACAACTACCTTGGGGTATCATTACAGTCGAATGGTAAATTCAGCGACACAAGAAATAATTTGGCAGACAAAGCCACAAGAGCTTTATATGCAATGATGACTTCTGTGCCAAAAGAAACTGACTGCAAAACAATGTTACACCTATTCAAAACATGTATAAGACCAATACTATTATATGGATCAGATGTATGGGGCTTCGAAATTCAAGAAAATAATAAATGGGACATTACACCAATCGAGAAAACCCATCTGAAATTTAGTAAAAGAATGCTTGGATTGAATTTGAATAAATTTTCATCAAATCTAGCTTGTAGAGCAGAAATAGGTGAACCACCATTATTAGTAGACATCAAAATAAATCTTATAAAGTATTTGGCACGGATCAAAGAACTTCCAGAATGTAATTTAACAAAACAGGCATACCATGAACAGATAAACTGCAAACTCCCATGGATTATGTCAATTTACAAAGAGTTAAATAAGGAAGATAACACATTAGATATAAAGAATATCAATGACAAATTGAATGCAACAAAACAAAATATAAAGAGAATAGGAAACAATATTAAACAAAAATATATTGAATTCTGGAAGGAGACAATTATGGATAAACCTAAGTTGAGAACATATACTCAATTCAAAACAAACTACCGGTACAACTTTGAAAGTTACTTAATTATACTGAATCTAAAACATAGAATTTCTGTCTCTAGATTCTGAACAAGTAATCACAGTCTAGCAATAGAAAAGGGTAGACATACCCAACCTAAAATTTCTTTGGAAAACAGGATTTGTAAACAATGTACTTTAGCAGACATAGAAGATGAAATGCATCTCCTCATTAAATGCCCAAAATATAACACACTGCGAATGGATATATTCTCAAATATACAGTTTCCTGATGAAACAAAAACTGACCAACAGAAATTTACATACTTAATGAAAAATTCTAACACAAATGTAATCAAACTTGTTGGAGAATTTATACACAGCTCGTTCTTAATGAGAAACGAGAAAGATACTTAACAAAACACTAAAATCTATCATTTATTATTTGCTATAGTTATTTTGTTATTTTTTTTTTTTTAATATCTTACTTTTGTTGCTATAAACTGATGGAAACACTATTTCTAAGGATGCAATAAATTATCTTTATTAAATCTGCATATAACAGACATGGAATTGGTGTGTTATGTAATTGTGGTGGGAGACTGTCATTAATGTAGATATTAAATGGTGTAGGACTCAGTGGACAGCCTTGTTTTACACTGTTTTCCAGCTTGAATGTCGTGGTTACTTTATCTTCAAGTTTGACTGTACCATACATTTCTTGTTCAGATACATATGTTTAATGACATTGTAGACATTGCCATTGATATTGTTGGTTTGCATTTTATACATTAGACCAGTGTTCCACACAGTATCGAAGCATTTCCTGAGGTCAATAAAACTGCAGTAAAGTTTCATTTTCTGTGCTTGATATTTTTTTATTATCGTGTGCAGGGTTAATATGTGGTCACTTGTATGATGTTTTTTTCTGAAACCACCTTGGTTTGGGTGAATGATGTTGTTCTCATCTAGAAACTGGATTAGTCTATTATTAATGATGGAATTAAATAGTTTTCCAATGCTGCTACATAGTGATATTACCCTATAGTTATCGGTGTCATGTTTATCACCTTGTTTATGCAGGGGAGTCAATAGACTGACGTTCCAGTTATTTGGATATTCACCAGTTTGCACATGATTAAACAGCTTTTTTAGTGCATCTTTCATACTAGTACTGCTGTACTTCAGCATTTCTCAGGAATGCCATCAGGCCCACATGCTTTTTTTTGTTTTTTAATTTCTTTGTTGCATATAATATGTCCTTCAGGGTGATTTCTTTGTTTAGGTTTGTATCTACTGATTTCTTCTGTTCTAGGAGTTTTAGGTTTTCATGTAATGCTACCTGTTGTTCCTTTGTTGTAACTTTGTTTTTACTGAGTTCTTGAAAGTGTTCAATCCAAGTCTGGTGAGGGATCTGTTGCACACAAGATTTTTCATTTTGGCGAGTCAGTTTGTTGATTGTCTTCCAGAATTCTTGTATTACAAGTGAGATATTCTATTTTTTTCATATGTTCTTTCTTATCCTCTGTGTATAGTTTCTTTACAAACTTCTTGAATGTTTTCTTTTTGCAGTGATATATATGTCTCAGCTGTTTGTCATATGGGTTCTTTTGAAGAGATCTTGCCAAGGTGTTCAGTTCTTTTTTCATGTTGTCACACTGAGTGTTGTCACCTTATGTTTTTGACTCCCGTGTGCGAAGCACAAAAAGGGAGTCTTTGCAGTTAGTGTGTCTGTGTCTGTGTGTGTGTGTGTGTGTGTGTGTGTGTGTGTGTGTGGGTGTGTGTGTGTCCGTCTGTTCCACTGATATCTCAAGAACCATACATCAGCTTTTGATGAAACTTGGTGCATAGATGCTCTGGGCCAATGCGCAGATTTGATTAGTTTTGGGTAAAAATCTG
Organism: Saccoglossus kowalevskii; assembly: GCF_978046115.1. Classification (NCBI taxonomy): domain Eukaryota; kingdom Metazoa; phylum Hemichordata; class Enteropneusta; family Harrimaniidae; genus Saccoglossus; species Saccoglossus kowalevskii. The sequence continues at coordinate 1,161,578 of NW_028188618.1, read as the reverse complement.
TGCAATATTAATTACCAAATTTGCATAATGATTAATCAATTTTCGGCTTTTCCACTGATATCTCAAGTACTAATATCATCACATTTCAATAAAATTTGGTACATAGATGTCATAGGACACTGCACAAACCTGATAGTTTTTAGGGTAATATCAGTAGATATTAATTACCTAATTAGCATAATTAATGAATTTTCAGCTTTTGATATTTCAAGTAGTAATTGTCACATTTCAATGAAACTTGGTACATAGATGTCATAGGACACTGCACAGACCTGATAGTTTTTAGGGTAATACGAGTACATATTAATTAATTTTCAGCTTTTGATATTTCAAGTAGTAATCATCACATTTCAATGAAATTTGGTACATAGATGTCATAAGACACTGCACAGACCTGATAGTTTTTAAGATAATATCAGTAGATATTAATTACATAATTCGCATAATTAATGAATTTTCAGCTTTTGATATTTCAAGTAGTAATCATCACATTTCAATGAAATTTGGTACATAGATGTCATAGGACACTGCACAGACCTGATAGGTTTTTAGGCTAATATCAGTAGATATTAATTACATAATTTGCATAATTAATGAATTTTCAGCTTTTGATATTTCAAGTAGTAATCATCACATTTCAATGAAATTTGGTACATAGATGTCATAGGACACTGCACAGACCTGATAGGTTTTTAGGCTAATATCAGTAGATATTAATTAGCTAATTCACATAATTAATGAATTTTCAGCCCTTGATATATCAAGTAGTAATCATCATATTTCAATGAGACTTGCTACATAGATCTTCTAGGATTATGCAGAGACCTTATTAGTTTTAATTGGATATTAATGACCTAATTTGCATAATGTTCCACTGATATATAAAAAACCACAAATTGGATTTTAATGAAACTTTTAAAGAGAATTATGCAGAAACCCAATTAGTTTTTGGTAGATATTTATGCTTATTAATCACCTAATTAACATAATTAATTAACACTGATATCTCAATTACTGATCATCACATTTGAATAGAATTTGGTACATAAATGCTCTAGGACAATAGACAGGCCTGATTAATTTTGGGTTAAAATTTGTTCATATTAATTCTCTAATTAGCATAATAATTCATAATTTTTTTGTTCTGTTCTGTTCATATTAGTTACCTGATGTACACAATTAGTTTTCAGCTTTTCCATCAATATCTCATGTACAAGTAATTTTGAATTAATTTTTAATGTGTCTTCAATACTCTCTCAGCACACGGGAGTTCTTTCTAAGCTTTCTTTGATTTCTTTTTATTATGTATTTATAAAGATGTATTTATCACTGACTGTATGTATGATCATGCCACCCCTGCCCTCCGGCGTTCATGGACTCCGACGAGGCGAAGCAGATGATGAAACTTCCTTTCACCAATCTAAATAATCTCCGCAGGATACCAATAGTCGTCGCCTTCCTCCTCCCAATCACAGGGGCTGTCTCACATACCAAAGACAGACTTGAGGGTTTGGAGTAGAGAAGTTGGTATGCAGATACAGTCGGGGAATGAATCAGTCAACCCCCAAAAAAACAGCCAACACATATACTACAGTTATAAACAGAGACAGCTCATACTGTCAATTTAATGCAATAACGTCAATATGAACCTCGCCACATAACACAATTAAGTAAAGCCTACTATGAAATGGTATACAGTATTAATATGACAGGACCTGACAACCAAACCAAGTCAATGATCAAAATAAATCAACCCAACAGGCTGACCAAATTAACCCAGTGGCGCCTTGTCACTGGAAAAATAAAATCACATAAAATTAATCTGCCAGGAACTTGCCTATAAATTAACTAAATTAACCTGGCAGTGCCTAACACTCACGCCGACCACAATAAAATAACTGCTGTACAAATTAAATGCCTGAACAAAACAGTAAACACCGCCCACAGCAGCCCCACGCTATACAAGAAGCAGGGCATGCGGATAAAAAAAGGTTAACAACGTCCACACACCAAACACTAGCTCCCAACTCAGCACAAACGCACAGGCATGCACCCAACCACGTACACAAACAAGGCGGGGTAAATACAATGATTAAAGTGCACAATATCACAATAAAATCAGTAAAATCACCTCACCGCACTAATCACAAAATGCGACTAACTAAGCAGTTTATACAATCTACCAAGAGAGTGCGTCGCTGCCCCAAACACGCCGCCAAAAAAAGAAGACTCGCCATGGTTTCTCAAAACGAATCTCGCCAAAAAAAAACAGCCGAAACAACAGTGCAAAGGCCTAACACAAAATATTGCATGCAGTGGAACGTTCCCTAAGATGATAACCACAAGCGAGGGTCAAAAGATTTCTAGATGATCCGGCCCTGGTCGGTTGCGGCCCTGGTTTGGACGTTCCGGCCCCAAAACAGTTTTGTTGATCCGGCCCTGGTATGAATTATATTCGATACGTGTTCATATCTAATGTTAATATATTAAATGCATGAATGTTTGACTATCTTGTTTAACAACTTATTTTTCGTCTTTTGCAGGGCATTTTTCACGATTTAACACAGTGTTTGACAGACAGATGTATGTTCATTTATTCGCCGTCGCCTGCGTGAACCGCAGACATAAGAATACACATCAAATACAATCTGTTTTTGTCAGGGTTCGAATGTACATTCGTGGTTTGTCGCGTAATGAACGTTTATACATTAAATGCACAACGAATGTATTACTATCTTATTCACAACTTATTTTCCGTCTTTTGTAGCACTTATCAGAGTTCATGGAAAGAATGTAGCCAATTAACACATTTAGCACAATGCAAGGGTCGTACACATCTTCCGTTCGGGCATGGTGTCAAAGTACACACAATCATTGAAATGGTAATGAGGAGTGTAGCAAACAGGTCACTTGACTCCAGCCACAAGGTGCACACACGAATATTTAAATAGTAATGAGTGTAGTGAAACATTTTTCTAATTTATCCATTTTTACAGTGATGAATATTGTGTTGGAGTTGAATTACTAGTAATTACAAGCCTGATTTACATTTTTCTTGTGGTGTTTTTTGTCAATGTATTAAATATAAGTGCGTTGGGAAATAGCATAATTATATTGCGTGAGTGAAAGAGGCTGGTGAGACTGTCACAATGCATTCTATTTATTTTCAACACACGTGGTCGGCGCCTCTGATTGCGTTTAATTTGTATTTTTATTTTTGAAATGTATCACTGGCTGCGTTTTTTTTTTGTTATGTCTCGCAACTGAACGTCCAAGCTGACCTTGTTTTGGCTGTATTTTTTTTACTATCAATGGGACTGATATAACGCGACGTACTGTAACATGGGGTGATTGTTTTATTATCAGTGGGATTAATATAATGCGACATACCATAACATGGGACGATTTTTTTTATTATCAGTGGGACTTGTATAAGGCGACATACCGTAACGATTTTTTTTATTATCAGTGGGACTTAAATAATGCGACGTACTGTAACATGTGACAATTTTTTTTTTTATTACCAGTCGGACTTGTATAGCGATTTTAACGTGACAGATAAATATAAAATTTTCAGAGAGCAAGCGATATAGAATTCTTAGCAGTTAACTGATAGCTAAACTGAATCAGAATGACTGAACTGTGCTTTGCTTCCTGGTATGAGTGTGTGAGTGAACGACATCTTTACTGTTCATAATATTGACCACTTACGTACAGACGGTATCATCAGTCACGTACTCACTTCTTTTGAAGTTGTTAACACCTTGTTTTAGCCGTGAATTTTTCTCTTTAAACAATGATCTGCCGCTAACCGACAGTTCATTGTTTGTAATTTTGCCTATAAAGTACGAGAAGTTGTGCATTTAACATGGCAACAAAGTGAGGCATCTTGCTACATTGTTACGTTCTGACTTCTGTTCTTAATTTATTCACGTAATTCCGCATGGAAACACATTCAAACGAACAACAAAAATGCGGACCCTGAGCGGAACTGAAATGTATTGCTCAACAACCAGGAGCACAACGTGCAAAGAAACAGTTAATTTGTTTATTTACTGACTATTTTGTCTGCCTACATAAACTGATACATAAACTTTCCTCTGTCGATTACCGTTCTTAATTCATTACGCGACAAACCCCAAATGTTTATTCAAATCCTGACTGAAACAGATTGTATTAGATGTGTATTGAAGTTATCTGTCTGTGGGCCACACATGTGCACGTGCGCAGTGTAAATCACTCTGGCCATACAGTGTTTAGTACAAAGGCGGCGGCGAGTAAATGAAAAACATCTGTTGCATAGTGTAAAATATGGTGTTAAACCGTGAAAATTCCCTGCAAAAGACGAAAAATAAGTTGTTAAACAAGATAGTGAATCATTCATTGTGCATTTAATATATTAACATTAGATATGAACATGTATCGAATATAATTTATACCAGGGCCGGATCGACCAAACTGTTTTAGGGCCGGATCGTCTTTTTTTTTACCAGGGCCGCAATCAACCAGGGCCGGATCGTCCTGATACCGGTCAAAACGGCCCTTGCAACACACAGGAAAAATTGGGAAAATTCACAAGGCGTGCAACGGGGGAATGACGCAATCTTGGCAGCCACGCACAAAAAACTACACAGGACGGGAAAAAGTGCTCTCACTGCCCACAAAAAGCTACAATGATGTAAATCACAAAGTTTTGACAACAAAAGTTCATGTGATAATTGCCCATATTTATGAACTTGGGAGGCCGCTCTAACCAAAACATTACTCCACTTCCAGGTGGATAGCTACAATAAACATGGCTGCTCTCCATAGACAACACATGCAACAACAGCTCACAGAAAACGATGTACCAAGGGCAAAACTGGACTGTTCAGACCCATCTGAAGCCACAGTTACAGTTGGCCGTCACAAGGAGCATCGACTTCAGGGAAAAAATCAGAACTTGTAAAAAGGTATGAAACTTTTATACATTTTATTCTCATATCAGTCACTGTTGTCAAGCACACTAAGTTTAAAGGTTGTGTGGCAATATTCTTTCAGTCTTGTTTTACTGTTATCATGTCAAACACTCACAAATCAGACGAAGATTTTATAAAATAACTACTAGTAACTGTAATTTAACTGTATAAAAAAAAGTTTAATTGAAGTTGAGTGTTTTCAGTTCAACCACTGTGCCAGAGGAAATACAGCTTGGCCATTATAAGGTGTAAATGTGTTCATTGTAATGTTGGATGTCTCCTTTATTGTCTAAACTGGAACTGCTAAAATTCATAAACAGATGTGTCTTGAAACAGATGTGTAATTTCCAAGTCTGACATAAAATGTAACACTAAACTGTCTTGATTTCAGAGTTAGAGATTACATTCAAGGTGGTCGATCTGAATAAAATAATAATTGATCCAGGCAATGGTAGCAATACAAGGTGAAAGTTAGAAGGAAAGGGACTTCCTTGCCCAGCTGATTTATGCCCTACTTTCCTTGAACCACTTGAACAGGGAGATGGAATTCTGATTTGTCAAAGGTAAGATTTATACTAAATGTATTTATTTTTAATTTTTGTACCAAATGTATTTTTTTACTGTCAGTGGTTTTAATCTATTTGAATACGTTTTGGCCCCTGCCTTAAATATAAATTCATACCATAAAATATTGGTAAATAATGATTATTTATTACAAATGTTGATGCATGTAAAACTAAAACACTTGAGTAGAAACAATGGTAAACAGAACATGCCTAAACTGTTATATAAACATGCAACTAATAACTAATATATATATATATTTCTTATTAAACAGGTGCCACCTGGAATGGATTATGGTGCTATGTGGCATTTTTTTGGGAAATCAACCTCATCTGCAAGATAAGGCAAAAGGATGTGAATCATGTGATAAATTATTTGGCAAAGGATATAGGTTGTATTGTTCTGGACATATTGTTCAAGTTAAATACCACCCTATGTCAGAAGAATCTCCATTTATTTACCTGAGAGCATCAGTGTTACCATTAATGAAAAAGGCACTAACTTATTTGGTCTATATAGCAATATCCAAATCAAGTTTAGCCATACATTCATCCAAGTGTACATGTCCTGCAAGTCTGTCAGGTATTTGTTGTCATGCTGCTGCTTTTCTATATGCTTTGACATGTATTTCTAACAAGAGCAGCAATAATGAAAAACCAACGTGCACGTCACGACCACAACAATGGCATCTGCCTACCAGAAAGCGCAAAATGGCAAACATATCAATCCACGAGGCACCGTTTCAAAAGCATGATCCAGAGAAACCAAATAAAAGAAAACAAAGAAATAGACAGATTGATCTGAGACCAATGCATCTTAGACAAAACAACCGAGAAACAACAGAGAATACAACTGACATTCATCCTGACTCTAACCATCAGCCAGACATACCACATGGTATACTCGGTAATCACTCTGAAACAAACGTTCAACCAGAAACACAAGATAGACCTACAGAAAATCAGCCTGAATCAAGCCATCAACCAAACTCTGTCAAGTTATCCCAAGATGTAAAATTTAGGAAGAAATGTCTTGAATTTGAAAAAACTCAACGACTGACAAATGAAGAAGTTGATCAAATAGAACATGATACTAGAGGTCAGTCTGACAATGAAAATTGGTTTAAACACAGACATGGTAAAATAACTGCATCCATTGCTGGTATCGTTTTCAATCGGAAAAAGATTACACCACCAGATAATTTGTTGAAAAAATCATGGGGTACAGCAAACAAAACTATATATCAAAGGCCTGCAAGCATAGTATAGAGTTTGAGCCCAAGGCATCAAAGGCTTATGTAGAGTGTATGAAAAAAGTGGTCACCCTGAAATTTCTGTGATGGAGACTGAGCTTTCAATAATGCCAGCAAATTCCTGGCTTGCAGCTAGTATTGATCACATGACCCATCTAGCCAGCCCACAGTAGGAAACCTTGAGATCAAATGCCCAGTGTCAAATCTTACAATTAAAGAACTCTCAGCTCAACGTGGGTCCGCATTTGCACTGCGAAAAGATAAAAATGGCATGCTGAAATTACATCGTCACCATATGTACTATTACCAAGTGCAGTGTCAATTAGCTGTAACCAAAAGAAAGTGGTGTGACTTTGTAATTTACACAGAAAATAATGACATACATGTGGAAAGAATATTATTTGATGAAGAAGAATGGTCAACTATGGTATTTCCTAAATTGCAGTCATTTTATGTGGACAATGTAGTTGCAGAACTATTTACAGAGCGTGCGAAATGTGGCATACCATTGTTTCCCGAATTATACAGATACAAATGATTCAGGGAAATTTAACAAACAAAACAATTTGTTTTAATTTAAACCACTTCAAAACCAATTATTTACACAATATATTGCAATACATGTATTTTCAAGCATTTTTTTTATTGAATTTATTTACATGAATTTACATTTACTCTTTTTCAATGCAGAGAATGCAATGCTTTTATACAATATTCATATTACTAGAAACCTTGTGAGGTAACATGTAATAAAACTAGTTTTATATATTACATCATTTACTGTTTATTTTACTGCAATAAGTGGTCATCTTACTTGTATACTATATTTGTGGCACTAGAGGTGGCCAAAAGTTAGTGAGCAATGGACATATATAAAATATTTGGTTTGCAAGTCCACACATTGACACTGGAATTGGTCTATCAAATATATGATAGTTTTTTATTTTCTCCATGCATCTTTCCACATGGATACGCAGCGATGCAATATTCCGGGTTGCAACAACATCTTGAACAGACATTTGTTGACCACCCTGCATGAATGGTGGGATATTCAAAATTGCTCCCCTGGGTGCTAGCTGATCTTGTATTTATTTATTTATTAACACACAACATCCCTCGGAGGGGATGAAAAGGGTTACAAATCAGATATTAGTAAAAGAAAAATAACCACATAAAGAGTAAGGGAACAAAAAGGCATAAAAAAAAAAAAAAGATAATAAGTTGAATACAAGGAATGTATTACTGGCTTAGTTTATGTAGGTGCTGCTGTCTTGTATTAAAACAGTTTTTTAAATATTGCGCTAAAGGAATTGACATTTTCTCGTCACTTAGTAATGATATGAATTTATTTTCATTACTAAATTTGTCAAAATTTGGTATACGTTTATTAGCTACAATGTAAAGTTTTGATCTTATTTCATTGTAATGAGGACAATTTGTGACAAAATGTTGTTCATCTTCAACATGGTCATTGTCGCACATATTGCAGACTCTGTCTTTAAAATCCAATCCTGTATGCCGGCCTGTTTCAATTTTCAGACAGTGGTTGCCAAGTCTAAATTTTGTTAAGGATTTGCGAAGTTCACTGTTTTTCATAATTGTTAAGTAGTTTTCTTGTTCTATTTTGGTTTTAAAAAGTTTGTAGGTTCTTAGTTTATTTTTAGAATTTGATTTTTTCCTATTGTCATTATTTATTTCATTTTTCCACTCAGTTGTAAACTCTTCTTTTAATTTCTCATCAATTGTTTTTAATTTTGATAATGAGATAATATTTGTTTCATTTAAAAGATAAGAATGGTTAATATTATTTAATATCAGATCAAGTTTTTTAAACCATTTACTTTTAATAATTTTATTGACATAGTATGCTTCTTGAAGTAGAGTATTTGTGGAATTTGCAATACGATTGGCATATTTTATCATTTGTTTCTTAATAAAAGAGTCAAGAGGTAATTTTCCCAATTCACTATATATTGCCATGATTGGTGTATTTTTTGAGATACCAAGAATGTACCGATAGTATGTAAGCTGAACATCCTCTACAATTGATTTTGTAGAGCTTTCTTCTCCCCAAATGTCACTCCCATACACAATAACTGGTCTGATAAGTTTATCAAATAGTGACAGTAGTATGGACATGTCCAGATTACCAGATCCAATTTTGGTCTTTAATGAGAATAAGGCTTTTATTCCTTTTCTTTTTAGGTTTTTCATTGCATCTTTAAATTTACCATTTGGACTCATAGTTAAGCCAAGATAATTGAAATCTTTAACTATATTGATTTCTTTTCCTTCATAAAAGAATATTTCCTTGTTAAGGAGTCTGTTACACTTATTGAATATCATTATTTTTGTTTTATCTGTGTTGACAGACAACTGCCATTTTGATGTGTAGGCTGATAGTTTATCCAAACAGTTTTGTAATCCCCTTTTGGATTTTGAAAGAATCACAATATCATCTGCATAAAGAAGGCAATTAATGGGTGTGTTGTGTAACAGTGTAGGGTCACAATGATCATTATCAAAAATATCAGGCAGGTCATTAATAAATAAATTAAACAGACTTGGGCTAAGGTTGCATCCTTGTTTTACTCCGATATTTGAACAAAATGATTCTGTTAAACCATTTCTTGTTTTTACCTTATATTTCACATCACCATACATATCTTTTATAATTTTGTACATATTACCATTTACACCATTTTTCAACAATTTATAAAAAAGACCTTCATGCCAAACACTATCAAAGGCTTTTTTGAGGTCTACAAAGCAGGCATAAATTTTATTTGATGTTTTCAATTTATTTTTATCATTTGCCTGATGGATGATCTCCTTGTCCTGATGGAGGTATTTATTAATAATAGTTTTCAGGATAAACAGATTGTCTGTTGTCCGACAGTCTTTCCTGAATCCAAATTGTTTATTAGAGAGGATATTATTTTTTTCTAGATATGAAACTAGTCTTGTGTTTAAAATACTATTAAATAATTTACCTAAACAACTTGAAATTGCTATTCCCCTGTAATTAGAAGGGTTCAATTTTGATCCAGATTTGTGCAAGGGTACAATAAGACTAGTATTCCAAGAATCGGGGAATTTGCCAGACATGAACACTATGTTAAAAAGTTTTTGTAGTGCGTCTGACAGGTAATAACCACCACATTTAAAAACCTCATTACTGATTTTGTCTTCTGCTGATGACTTATTATTTTTTAATTGGCTAATTGCTTTTTTAATTTCATTTTTTTGAATAGGACCATTCAAAGATTCTGTATTGACTGCGTCCACACTTTTCTCTAAAGTTTCTAGATGTGTTTTCATATTAGAGTGAACAGTGTTGTTTTTATTTAACAGTTTTTTAAAGTAAATTAACCAGTCCCCAGGTGAAATAGGTTCATTATCTGAATGTGTTATACTGTCATTGTTTAAATCATTCAGTATTTTCCAAAATTTAGATGTATCACTTTTTGATTTTTCAAGCTCATTCAGTTTTAACTGTTTTAGGGCATGTTTCTTTTTCCTGACTAAATTTTTGAATTGCTTTTTTGTTTTGAAGTATCTACCACGAATAATCGGGTCTAGTGGATGTTTCTGCAGTAATTTTGAAATATTTTTTAATTCTACGCGAAGCAACCAGCAATCATTATCAAACCATTTTTTCTTTTTTAGTATTGTTTTGTTTTTCTTTTTAAAACACTTTGGAGTGATTTTTTTAACATTTTGGTCTGTGAGAGATAATATGATTTTTTCAAAATCTGAAGAAGCTGTTTCTGAATCATTGTTATATTGTTTTAGGAGAAATTCCGTAATTTCATTTTTTTCACTGTAATGCAGAGAGGCCAAGAATTTATTTTTTGTATCCACATCCCAAATATATTTTGCTGGTAATGGATCCAATTTATTTTTGTTATTATTTTTTTTCAGGGCATTATAGATGATTTGGTTTATGGCTAAAGACAAAGAGATAGGGCAGTGATCCGAAATATTAGATAGCTCATGAACTTTGAAGTATTGTACAGAGTTATAAAAAAGTTTTGAAATAATCCCAAAGTCAATAGCGCTGCAACCATTTGGTGTGTAACATGTATATTTGCCAACAGAGTCTCCAATTGTGCGACCATTGAGTATGATTAAATTACACTCCATGCACATATCGATTAATTTTCTGCCAAATTTATTTACACTAGATTTAGAATTTATATCCATATTTTTCCTTGTTTTAAAATGATCATTAATGTAGTCATTTGGCATTGGTAAATGTTTATTATTATTGTCATTGATTAGATCATCAGTTTTGCCAATTCTGGAATTAAAATCTCCCATTAAAATTACATCACCTTTGGACGAAAAATTAGTGATGTCCTTTTCCAGCAGCTGAAAGATATCATTATCAATCTTTTTATAAATGGGGGAATTTTCAGGTGGTATATAAACACAGGCTATATACAAGTCATTGTTTTTGTTCAATAATTTTTTGTCAATTTTACACCAAATAACTTCATTATTACTGCTATTTACTTCAGTAACATACTGTTTGTATTTGCTTTTGTACAAGACCGCAACACCTCCTCTATGAACTTTTGAGCCATTTTTACTAGTTAAATTTCTATCTTTTCTAATTAATTCAAAAGCATCTAAACTACTAAGTAAATTCTCACTACTAATACTGCTATTCAGCCATGTTTCCTGTAGACAAATAAGGTCTAAGGATGATGTAAGGTTATAAAATTCATTATTGGATAGCTTGTTGTAAAGCCCATTAATATTCCAACTGCCAAGCTTGAAAGAAGATATTTGCATGCCATTGGCAGAGTTTCTCTTTTTTACAACCATGACCGACAGCAGAATATAAATTAAACAGGAAAAAACAAAATACAATGGAAATAGAAATAGTAAAAAAGAGTAAAACTAAAAGAACTAAACAAATATGGTAACAAACTGTATTGGTAACTTTGGTAAGCAATTAAAGAAAAAGAAAAATAATTGTGTAATTTTAATAAGTCATTAATATAACTATCCATACAATAGCTTATAGGTTTATTTAACTCACAAACTTTTTTTTTTAATTATTTATCATTAGCTGTGAGTGGAATGGTAATAATTATAATGCATGTTTAAGATTTTGAATTGTGTAATATGTAGGCCACAAATCAATTATAAGTGGTCTGACATTAAAAAGGACAGACTAGAGAATACCTGACCTTAATCCATGGAAAGCTGTCGAATGCACTGTACTTCAAAATGAATTAATAAGGTTCATGAAATTCATAAATTTATTGAACATATCTGGCGTTTCTTCCTCTGCAAACGTTCTTTTAGTCTTGAAGTCGTTTCTTGAGTACTTTCTTGAACCAGAAGACTGAGGGCGCTCTCTATAATGATCTTTCGTGACGCGTCGTTCGTTATCGGAGAATACTTGAAAACTCCGCTTTCTTTGGTGTTTATTCTTGTTATACTCATTGTAGGGACCGGTGGAAGATTGATTAAAGCTGCAGTTTTGCAAATAACCCGCATGCATCTCCCTTTTCCAGTTTGTCTGGTAAATTTGACAGAATAGTCAGTTCTTTATCTGAAATTGACCCTACAGAAAATAAAATAAATGTGAATGTATATGGCAGACAATATTCATTTAAAATATCTATACTTATTCAGTAAGTATTATTGTCAGAGCAATGATGATATTTTACCTAACAACATCAAAGTATATTTATTTGCCATCAATTTAGTATGGTGTATGGTTATGTCTTGCAAAACATGGGTACAAACAAAGTAATAATCAAAGAAAGCTTAGAAAGAACTCCCGTGTGCTGAGGGAATAGGGATCATGATCTAATATTCGGGAATATTTGAAAATGATAAACAAATTATGAATAATCTATTAAATAAGGAGCCACCAGTAGTCATCTACACACATAGACAGTGTATACCTACAATAAGCCTACTTAAAAATATGCATAAAATGTCTATACAAAATTGAAACATTAAAAAGAAAACTGAAATAATTCATAAAACATTGGGGAAAATGAAATGCAACGAAAATAGTAAACAAATAAATGCCCAAAATAACTTGTAGGGCATTTAAACATATTTTAGAAATTTAGTTAACACAGAAAACGTAAAGTAGCAAAAACAACTATGTAAATTTCTGACAAACAATCTAAATATCTAAAATTCAAACCACTATCTTAATATCAATATGTGTTTCAATAAATATTATATTTATTTATTTTCAGTTACGTATATTAATAAGGAAGGCATCACAATCTTTTGGATTGGTTCATATATCCCAAAAATCGACATGGTAAAATTACAACCATCGTACAGCTCAGGACCATAACAAATCAAAGAAAGCATAGAAAGAACTCCCGTGTGCTGAGAGTTTTGGAGACACATTAAAAATTAATTCAAAATTACTTATACTTGAGATATTGATGGAATAGCTGAAAACTAATTATGCAAATAAGGTAACTAATATGAACAGATTTAAGTGTAAAACTAATAAGGTCTGTACAATGTACCAAGTTTCATTGAAATGTGATTAGAACCAAAAAAATATTAATTATTATGTTAATTAGAGAATGAATATGAACATTTTTTAACCCCAAATTAATCAGACTGTCTATTGTCCTAGAGCATTTATATACCAAGTTTTATTCAAATGTGATGATCAATACTTGAGATATCAGTATTAATTATGTTAATTAGATGATTAAGAAGCATAAATATTTACCAAAAACTAATATGGTGCATAGTCTTACGTTCATTGAAATGTGATGGGTACTATTTAAAAGTTTCATTGAAATCCAATGAGTGGTTTTTAGACATCATAGAACAGCAAAAAATTAACTAATTATGCAAATTAGGTAATTAATAGGCACAATTATTTATCCCAAAATTAATCAGGTCTCTACATAGTCCTAGAATATCTATGTCACAAGTCTCATTGAAATGTGATGATTAGTACTTGAGATATCAGGTGAAAAGCTGAAAATTAACTAATTATGCTAATAAGGTGATTAATATGCACAAATATTTACCCAAAAACTAATTAGGTCTCTGCACAGTCCTCAAGTAACTATGTACCAAGTTTCATTGAAACGTGATCATTACTACTCGAAATATCAAAAGCTGAAAATTAATTATTTATGCAAATTAGGTAATTAATATGTACTGATATTACCCTAAAAACTATCAGGTATGTGCAGTGTCATATGACACCTATGTACCAAGTTTTATTGAAATGTTATGATTAGTACTTGAGATATCAGTGGAAAAGCCGAAAATTGATTAATCATTATGCAAATTAGGTAATTAATAATATTAACAGATTTTTACCCAAAACTAATCAAATCTGCGCATCAGTTCAGAGCATCCATGTGCCAAGTTTCATTGAAATCCAATGAGTGGTTCTTCAAAAATCAGTGGAACAGTCATAGAACAGCTTAAAATCAGTTAATTATCATGCAAATTTGGTAATTAATATTCATAGATTTTTACCCAAAACGAATCAAATCTGCGCACTAGTTCAGAGCATCCATGTGCCAAATTTCATCAAAATCCAATGAGTGGTTCTTCAGATATCAGTGGAACAGTCTTGGAACAGCTAAAAATCAGCTAATTATCATGCAAATTATGTAATTAATATTCATAGATTTTTACCAAAACCTAATCAACTCTGCGCATTATCCCAGAGCATCTATGTACCAAGTTTCACCAAAATTTTATTAGTGGTTCTTGAGATAACCGTGGAACAAAAAAAAGTGACATACATACATACATACATACATACATACATACATACATACATACATACATACATTTCTGTTTTTTATTACTCTAGTTAAAATAGATACATATTTACAAAGGCTAAAAAACTCGCTATGCGAGGTGAACGGAACGTAAAAATATATCGAGAAAAAAACGATTAACAGTTGAAGTCAGAAACGATTGAAATTAGTAAACGAATTAACAATAAAGTGTTAAATAAATCGGTAAACGAAATAAAAATAAAGTGTAAAAATCAGTAAAACGAATTAACAATAAAAGTGAGAAAATCAGTAAACGAATTAACAATAAAATGTGAAGATCAGTAAACGAATTAACAATAAAATGTGAAAATCAGTAAACGAAATAACAATAAAATGTGAAATAAATCAGTAAACGAAAAAAACAATAAAGTGTAAAAATCAGTAAACAAATTAACAATAAACTGTGAAAAATCAGTAAAACGAATTAACAATAAAATGTGAAAATCAGTAAACGAAATAACAATAAAGTGCGAAAAGTTTAAACATAATGAGAATTAAAAGTGCAAGAAATGTAAATCAAAGTTTGTAATTAGCGATTAACCGACGAATGATAATGTGGACTCGTTCCTTTGTCAGTAGTCTGTTACCATGGTAGTGATGAAGCTTTGTATGTCATCCAATGTTGTTACAGGTAAGTTTCTTATGTTATTCCATCGGCTATATGTAGTTGTTCATCCTCAATCGTGGCGATGGCACCATTTATGCAGAACTTATTGTTGAATGCCTGCATGGAATGGCTGAGTAGGTGGTACTTATACTCATTTCTCAAACGGTTTCTGATTCTTGTTTTGAAACGCATCAGAGCATCACATTGGTCTAACTCCTTCAGTTTGTTATATCGGGTAACATGAATTGCCACCTTAGCAGTTGTAATGACAAAACATAGTAATCGATGGTGATCATTTATGCGTCTCGGTTTTGGTGGGCCGAAGATGTACCAATCCAATGGAATATTATTTTCGTCATCTAATATCAGCTTAACAATCTTGCCAAGGGTTCGGTGCAGTGGCGCAAGTCTGTCGCATTCCAAGAAAATATGAGCGAGGTCATCGACCTCGTCACAGAAAGGGCAGTGATCAGTATTTCTCAAGGATGATCTTAGTAAGAAGACGCCTGTGGGGTATGTACCATGCAGAATGCGCCACTGCAAATCGCCATCTTTTTTAAATAAGGGTGGAAGGTAGCAGTTGCTAAAATTAGGACCAGTGTCCAGCGGGAGTGATAATATGTCGTGCCATACCGTATTTTGTTGTGTATCAGGGAGTTTAAAACGTTTGAGAGTGACAAGAAATTTGTATAGCGAACCCTTTTCAAATTTATAGAATGGGTAGTTCAGTAAAGAACCTTTTTCATCATTTCTGTATATGATGTCAAAATGGTATATTGTTTCATTTGCCAAGGAGCTGTTCTCGGGCCCATTTGCAATTATTATTTTCCACTCTGTGGGGATAGCCTTCATGATGACATCGATTGCCATGTTTAAAACGCGTGTTGAGTATATGGACACTTTGTTGTGAATGGTGTTCGAGTCCAGCCATTTATTATTTTCTATTAAATGGCCAATTTTGGTGATGCGGGCTTCAATAAAGTGACGTAAGTTTAGCGGTGTTCCTTGTAAATGGTGTAATAACAAAGGATTGAGGAGAATTGGTTCGTGTCATGGTAGGTAGATGGACTTCCTTTTCTCTTGTATGGAAGGGACGACCATAGGGTCAAAAGTTCACGGTAAAAGACAGGTGTGTTATAGTTACACACCGGCACAGTTGTTGTAAAAATTTGTTTATCATAACCCAATTTTTGAATTTTTTGCAGAAAGAAGTCCGTAAATACAAAGGTCGGGTGTTCAGAGTCAGAATACAGATATCGTTGTATGTATTCAAGGCGGAAAGCGGCGATACGAGATGACAAGTCCACAAGGCCTTGTCCGCCCTCATCAAGTGGTAAGTATAGCGTTTCCTTTTTCGTCCAGTGACGTCCTTGCCAGAAAAAATTTAGGAAGAGATCCTGTATTTTTTGTATTAACGTTTTTGGTGGACATAGGGAGACAAGCTTGTGTAACAACTTTGAGACTATAATGTGATTTATTATTAGAGTACGTCCCCTGTAGGACATATAGGGGGCGTACTTGTTGTACCACTCTAACTTCGCTTCAACCTTTTCGGCCATTCCTTCCCAATTCTTGCTATCGAAAACAGGCGTATTCCCAAGATAAGTACCCAGAATCTTTAATCCTTCGCTATTCCATTTTATATTCAAGGGGTTATCATCTCGTGTTTTCCACTGTCCTGCCCACAGACCTTGAGACTTTGTGAAGTTAATGCGCGCATTGCTTGCGCTCTCATAAATATGTAACCAGTGATCTAGTTTTTGAAAGTCACTGTTTTTTGTCAAAAAAAAGCTTACGTCATCTGCATACGCTGAGAGGTTAACTCGCTTATCATGCACCTTGATGCCCTCTATATCACTTTTCGTTCTTATTTTATTTAACAGGGTTTCAATCACTATTGTATATAGTTGGCCACTCAGACTACATCCCTGACGGATACCCCGCGAGAAGTTAACAGGACTGGTAAGTGAAGAATTTATACGGACAAGGCTCTGCGTACTTTCGTAAATGATTTGAATGTATTTAATGAAGGTTTCACCGAACCCAAAAGCCTGTAGCGCACTTATAAGATAGCCATGGTGGACTCTATCGAAGGCCTTCTGTTGATCCAGTGAAACTAATCCTAGTGGAATGTTGTTCGAGTTGGCATATGATAGTGCATCACGTATCAGGCTGATATTATCATGTATTGTTCTACCCGGCACGCAATAGGACTGGTCCACGTGAATAATGTCCCCAAGAACTGTCCGAAGCCTAAGAGAAAGCGCTTTCGTAAGTATCTTATAGTCCGCACAAAGGAGGCTGACAGGCCTCCAATTGCTGAGTAGATTGGTGTTCCCATTTTTGGGAAGGAGTGTGATCAGGGCTCGTCGACATGACATGGGCAGTACACCATCCTCGAAGGAAGCTTTAAAGACGTCAAAAAGGTCGGGCCCCAAAAACAGGCCAAAAAAGCTTATAAAATTCGCCTGGCAAGCCATCAATACCAGGGGATTTACCATTTGCCAGAAGTTTAACAGATTTAGTCATTTCTTCAAAAGATAATAAAATGTCACAATCATTTTTATTATCCTCGGAGAGCTGGGGGAGCCCTTCTAGCATTCGGTTTTGACACTCGATGGAAACCGTTTCCGGTGAGAAAAGATCCGCGTAGAAGCCCCTTGTCATTTGGCGTATTTTACGTGGATCTTCAGTGATAGTACCCTCGGGTGATTGGAGTTGTGATATTATTTTTTTACTCCCTTTGTGCTTCTCGAGGTCAAAAAAGAATGATGTCGGAGCGTCACTCTCGTTTAAAATTTGGTGACGGGCTCTAATTGCCGCTCCCCTAGTTTCAGAGCGAACAAGGTTTTCTAGTAACTCCTGCTTTTCATTTACAGCTTTCTCAATCACAGGATTCATATTGGCATCATTTTGTAAAGCTGCAATTTCATTAGAGAGATTTCGTTTTGTTGTTCGATAATTGCAACTTAATTTGGCTGTATATTGTTTAGTCAGCTGTTGTATTTTAAGCTTGCCAATATCCCACCACTGCTGAATGGATTGAAAGCGGGACTTCTCTTGTCGCCATGACAACCAGTATTGACGAAGAATGTCACAGTATTCCTCGTCATTTAACAAACTAACATTGAATGACCAGATTGGGTTGCGATTGGAAATATTTTGAAAAGACAGTGTGAGCGTGACTGGACAATGGTCAGAAAAATTGAAATGTGGGTGAATAATTGACTGCTTAATACGCGAGACTACAGATTTTGACACAAAAAACATGTCTAGTCGCGATTGTGCATTATTACGACTCCACGTATATTGCTTGGAATCCATATTAAAGCGCCTCCACGCATCAACGAGTTTGAACCGTTTGGATATATTTGACAACAGTCTCAAGGAGGGCAAATGTGGCTCGGGGTTGTTTAGCCTATCCATATCTGGATTTAGGGTGCAGTTAAAATCACCAGCCATGATAACAGTATCCGAGTTTAATCCATTAAGCAAAGTTTTGAGTCTTGTAAAACATTCCAGTCTCTCTGGCTCATTTGTATGCGCATAAACATTAATTAAATGAACAGGAAGACCATTTAATTCCATATGAACATGTAATAGGTGACCACCTATTAAGTTGTTAACTGAAAATAGAGTAACCTTCGACCCAGGTTTAATCAAAATCGCCACACCAGAAGAGTGAGAGTCACCATGTGAGAAGAACACAGGTCCACGCCATACAACCTGCCAGGTGGGCTCATCAGAGATAGTTGTATGGGTTTCTTGCAAAAAATGGACATTGCTCGACAAATTTAACTTAAGAAGACTAAAAATTTGATACCGTTTATAGGCATCACGACCACCCCGTATGTTCCATGTAGTAGCCTTAATATTTGCCATTAATAACACAATAAGTAGAATGTATATAATACGCATGATAGATGTTAACAGTGATGTCATTTATTATATATATAGTAAAATCAGTTGGGTTGTTTTTTTACAATTTTTTCTGTTTCTTCCCTCCACTTTTAGGAAGACCACGCCTCAAATTTACCGCATCGGATCTTGCAGTTTCAGGTAGGTCAGTCGTCTTTGCTTGCAGAGCATGTTTCCATATTCTGGCTGCCATTCGTTGCACACAAATTTTTTCTTTAGCTGCCATGTCCGCCTTCTTCCGTACTTGTTTTAGTGAGCTGACTAGCAACCGCAGATCAGGGCAAAATTTGGTTGCATCATTAATAAGATGTTTTGAATTGTATGTATCTTTTAGGAACTGCATAACTTTATCTTCATCAAGTAACTTCATCTCATCATCCTCCTGAAACTGCGATAAGTCAGACATGTCAGATGACACTGAATCAACGTCGTCCCTATCATTTAGTGTTTCCGTGGTTGTCACATTATGTTGGTCAAAAACATCAAAGGAGCCCCTCTGTGACTCCCCTGGAAAAGAAAAGGAAGTTGAAGGGTGGGTTTGTACCACCTCTTCACCAGTGTCAGGTAAGTTTTGTGTTTCTTCTGCATGAGAGTTAGATTCATTAGTTCCAAGTTCAAAGGTTTGTTGACTCTTTTGTATCTCCATTGCTATAGCAACTGGACTCGCAGCAGGCTGTTTGCTATTTTTAGAAATGTCTGCTGTCACACAGGTGTCAGTGACCTTTTCCTTTTGTTTGTTATTTTCACCTGTTGTGTTCGACGTTTCATTTGACTTATTGTGATCAAAATCATTGTTTGTTTTATCGGGTTTATCATTTGTATTACACTCATTATTTTCGTTATTCATATCATTTTCACCGGGTTTAATATTTTCATCAGTTTTATCGTTTTCATCGTGTTTTTCATTTTCAGTAGTTTGCGTTTCCATGTCGACTTCACTGGAAGCGTTTGTTTCGTTAGTATTTTGTGTGTTATTCAAAGGAAGTTGTTGTGTATTTGTTTTATCAGTAGTAATTGCGTCGTTATCGATTACTGCGCCAACAGAAGGGCACTTTCGTTGTATATGACCTCTTTGAGAACATTTATGACAGATTGGTTCATCCGTCGACAAATAAATACGATATGTTCGTTCATTGTGTACTACATTTAAAATACCATCCAATCGTTCATACGTTGTGACCATGTAAACCTGCCTACGAAAGGACATAACATGGCGTAGCTCAGGTTTTTTACATCCAAGTGGTATCATTCGAATTGAACTAACAATTTTACCATAAACTTTCAGTTGTGATTCTATTAGGCTGTTAGGAATGAAGGGAGGAACTCCCGACAAAACAACCTTTGTAGCTGGTTTGGTCAAGGGTTCAACATGAACGAGAATATCTCCAATGTCGGTAATACCGGTAGCACAAACCTGCTCGACAGAGCTCAAAGAATCCAGAAAAACAATAACACTGCCGTTGGCTCTTGAAGCAGCGACAATACGTTCTGCTCCTATCATTCTAGAAATGGAATCAACATAGGATTCAATTGAAATACCAGTAACTGACTCGCACTTGATTCCATGTTTGCGAGTAAGACTTAGAAAAGGTGTGGTCGACCTGGTGGCCGCCATCTTGCTTGTTGACGTGGCAGACCACGACACCAGCACCAACAAAAAAGAAAACGCAAAATAAGAGGCAGATTTATTCCTAAAACACTCAAAATGATAACCAAAATAACCACAATATATTTACAAATAAGTATAAACCAGTAGTACTACTCACTGACTTTTCAAAACTGTGAAAATTGGCAACTTTCCAGGAGCGACGTGAAGGCGTGTGTATGCTCATTTACATACATACATACATACAGACAGGGTAACTGCAAAGACTCCCTTTTGTGCTTCGCACACGGGAGTCAATAATAATAATTTACGGCAAACGTACTTCTCGGTACATAAAATTCAAAGTAATCCCCAACGCGTCTCATTTGATACTGCGTATAAATTGACACTATCTGGGGCACGTCGCACGCGATGAGTATCAACCAAAAATACACACAGGACATTTTAAGTGGCTCAAAACAAAACCTATTCGCTAATTTTCGTTTCGAAAACATCTACGATGGCTTAAAACCCTGCAGCCCGTCCCGCATGTTTGTTTTTTTTACCAGGCAGGAGACGCCGGTCAGCGTGGCGTTGCCCCAGTGGTTTCCACTATGCATCCAGTAGTTAACGCCGACATCACGGTCTATACATTCCACATGAAGCATGGTATTCAGCTTAACCATATTTTCTTTTTTGCTCCATGGCTTAACTTAATAGGAACAGTAACTTGAGCAATAAATGTGCCTTCCGATTTGAGGGATATCGTGCCGTGTAATATATTCAATGAAAAAAATAGTGAAACACGAAGCTCACGCTGGGGGCCCACATAAGGTGTTGCAATAGTGTAAATATAACAAAGCCAGACATCGATTGTTTCCTTTGCTAGGTAAAATCAATGTACAGAATAATCGGATGAAACAACTAAAGTAAACTAGGATATATTAGAGCCAATGAATTCGTAATTTCCGACGAAAAGGGCCGGGAAAAAATACCCCTCATAACAAATCACTGTCATAACCAATCACCGTGTTGAGGGGGCGGTGAACAAATGAGACACCGATTGTCAAATTGTTTTGGTAATCATCGCATGTCGATTCATGTCATTTGTACAGGGTACTCTGACACAAAAATAAGGTAAACCAGCTTACTTAGTGCTAATGATTTTGTGATTTCCCACACGAAGAACTTTCTCAGAAATAATCCGACATGCTGATCCGACATGCTGATCGGCACCAAAATTGATCACTCCTGTCACGGTAAATTCGGCATGTTTTACGAATTTTTTTCTCCAAATCCCAACATTATTTACACATGTAGGCGAATTTTGTCAGCTCTGTGTAAATAGATATTTTTTTTACTGGGAATGTGCCCCATTTTACGTACGAGAAGCCCTTACACAACATAGTAGTCATCAACACACATAGACATCCTATACCTACTAATCGACTTGATAGCTTCGTAATTTGGGGAAGGTGGGGGTGAAAGTGCACCATGCAAGTTTCCAAATGTGTAAAGGAAAATAAAGGAAAGAAGTACAATACAATGTTGGTAAGCGATACAAAGGAAATATCTCCTTACGGCAGCGACTTGATACAACTACATTGATGCTGGAGGTCACCATATTTGTTCTCGCGTTCAATAATACGGTGATAAATCAGGATTCACAAGTACAACGAATTTACACAACATTTTACCATGAAATCGAACCTACCAACCATTTTCATATCTTCAACACTGCCATGGTTTTGGCGATGATGAATCTCAAATTCATTATTTTCTTGACTGGGCTCAAACAGGGTTCAATGTTCCGTGGCTTGAGTGTAATTGTACACCACACATGAATGTAAACTAGCTTGCACAGTAATTCGTTTCACAGTCATTGAGGTTATACATTTGTTCAATTACTTATTTATTTATGTATACGATAATAAAAAATCATACATGTAATTTCTTAGACCTTTTCATAATGTAAACTGATACATTTCATCTCCCGAGCGCTTGCTTCGTTTTTGTACAACACACTGAAAATAACAAAATGGCTGACACCATCATAAATTACTGGTCATAAGAAATAGAATACGCATGCGCATCATTATGCAAATTAGTCAACTCACCGATTCCTATTAGTTGTATTCATGCAATTGGGCATAAAAAACTTTTAAAAAAAATAATAAAAAAATACATAAAAAATGCTAAATTTTAATTAAAATGTAAAATACAACAATGAATTGCAGCAGCCAATCATTAGTAACATTCTTACCAAGTTACATAAAATTCGTTTTAATGCTTCTTGAGATATAACTGAAATAGCTTAAAATTCATTATTATGCAGATGAGCTCATTAATATGCATGGATGTCAACCAAAAACTAATCAAATCTGTGCATTGCCCCAGACAAGCTATATACCAAGTTTCATTGAAATCTGAACATTGGTTCTTGAGATATCGAAGGAACAGACACACACACAGACAGACAGACACACACACACACAGACAGACACACTAACTGCAAAGACTCCCTTTTTTGTGCTTCGCACACAGGAGTCAAAAATATATAGAACATTCATGTTATAAGTGTACAATTAATTAAAAAAAATATTGAATCCAGTGAAATATTACTAACCTGTATAAAGATCTGACACAAAAGACACTGCTCCACTGGGAATAATTCCAACAAGTGCTTTTACAGTATTTCTGCTTTTATAGTTTGAGAATATAACTGACTGCATATCAGGGGCTGATGGACTCTCCATCTGTATTTCAGTTGCATCAATTATGACTCTGGTAGACAGATACTTTTGTTTGAAACATTCAGGCATAGTTTCATTGACAAGTTCACGTGAAGGCCATATATCAATTTCTTTTAACTCAAAAAACATCATGTTTATTCAAGAGTCAAATATCCTTGAAATGCTTGGCTGCCTCATCTCAAATCTCTCTGCAAAATCAGTTTCAAACAAACCAAGTCTTAGTCTACACATCACCATAAAAAACTTATTCATTGGTGTGAGTTTTTGCCTGGTTACCGAGGTAATATGTTCAACAGATTTCCCAAAGTAATCAAAACAAATCTTAAATCTCTCAAAATCGGGAAAGCCTGTATAAAAACAAATTGCCTCATCATTGTCCTGGAATTTATGGATGCCAAATTTTCTAGCTATTAACCTATCAATTTCACTTTTAAGACTGTCATTTTCCGACTGTAGTTGCATATTTTTCTGCTGGCATTCTTCGATGACAGTTCACAGTTGAGTGATTTCATGTCTGAGTTTGACTTCTGTAGAATCATTCTCATACTTGTTAGTCTGTGTCCCTGTGTCGATGGTATTAACCTCTTTAGTAGCTTGTGGAATTTCAACTGCTTGTGGCTTTGTTACCTATTTTCTCTTTGCTGGTGGTTTTCCTTGTCTCTGTGCTTTTGTCCAAGGAAAAATTGACGGTACATCACACCAGTGTGCTTTCTTGCCATCCATAAAGTGCACACTACAGATCCTGGTGTATCTGCTTCTACTTTCAAATTATCATTCCTTGTGACAGTAACATACCTTTTCCTCACTTCTTTATCTCTTGGGATCCGATAAAACTGCAAATTTCTGTTTTTAGACGAGTTGTTATAGCATAAAGGTACGCAGCAGTGTTTCATGATGATCTCATGCCACTAATTAACCAATGGCTGCTCAATTTAAATGCCTTGCAAGAACCAATGAAATTTTTTAAATATTTTTTTTCTCAGGTGCTCCCTGTGTGAGGGCATAATCACCTGGGTCAGAGGTGAGACCAACATGTGGTCTTTTGTTTACTACTTAGCGGCTGTGTACCTGTGGGTTTATTCTGTGTGTATTTGGATGTTCTAATCTTGGTGTTTTTCCAGTGATTTCTCTTGGTGCAATCCAAATACAGTAGGTGTGTCTTGTTTACCCGAGATTTGCAAGAGTTTGAGCTGGCCAACATGTTAGTTTTTTTCATATGGTTGATTACTGGCATGTTGATTTCTGTCTTCGTCATTTTCATGTAACAATCTCGTCATATGTTAACATTGTCGTCTATGAAAATTCAATTAGTGGTATGAGCCCTGAAGAGTATCGCGGTAGCGTTTTAAAAACAAAATGGCGGATCTATCCACCCGGAAGTAAAATTAGGAATTTTGTTACAGCGCCCTCCCAAGGTATTAAATATGGGCAAATTTGATTGTTTGATTGCAATCAAAGACGTTTCGGGGCCCCTTTCCGAACAGTTACGGTTACAGTTCACCTACCAGTCACGACGAACTGCACACGGGTTGAACTAGAAGTCCATCGGTGCACCGCAACAACAGTGTTCTTCTAAGGCACCTCTTCTGTCCCGGAATCCCCGTCCGCTTCCGATCTTCACTCAGCGGCCACACAGTCAATCTCCTTCCCATATCCCTTTGCACTTTACGCAATAGTGCCTCTGCCACAGGCAGCCTTCAATTTTGTGGTCAATCACCTCACTACGCACGGCCATTTTCTTGTACCTGTTACATCTGAAAACATACTACAAAAAATGGGAAAAAAACGTACGTGACATTCGAACTATTTATTAATGTCAGACCTCAGTAAAAACGTAAATACGAACCATTTTATCGCGGACTATGTTTTGCAAGGTAATGTTACTGTAGTGAAATGGCGCACGTGATACACTAAAACTTGGAAGAAAAAACGTTCTGTTATCGTATATAGTTGGGAAAGAAACATTAAAGACTAATTTCACTGAAAGGAGTTTCCTAACATTTCCGTTCATCTTGTATTCTGGTAAATATTTCAATACTATTTCTGGCTTGAACGGGTTCGATTTTGCGCGTCTAACAGCAATAGAACACAAAGGCTCTAGTAAGTTTATAAAGTTAGCCATTTATTGTAGAAACTAATGCTTTGGCATGTAGGAAAGGATTGCACTTTTCTGGCGCAAGTCATGTATATTTTAATCTAATTAACAGAACATTTTATTCGGAGTCAGGCGTGAAACGTCTTATTAAAGTGATTAAAGTAACCAAGTGACTTACGCACAACTTTGTTAACCGACAGGGTCTTGTAGTTCGAACATATTTGAATATGCAAATGAGTTCTATGCAAAGCTGCTTTGTGCAGTGATAGTAGTTTATAAATAAATAAACGCTGCTCGGACTGATAAGTATGATATATTGAAGATAATATTTGGTAATCGTAGTCCTAAATAACTATTAAAAATAGCTAGACGTTTCGAGCAATGGCTCTTTATCGATAGCATAGAAGCAAGTGTGATAAACGTACAGGTAGAACATAGGAACGTAAGAACGCGCATGAACTATAAGTTAGAATCACAAAAAATTCCACAATAGAACAAATAACGCGCCTTAGGTAGTGAGCTCAACAAATGAGTTGAACTGTTTGTTAATACCATGGGGTTCTTTAGTTCCAAGGCGGAATATAGTTTCCTCCTCGACACGCCTGAGCTGATTTCCGTTGCCATTGACAACACATACACTAGAAATAGACATATCTGTAATATTATGTCCACTAGAATTAAAATGAAGTGAAACCGGATAATAACGATTTTTCTGTCTAGTTTGCCGTAGATGCTCAAACCAATCACCCAGTCGACACACTGTAGAACCAATATAAAGTTTCCCGCATCTAATACATGAAATGCAATATACAACATTCATAGTGATACAACTGAACGGATATTTGACCTCAACATCTCCCTTGGGACCAAATATACGATTAGTGTCTGTAATAAAAGGACAAGTATTACACCTAGGACGATTACACGGGACAGAACCATATTTCTCAGGGTCTCCCCTTTCACCCGTATGCACCAATAACCTCCTTAAATTAGTGTCACGGCGCCAGGCAGTAGTAGGCATTAGTGGAAACGTAGAACTTGTCTCCTCGCTGGTCTGTAAAATGTGAAAATGTTTGTACATAATGTTTTTAATTCTGACATTTAAAGGATGGTACGTAAGTGCCAAAATTACATGATCCTGATTGTCACGGGAAACCGTAGAACCAATACAATCCGTTCTTGACATTGACATAACCTTAGCCAATGCTTTCCCAGTGACATTTTCTGAAATTTTCACATAAAATCCTCGCCTGGTTACGGAAATCAGTATCATCGCTGCAAATACGACGTACACGGAGTAACTGTGAATAAGGTATGGAGTCCTTCATTCTAGTAGGATGTGATGATTCATACTGTAAATAACAATGTGAATCAGTAGGTTTTGTGTAAATTGATGTAGAAATGCGATCACCATCTACCTTAGTAGAAATATCGAGAAATGGTAAACAGCGTCCGGATTACTTTCGGAAATTCCGTCGCGTTTCGGAAAGTTTTAATTTTCAAAACTTTTGAATATTTATTTGTGCTTTTAGGTTAGTGAGAAGGTTATAATAATTTTTCATTTCACTTTAACTCTGTTTTTTACACCCCTCAGACCCCTTTAAAAAGTCACTTCTGGCCATTATAATGGCCACTATTATCTTAATGGCCAGAATATTTACCAGATTTTTTTAAGTGGCCAAAATATTTACCAGTGTTTTTAAAATGGTGGTTTTAATGACCCATGTTTTTTATACTGGTCAGAATAATTACAATTGCTTTTTAAATGATGGAGTTGATGACATTTTTTTTTGATGGGCATTATAATGGTCATTTTATTTTTCATTACATACATAACATGACCAGTATTTTTGTTCATGTCACTAATATAATGGCCCAGAAAAAAACCTTCTACCTCGTGCGAGTCAATATACGTGTGGGAATTTATTTTTCAAAGTTTTACTGGCGCAAGTACACTTAAATGAAATTTCGCGAATAATGCCTCGATCCCCAGTGAAATTTTATAGTAACGCTGATGCCAGTGACTGCTGGTGGACTACATAACCTGCGGAGTATTTAGATGGTGTTGAATTATAGGACGATTGCTGTACTGCAACTGGCACATCAAGGTATGAATTTATAATTATTTTACAATGACTTCAATACAATATTAGATACTTTTGTTGCTGTTTATGTAGCAGGATAGTCTTTTGGGGCTTTAGTTTTTGTTTTTCAAAAATTATATAAATTAAAAAACACTGTGGCATTTGCTTTATGTACTATCATACCTATTTTTTGGAAAAAAATAAATGTGCAATTTTTTGTTCAGTCATGGCTCACTGTGTAAGTACTGTTTCATTATCATTCATAATTGTCAAACAACAAGCTCCAGTACCTAGGTGTTAATGAGGATTAGCTCCTATGTTTGTTAATACAAGAAAAGTATAAACAAAGGTTATTTCCAACTCCTGAAATCTGCAAAAAACATCAACATAAATTTGTTTCCATTCATGGCAATATTTTCAAATTATTAATATAATTTAACTGACTGCAAAATGGTTTTTTTTTTTAATTTTCAAAGATTATGTATATTGTTTTTGTTTTTTCTCTTCAGACAATACCAACAATAGTGTACTGTACATTGAGAAATCTAATTTAGTAACCATGTATGAACTATATATATTATGCCCATAACGTCAAATACCATACAGAATCCCTTTTTCCTGTAAACTAGTATAAGATGATATATGCCCACAGTGTGCAACAGTTGATTTTCTTTGCGCACAAAAAAAACTCCCATACTCAAAATAACTTTTAATTTAGCGTGGATTTAAACTAAATTTCAATTAAATCTAATATTCTTTGCCCATCTTTGAGCCCAATTTGATTTGAATGAGTTGTAGAGATCAATATAAAAGGGAAGTGAACCTAAATGTATGCGCCTAAGGAAGGAATAAACAGAAGACACTTATTAGTAGTATTCACGCAGAGCTCTTCAGCAAAGGCTAAGAGGTCCAATACCTTAGCCTGTGCTAGAAAAAATTTGCATGAACACAGGCTAAGAAATACTAAGTACAGAGTAAATCTGGTCAGTCCAGAGCCTTAGCACAGGCAAAACAAAACATGCATGAGCGGTTAGCTCGGCTAAAAAAACCATTGTATTCAATGTTCATTTAGGAGATTTACTACTATATTCATAACTTTTTATTTCGGTGTGCCATTTCCTGCATGACAATCAACGTTAACACTTATAGAGAAATTTACTCAAGAAAAAAATGAACTGATGATGAGACTCTGTGCTACTTCCTGTTATTCTGCAATTTGCACTTTCTGAATTTGCTTTGGTATTGTTTTATAGCTGTAGAACTAACCTTCCTAGTTACTCTAACTGAGCAATCATAATTAAAATTCCTGCAGCTTTTGCCTATTCTTAATAAGTTTGGGCGTTCTTACCCAGTGCTAACCATCGTTTCCTTCTGTGCATGAACTCAAACATACGAGATTAGCTTAAATCTTAGCCCATACATTGTGTAGCATGAACACTACTATTGAAGATCCAGGGGGCAAATGGGTGAAAATTAAACAAATTATAATGAAGGTGTAATATGCAGTCAGTAAAAGTCCTGGGCGTTTCTGGGTCCATCAAATTGATCATGGGTACTCTGGCTCAACTTGGACAAAAAAATATTTAGTCTATATAACGGGAACAGGGGCATGCTACCATGGGTATCCCTTTCAAGTAAGCTTAGTTATAATCCTCTACCAAATTAACACCTTAGAGAAACTGATAATAAATCTATGTCAACACCACTGTTACATCCTCTCCTGTTTCATAAGCCAAACATGGCTGCCAGGGTGTAGCTACACAAAATGAGACAATTTTGTGGTTGGAATATAATCAGAAAAATTAAATTTGATCAAAATAGCCAAGTCCATTCTCTTGATGCGAGTGAAATTAAAAATTAAGTTTTTATTCCACTATGAAATCAGGAAAGGGAAACAAAAATGGTAAGTTTCTCTGCAAGGAAACAAAACTGGCTAAAAGTAAACAATGACCTGTGAAAATTTGTGTCATTATAACAAGTGGATTTTTCATCATATTTAGAACAGATATATAGCATAGTGCACTCGTTATACACTGACCAATGGGAATACTAGTAAAAACTGTCTTAGATGTATAAATCTTCTAGGGAGGTTATAACCCACATTGCACATAGGATACTGGATTTTCTTTTGTCTCAGACAGAAGTTGCATGTCCCTGTTTTCTAAGGTCTATGCTTAAATCATAACCATCTGAATACCATTATATCATTTTTCAAATTAAACTGTTTTTATATTTTTAATATCATTTTCTTGATTTTGAAAAAAATATAGAAACAATATTACACTTACTATAATTACTCTATTAGCAGCACATACGCTTAGGTAAATTACAGGGATATTCAATGGTCGAAATAAGTAATATTTTCATGATTTAGTATCCACAAGTGTAATTTTAGAGCAAATATGGTATTGTATCATAATATCATAATTATAATACAATTATTTATTTTGTTAAAGTACAGGGGATCAATGAAGTTGTACATTCATGGTGGCATTCCCATTGTGGAGGGACTCAATAATTTTGTATGTACACAGCTTCCTATTTTTGAGAGACAAAATCATGCAGCTGCATTGTTACATAACATTCTTTTGTCTCTTGTCTTGTAGGAAGTTAAATCCCCCTATTGTTCTCAGAAATTAGGTTCCCAAGTACAGCAATGTACTGTCCTAGTCTCTCAAAAGACAAACTGTGTGTATATATGGCACAACCCCTTAATATATTCGGTTAGGAAACAATTTGATTTTATATTATTCTGTTGTCTAGATGCATTTTTCGATATTTATATTTTTTCAATCAGAATGTACCGGGTATCATTTTTTGGAAGTATATCTGAGTTGCATAGGGGAGAAATTACCATATCACAAGATGTCATTTTATCGACATTGCTATTTGTGAGGACAGAAATATGCCAGCATACACAGACACCACAAACATTTGTTTCCAAAATTGGTTACAAAGTGTATTAATTAAAAACTGGTCATTGTAAGCTAATAGCAAACTGAATTATTTTTTGCAGAAAATGACAATTTATAAAAAGGAAAAAACTATATATATGGGACATAAGAAGTTGAAGAACCAGGATTTATGGACGTTAAGGGAAGAAAAAAGTTTAACCAGTATTGATGGATGCAATGGTTTAGCATTCACATGTTTATCAGTTTTACGCTTGCACACAGATTTTGAAAGTTCCAATTGTGTAGAGTCACTGTACATTGCTTTCCATAATATTGAAAAAATCCTGCAGAGATCAATAATCGGAAAAAATTTGACATTCCTACATCTTGGAGAAAAAATATTTTACACTAGAAAAAGAATAGCACAAAAACAAAGAGGAGAAAAAACATTTTGCACAGCCCCCTCCTTAAGCTAATCGCCTCTCAATAAAACTTGATTAATATCTGGAGGAGTATGACATTGCAAACCTAAAATACTATTATCCACTAAAACAGTCTCTATGGCTGTGCACTACATCAAAAACAAAACATGGCATACTTTTAGTATTGCTTACATATACTTGTTTTGTTTAATGTTTTCATTAATTATTCAATTTCTGTACTTCATGTGTTTGTACACTGAGCTGAATAATTAAGATGATGTTTTGAAGCAATGTTTTAACCCCCTCCCTCCCCCATATGACTTTTTTACTTTGCAAAGCTGTACATCCCAGATCTTTAGTTGTTTATGCATAGACGGTCTTTGGTTATAAATTATTTACTTTCCAGTCATTTTTTGAAGCGTAAGCCTTTGTCATACTTTCGGCTGTGGTGACTTCCTGTCATTATGCTTTTGTTTCCCTTTGGTTAGCTAAACATAAACGCTTGTTAAAAATCACACTTGGAAGTAAGAGGTTCTAATGGAATAGCAAGCAATCTAATCTATTCCTGAAATTGTTAAATTATAGATAGTGTTATCTGGAAATGTAAAAATAAACTTCTAGAAATGTGTTATTCAGTTCAAAAAATAAACTGGCTGCATGCAGAATCTCAGAGAAACAATTGCATGTACATGCAGGAATAGACGGATGTTGCAGCAGCAGAAGTTTGGGCCTGGACATTCCAGTCGCATTTTTAAAATGATTTTAAATAATGTACATATTCTTAACAAACTGTTACATGAGAGGGGGCAGAGCATGAAATAATATTTTAGTTTTGGAAACTATACAAAGATGTGTGTTTCAGTTCAGTAATTCAATACCTTTGATGAGCCATTATTAATAGCACACTAAGGGTTAGATTTGAATAGATTCCTAGTGAGATTGGTGCATTCTTAATTAAAAAAAAACTTAAAAAGTTTTACTGCTACTAAATTATACATATGTTTGGTATAATTTATTGTAAAACATTAATGTTGTTGTGAAAATAGTTTTATACAAAACAGTGAAAATTTGCCAAAATCCTTGTATGTGTTGCCAGTGATATGCTAGTTTCCATTGTTATTTAAATGTACTCATCAGGGAGGTAATCCATTACAAAACATCGCTGATCCACAGTAGTCTGGTTTCAGGCTACACCAAGTCACAGTCCTTAGAGGGACTTTGACCAAGTACAGGCTAAGATATAAGCTAATCCCAAATGTTTGCATATCAGCTATACGCAATTGTGTTCACTCACAGGAGGGCCCAACAGTTATAGCACAGGCCACAGTGTTGAGGGTCTGTACACTGGCTAAGAACACCCAAACTTGTTTCCCAAGGGAAGCAGCAATTATGAACAAACAAATAAACAGCAATGGTACAGTACCATAACTACGCTGTTAACCAAAATAAACCAACCACCATATATTTTTCTCCTTTAATATTTGTTTTTTCATTCCTTTTCCATGTTTTATTGATTTATAATACTTATTTTTTTTTATTAATATCACCAGTTTTTTCAATTGTTTTTTTTTAAACCATTGTGGTGCTTCCGATACGAGTTTGCTGATAGTTGATAGAATGGAATTTTTGTGACGTTGATTGGTACACTCAGAAGCAAAACATCACATGTGCAAATTTACATTACACCCCAAAACGGCATGCGCACGCATGCGAAACACCATATCTTTGACTTCTGGA
The DNA here is from genome assembly GCF_978046115.1 of Saccoglossus kowalevskii. Lineage (NCBI taxonomy): Eukaryota > Metazoa > Hemichordata > Enteropneusta > Harrimaniidae > Saccoglossus > Saccoglossus kowalevskii. The sequence continues at coordinate 1,128,901 of NW_028188618.1, read as the reverse complement.
GAAGTCGTCTACTAGTATCCCACCAGTCATCACTCCGTACACGCTTCCACACTGATTGGGTCGCTGTAGTGGAGCATACAACAACTCCAATTTGGTTCGCTGTCTACGACATGCACTAATAATACTGTTTCTGTGCATCCAAATAAATGGGTCCGTCTTTGCTCGCTTTTTAGTGCACGTCGCTTCATAAATTTGAACGAAACATGTCAGCAGCAGAAATGTTGCGTTCGTAAACAGCTGCTTAACAAAATCATCGACTGATGGCACCCCTTAGCCCGTGCTAAGGACTGGCCCTCTCAATGCATGGTCTAGTCAAAATGCAAACATCAGTACTTCATGTAGCATGAACATTACTATTGTCCAGCATTATAATACCGTGAGCAAACAAACATGCCATTCACTGCTAAGTCAGCTAGCTACACACATGGAGCGCTATGCTAGACCCCCCCCCCCCCCCATATAACTTACTGAACCACCCAACACCGTTTTGTACACATGCAGTAGTCGTGGAATATTTTCACAGATATTTTTCATATCGCATTAAACCATTCATAATAGCAGAATATAAAAATGAAGCAGAGCATCATGGGTATTTTTTAGTTGATTGTGTCTAAGCCACTTTAAAATCACCTTCCATCGACCCGGTCTTCCACATAAACTTCTACAGTTTATAACACACATTATGAAAAGTTACTGATTAAGTATTTCAATGTAAAATGTTGTAGTTTGGGTGTATTTGAAGACTGAACTTTAGTTTTTTGTCATTATAAAAATGTGAATTTTGTTTATGTTTGAGCTTAACCCCACTCATAAAGACGGGCTCTTTTTTCGGATTAATAACTCGCTGTTTATGTGACTTTTTGGAGTAACTCCCTGTGACTTTTTGGACTAACCAGCTGTTTATGTGACTTTTTTTTGGTGGAAAGTCAGTTGCTGAGTATTTTGGGGGTTGCACACTGTTCGAATGTTCAGTAGTGAATGTCTTGCTTGTTTGTTCAAGGTATTATAATGATAGACATTGCCTTTATAAGAACAGGAAGTAGTACAGAGTCTCATTGTCAGTCCATTTTTATCTCAAGAATGTCACAGAATGTGCTTGTAATGATTGTCAAGTTTAGTATAGTTATGAATAAGAATAGTTATGAATATAATAGTCAAATTTTCGAATGGACATCAAGTATAATGGTATTTTGGGTGATTAGCCTGGGCTCATGTTTGCACAAACTTCGTTAGCGCCCGTGATAAGGGTCTATACCGTATTTTGAAAACAGGTCATCTTATATGTTTAATAACCTATTGCATTACACTATACAATGTATATTATTAAATCAACAGTATCAAGTGCATGATCTGTTGTGATTTCAAAAACAAATTAACCCAAAACTTCATATTATTTCAAGATATATAATTCCATATTTCAAATTTTTCAAAATCTTGTATTTTACGTTTACCTACAATTTTACTGGCTTAAAATTGAAGCAAACTGAAGCGAGGGAGGAAAAAGAGGAGAGCTGTCAATCCCAATGTGCCATTACTGGGTATATCTGTGACATGAAAAAAAAATGACCATTTTATTCATATAATGAAAAATAAAATGATCATTATAATACCCATTAAAAAAATAGATTGTCACCCACTCCATCATTAAATAAAAAAAAACTATTATTCTGACCAGTGTAAAAATAGTGCTCATTATAACTACCAGTTGGAAATTACTGGTCAATATTTTGACCATTAAAAAAGTTCTGGTTGATATTCTGGCCATTAAAAAAATAGTGGCCATTACAATGGCCAGAAGTGACTTTTTAAAGGGGTCTGAGGGGTGAAAAAAACAGAGTTAAAGTGAAATGAAAAATTATTATAACCTCCTCACTAACCTAAAAGTATGAATTAATATTCAAAAGTTGTGAAAATTAAAACTTTCCGAAGAGCGACGGAATTTCCAAAAGTAATCCGGACGCTGTTGGTAGGGTTATTTCTGATATCTCATGTGTGTATTGTATGGCGGGATTAAAGTTGTTAATGTTAACAAAGTCAATGAACTGTAATAACTCATCCCGTCTGTTAGACATGGCACCAAAGCCATCATCAATGTACCTGACATAAAATTCAGGTTTAGTGCCTTGAAAGGACGAAAAAATTAACTTGATATGACATGAATAAACATGCATAGCTCGGACCAAAACAACTGCCCATAGCCACACTTCGTTTCTGTATATAATGGGTGATCGGTTTGCTGAGCATCTACGGCAAACTAGACAGCAAAATCGTTATTATCTGGTTTCACTTCATTTTAATTCTAGTGGACACAATATTACAGATATGTCTATTTTTGGTGTATGTGTTGTCAATTTCGCCTAGCTGCAAGGATTATTTTTAAACACCAGTTTTACTTACGACTCAAACTTTAATTTTAATAAGACTGAGAGTCAAACATATATTAGTCATATTATTTTCGCACATTAAATTTTTCAATTTTGTGAAGTGTTTTCTTTTTTGTTTGAGAGGATGTTTTATCAATCAAAAAGAGAAATTTAATAAATTCTTTTATATTCACAGCAAAGATAATTGGGTGGTCTCTGTTAGATTTATGTCAAAATATGTAAATTTAGATTTTTAGTGAATATTTTTGGGAAAAAAATGCTATTTTCGACATCTAGTCCAAAACCGCAAGCTTTCATATTTGCAGCAAAGATACTTAAGGTAGTCTTCTGTCAGATTTATTAAAAAATAGAGATAGCTTCACCAAATGAACAATTTTGATAGAGAAACCAGTACAGGACTTGATTAGTAAATTTAGCTCACTAAATAACTATGTTTAGATTAAAAAACATGTATGTTAATGACCCCCTTGATCATTTTGGCATCTCTCTCTGTTTATAAGGTAAGGTCAATTTTTTTTAATTTAGAAGGGAATAAATTAAAGTTGTTTAACTACACTGGGAATGGGGAGTGTTTTAAATGAGCAACTGAAAATTTATTACATTTTCTTTTCATTGTAAAGTTTTTATCAGGATCAGCAGATCATGTGATGAGCGCATTACACTCCAGCAGCCTGAGCGTCATTTTTTTTTTTATTTTTAGTGATATGTTATGGACATCAAACAATACTTATGAGAGAGAATCAACCATGCTAATTAGGAAATTCATAAAAACAATTTGGGCCTCCAGGAAGGAATTCAGGGGAGCTTAGTCTAATTTTGTTTTCAAGTATAAATGGTATTTTTTTCTGTTTATTGTTTTTGTTGATGATGTGACTTCTCTTGTAAACGACATGTAAGCATTTTCCATTTCAAAGGCAAATAATTATTATTACAAAGTTTGCAAGTTGATGCCCCAATACTTCTGAAATATACTGTAATTATGCATGCAATTTGTTTGGTATTTTCATATATAACATTTTAAAGTTAGATAAAATTGGTGGGAAAGATTGATGAATAGGGTGAGAGACAGACTAACATTGAGGGATGTGATCTGTTTCAATTCTTATGAAGAACTGTTTTATTTCTAAGTAAAACTATCAAGTTAATTAAAGAATTTGTTTACACAGCTGGCATTAGAAGGCAAATGTGTAGAGATTTATATACAGGAAGTCTCATAAAATACAGATAATATCAAAACTGTTGGTATCTGATACCATAAGGGGTAGCATCTGGTAAAATAATCACATGTTTTCTCAAGAAAAGTAAATACAAATTGAGTGTTAATTCTGCCACATAGAATAGAATAGAATTGAAATTATCAAAATTGTGACAGGGATGATATCTTGAATGATTAGTATAGGAATGGAAACAGCATGAGAGAAATAAAGACACTTGTTTGCCACTGCTTCAGTTATAACATTTTAAGCTTTTTCATATATGCTCCTGTAGTATTCACACCCGGATACAAAATTGTTTGAGGACATGTCTGTAACTCATCCTATAGTTCTATACTCGGGAGCGATTGTATAAAAACCGGCGGCAATGCATCTTCCAGTTAAGCTTATTCAGCAGTAGACTGGTCCTATGTTTACCTTAAAAGGAGTTAGTATTATTAAGCTGAAATGGTTAAATACGATGTTGGAGGAGTTTTTTTGTCTGATCCTAAAGCAATCCAACACCCCAACCCCAAAAGCTGAGGAAACCATCTTCAAATAAGAAAAAAATTGCCAGAAAATAAAACTGGGTAAATACATTAAATTACCTTACCTTTAGTTTATCAGAATCACCCGCATATGTTTCAAAAATTAACAAAATCACACACACAAACAGTATAACCCTTCGTAAAACTCCCATGACGAAATAGCATTCACTCAACAAATAGCTGAAATACTGCCATCATGTGCTGGCTCGCATCACATGACAAAATACAGCCACCTAAGTTAGTGCGCAGTATGCATGGTAGTATGGCTGTAAAACTGCTAACGTTTTATTCGTTTTTTAACGCGTGATATCTATTTGTTATAGACTGAATAGGATTACCACAATGATATTAAACTGTAGTTTCTACGTCATTTTATTCCACTTATATTGCACGCGCACTTTAATAACGCGGAAGTATACAACTATAGATTGTGATTCGGTTGAATTTTGTTAGTCGATTTTGTCAGATAGTCGCGTTACGTACGTATACGTAGTATATACGGACACGTGATAAACCACTGCACAGAGTTAATACTGACGCAGATCGACGTATACGGTCACGCAATAAACCAGTGCACACAATTAACATCGGCGTAGATCTACGTATATTTTGCGTATACTCGGCATACAATGAAACGACACCAAATTACATCAATATTGGTCACTGGAATACAGCAGGCCTAAGATATAACTACAAACCAACTCGTCAAACATTAGATAGCAAAACGGAAAGCACATTAGACATAGAACATCACATCAAAAACTACCACTTTTATGCAATGACTGAGACCTGGCTTGACAAGGAAAGTAAAGGACTGATACCAAAACCAATGGGATATTATGTGTATCACAAAATTAGAACAAAAAATAAGAAAGCATGGAGATCATCAGGTGGTATCAGCATTTTTATCAGAAATAGTATAAGAGAAGGAATCCAGATCATACCAACAAGAAATAGCTATACAATATGGTGTAAATTAAGAAAAAAGTTTTTCCATTTAGAAAAAGATGTTTACATTGGGACAACATACATACCACCAAAAAATTCAAGTTATTACAACCAAAATAACAATGACCCATATGAAGAACTGCACAATGAAATACAAGAATTCAAAATGAAAGGAAATATAATCATACAAGGTGACTTCAATGCAAGAACCAAAGAACTTGAAGATATTATTATAGATGATGAAGACAAGTTACAAACAAACCTCCCAATACCAGATACATACATTTATGATACAAACATCAAGAAAAGGAGAAACGCAGACACATGGAAAAATGAATTTGGAGAAGAACTTGTTAGATTATGTAAGACAAACCACTTGAGAATAATAAATGGAAGAACTCCCGGTGACTGGTCAGGAAAACTGACATGTTATAGTTACCATGGTGCAAGTACTGTTGATTACAGCATAGCTAGTGAAGAACTTCTTAAGAGTATCATTCATTTTGAAGTACAAGAACTACATACAACCAGTGACCACTGCCCAAACAGAACAATTCTAAAAACACAAAGTAGTTATAAAGAGAACATGGATATAAATAAAAACTTACAGGCGCAGACACCATCAAAATACCAATGGAACACAATAAATAAAGAACTGTATAAAATCTACATGAAAACAAAGGAGAGCGAAGACATTGCAAATACATTCTTAAAAAATTACAATAACAGCAAAGAAAGTGATGAGATCGCTCATGAATTTCAAACATTAATAGACAAATTTGCAAATAAATGCTCCATACATAAGAAAGTAATAAAGAAATCACAACAAAACAAAGTAAAATTCACTGATAGACAATGTAATATGATGAAAAAGGAATTACAAACACTTTCAAAAATGTTACAAACAAATCCAACAGATGGTAAACTAAGAATAATGTACTACACTAAGAAGAAGAAATTCAAAAAATATGTAAAGAAATTACAGAAAGAGAAACAACAAAAATTATTATCAAACATTGAACAAGCAGATGAGAACGATGAAGTACAAACTTTTTGGAAGAAGATAAACTTATTAATACAGACAAAAGAAAACAGTTCAATAAAAGAAATTCCATATACAGCATGGATTGAACATTTTCAGAAAATCAGTAGAAATGATACAACTCCCATTGAGAGAATAAAAGAAATCGAAGACAGGCTGTTGCAGCTAGAGAAAGAAATGGACAACAATCATGAACTAAACAAACCGATAACATTACAGGAAATTATTCATGCAACAAGAAAACTGAAAAACAATAAAGCAACTGGACCAGACGGAATACCAGGAGAACTGTTGAAATATAGCAACAAAATAGTGAAACAAGCTTTACAACAAATGTATAACCACATCTTGGAAACTGGTATTTATCCACAGTCATGGAACACAAATGTTATAACACCAGTACACAAAACAGGTGATAAAATGGATGTTAATAACTACCGTGGTATATCTGTTAGCAACATCATTGCTAAAATATTTAGTAGTATTATTGTCATGAATTTGTTTTCGCGTATCTGTTGACCGACTTAATTAGCTGATTATTAGCGAATTGCTGTGTTATGTCTGTCATCGTTTAGGTCTATTTGAAGTTTTGGACGGAACTTGGCTCAGTGGTTTGGAACTAATTACAAGATACCGTCGCTATTCTGACATCCGTAGTTATTAATGTAGTGAACGATTAACCAAAAGATATGACGTATTCAGTACTTAGTGTGATTGGCTTTATGATTAAGGTTACGCCCTAGAGTTTTTTTACTGCTTTGTAATTGGTTAGAGTTTTGAAAATGAATAAAGAGAGTTTGAGTTGGTCTTGACGAACACAGCACGATAGACGCAGTAGAGAGAGAGAGAGGGCAGTCCGAGAGAGTCCAGGGGCGAGCCTTGAGGCAGCCCAGTCTTGGGCGAGTCTTGGGTCAGCCTTGGATAGTCGTGGGGACTTTTCCCCAGGGCGCTGTGTCTTATAGAGTGCTCCAAAAGATCGACTAAGACGAGAGCTGAAACGTATTTCGTTGTGTGTGTCTTATTTGACTGTAAAGTTAAAGTGACTTTCCCGATCCCGTACCTCAAGGGGACGAGATAGAGAGACGAGACGAGATTCCCCCCTGGCAAGTGTGGAGAACCCGAGAGAAAGAGATTTACCCCCTGATATTATTAACAAAAGAATATCCAGCTATTTAGAAAGTAACTTCACCATACATCCAAACCAAGCATCCGTTTCTGCAGACAAATTTTAAATTTAAATAATAAGACAAACAAAATAGCCTGTAGGATGGAAATGGGACGGGAACCCCTTATCTCCAAAATATACTGCCAAGCAGTTAGGTATTATAAACACCTAATAACTCTTGACTACAACAACTTGGCATACTATGCACTGAAAGAAATGAAGAAAAATAATTACCCGGGGTCATGGTTGAAGTCATTAGAAGACAACTTAGAAATATATACTAAATGTAATATAGATAATATAACAATACAAGAAGTGATAATTTCAATTAGAGAATATTACACTAACACATGGAACAATGACAATAAAAGAGATGATGCAAAACTGCGCACTTACAGTACATACAAAACCACACTAGACATGGAACATTACATAAAACACATAGATAACAGACATTACATCAAAATACTAGCACAATTTAGAACAAGTAGTCACAAACTAGCTGTAGAAACAGGAAGGTACACAAAACCAAAAACACTGATAAAAGACAGATTATGCACCCACTGTAAAGAGATAGAAGATGAATTACATCATTTACTAGAATGTAAACTGTACACAGAACACAGAGATGACATATATAATATCCTTAAAGAAATTAACAGTGATTACCAAAACTTGAACAAAAAAGAACAATTTAAACTCATACTACAGTCACCAAATACAAACCATCTTATCACTCTCTGCAAATATTTAGTTAAATCTAAACAAGACTAATTCTTTTATTTTGTCATGTTCTTTTATATTTTTTACATATTCTATGCTACATACAGTGATACTTACATATCACAGTATTTTAATATTTCTTATATTATTAATATTTGTCTGTAGTATTCTTGTCGATCACTAATGTTGAATTCTTTTTAAATCAATTTTTATATTTCATGTACTTTTATTATTTACTTTATTAATCTGAAAACCTAAAAGGAAATGTTAACTCTTTCTTTACGGTATTAATAAAGCATTATTCTATTCTATTTAAAGCGCGTGCTATTGGCTGATTTTTCAGGAACATTTGCATAAAGGTCACATATTTTAGGTCACGCTTCATTTCCGGTTAATCATTCACGTAGTAATTTGGTTCTTGGGCGCCGCACGTGCTTGTAATTTTTCTAGGTACTAGTATTTTGTTTATAAATACAGTATCGATAGTATTACTCGTACGGAAGCTTATTAGGGACATACATGGAAATAAAAAAATAATTTAAAACTCGTGGCCACGACTTACTATCTCGCGGCCACGACTTACTATCTCGCGGCCACGACTTACTATCTCGTGGCCACGACGTTGTATCTCGTGGCCACGACTTTGTATCTCGTGGCCACGACTTTGTATCTCGTGGCCACGACTTACTATCTCGTGGCCACGACTTACTATCTCGTGGCCACGACTTACTATCTCGTGGCCACGACTTACTATCTCGTGGCCACGACTTACTGTCTCGTGGCCACGACTTACTATCTCGTGGCCACGACTTACTATCTCGTGGCCACGACTTTGTATCTCGTGGCCACGACTTACTATCTCGTGGCCACGACTTACTATCTCGTGGCCACGACTTACTATCTCGTGGCCACAACTTTCTATATCGTGGCCACGACTTACTATCTCGTGGCCACGACTTTGTATCTCGTGGCCACGACTTACTATCTCGTGGCCACGACTTTGTATCTCGTGGCCACGACTTACTATCTCGTGGCCACGACTTTGTATCTCGTGGCCACGACTTACTATCTCGTGGCCACGACTTTGTATCACGGCTACTATTGACTGCCATTATTGACATGAACATGGAAAGGGAACAGCTGATAGCCCGTTATTTCAACTTTGGTTTAAACTATATGGAGATATGTGTCATTCTAGCATCATATCACAACTATGGTATTAGTGTGAGGCATTTAAAACGTATTTTAGCTAAGTTAGGACTTTTTCGTCGCAAGAATAGAACTGACGATGATGTTGTACGGTTGTTTATTGAACAACAGTTAAATGGATCAGGTCAACTCGATGGATACCGTTGGATGCATCTAGTCTGCATTCAAAATTTCAAAATGGGATTAGTACAACTCGAGAGACTGTAAGATGCATCATTAAAGACTTGGACCCCGAAGGCGTAGCCCTGCGTTCAAGACATCGACTACGTAGACGAGCATATCGTTCATTTGGGCCAAATTTCGTATGGCATATAGATGGCTACGACAAGCTAAAACCATACGGAATTTGCATAAACGGTGCAATCGATGGATACTCTCGTAAAATAATGTGGTTAGAAGCATTTCGAACTAATAGTGACCCCAAAGTCATAGCAAGTTACTACATTACAGCAGTGGAAAATAATCAAGCATGCCCTAAGATCGTGAGAGGAGATTTCGGGACCGAGAACGGCCACGTAGAACAATTTCAGAAGTTTCTACGAAGAGATGATAATTCACTTCCAGTGCCCGCCTTTTTATATGGAACAAGTCCAACTAATCAGAGAATTGAATCCTGGTGGGGAATATTGAGAAGAGAAAACAGTCAATTCTGGATGAATATTTTTCAGAAAATTAAAGATGATGGTTATTTTGATGGTACTGCATTGGATAACAATTTGATACGTTTCTGTTTTACTGCAATGATTCAGGTACGAAAATTAAATATTAAGGATGAACATTGAAGGTATTAAAATATAACTACAGTAGCCATGGATATATTGTAATGTGATTTTGAAACTCACCACCAACTTCCACATTTTATGTCGATTTTCTTAACCAATGTGCTTTGTTAATTCAATTTTATGAGTTAGCTAATAATAAATTAATTGAAGTTCTTCAAACATTTAGTGTTTTACCGCATTTTCAGTGGTAAATCACCATAACAAAATCATGACAATTTGCCCTAATCGTGAACATATCAATTTATATCAAATCAATTTACTAGTGTGAACAGAAGTTGTAATGTTACGATTTTACTTATACTATACCGTCTTTAAATATTTTCCAGGAAGAATTGGACGAGGTAGTTTCAGTATGGAACGCACATAGGATGCGTCCAACACGCAACCAAATTGTTGCGAATGGTCGGCCGATAATGCTTTTTAGTTGTCCACAACTATTTGGAACAGAAGATTTCTCCTTGCCTGTGTCGGAAACCGAAATCGAGGCATGTAAAACGGAGTGTACGTTTAAAAGCGCATATCCTTGTGACGAAGATATTTTCGAATTGTGTTGTATAATTATGATGGAAATCAACAGAGATGTCCCAACAGATGCATATCAAGCTGCCGAACTATACATTGACCTGCGCACTGCTATCGTACCGGCGCTGGCTTGACGATACTGTAATCATGTTGCGTTTGGAAAAATTTGGGGACCCTGGATATATTAATTTGGTAACATGGCGTTTGTTCAAAAGTAGATGACGGAGTAGTTGTTGTGGTCATTTATGCACGTTGTTTTCAAATATCCGTAGCCTAATTTGATGTAATTGCATAAAAGAAAACTTCAATAATCAAAGATGTTAGTAAATATTTACGTTTGATTTGATTTGAATAAATTGTTATATTCATTGTGATGAATTTGTTTTTGCGTATCTGTTGACTGACTTATTTAGCTGATTACTAGCGAATGGCTGTGTTATATCTGTCATTGTTTAGGCCCATGCGAGGTCCTGGACGCAACTCGACTCAGTGATTTGGAACTAATTACGATATAACCGTCGCTATCCGGACTACTATTTCTGACAGTTGGTATTCGCAGTTATTAATATAGTGAACGATTAATCAAAATATATGACGTATTCAGTACTTAGTGTGATTGACTGTATGATTGAAGGTTACGCCCTGGAGTTTTTATACTTCTTTGTAATTGGTTAAGGTTTTGAAAGTGAATAATGTTGTTTTAGTTGGTCTTGGCGAGTACACGAGGAGAGGCGCAGTCTTGGAGAGTCCTGAGGCAGTCTAAGGGCAGTCTAGAGACATAGTGTTGGTTCAGCCTTGCGATAGTCTTGGGAACTTTTCCCCAGGGCACTGTGTCTTATAGAGTGCTCGACTGACCGACTAAGACAAGAGATGAAACGTATTTTGTTGTGTGCGTCTATTTGACTGTAAGGCTTAAGTGACTTTCCCGATCCCGTACCTCAAGGGGGCGCGATAGAGAGACGAGACGATATTCCCCCCTGACACGTGTGGAGAACCTCAGAGGAAAAGAATCCCCCCGTGATACCATCATGGTATACTGTGTGATTTGAACAAATATTCATCCACACCGTGGGTAAAAATTTGATAATAATTGCAGACAAATGTCGATTGAGAGTTTAATTAATTTGAAAGTAGCCTTCGGGTGAATTTTAGCAAATTTAGATATGAGATTGCATCACTGACTAACTCAATCGGAAACCATGAATTACAATTATTTCATTTGTATTAATAAATAAAATAACAATTGAATATCCAAACAACAACACTTATTAATTCATTTAGCAGAGTAACACAGTAACAAGTAAAAATACCAACGCCCTACATGTGGTCAATGCAGCTAAAACTGAACGTCTGATCCACGACATGTGAATATATGTAATAGTCACTGAAATTCAATACCATAACAAGAAGAGAAACAAACAACATAATATTAGTAGATAAAACAGGATTCATAATAGAAAACAAAACGGTAAGGCATGCTTCTTTCCTTTAATACTAATGGTCACTGATAGCAAAGTAGGTGATTTATGAACGATTTATGTAACACAACGCAACAGTATTTTGAAATGTAACTGTTATAACTGCTCTAGTGTTGATAGCATGATTCTCATGCCTCCGAGATTACTGATAACACGACAGAAATAAGGCATTGATGACTGCCTCTTGAACTGAACAATCGGATATATGTGGGTAAATCAAAAAACAGGCAAAGAAATATGCCAAATACAAGCAATTTCATCACAAGAATAGAAAGTGAAAATAAACTTTCTGTGCAATGCAACTGAACATTTTCCCTTTCTAAATAATGTCCATCACCCAAACACCAGCATTCAAAATGGTGTTGAATTCGGCTCTAAAGTCTGGATAGTTGTCATATGATGAAGGCAGTTCCAGTAAATTTGAGCAGGTATGTGATACTGGACGACGGCTTATACCAGACAGCTTGACAAATGATATGTTTAGAGGATCCTCAGGCATCAGATCAGATCCAGTAATGAAACGTAGAAAGCTCTTCAACAATGATCCATCAATTTCACGTATATACCTCTGTAAATGGTTCCCCACTATCTTTTCTTCTGTATTCATTTGGTCTGGAAACTGTAACTGCTTTATAACTTTCTTTGGGTTGGGCTTTTTGTCCTCATAGAACTTGTTGATATTGTCGCTACAAATGGTACTGGAAAGTGGTAGAAGTATTTTTCTCCAACAGTCTGCAACAAACATAGGTTCCTGTATAATCTCTTTGTGAGCAATCTCCAAAATAATTTCACGCATATTATCAGCAGTAGGCAACTTCCGGCATTGATGGTTATCTAGAGCATCAGTAAGATCTTCCTCATCTACTGCATTAAAATCAGAAATTGCCTGATTAAATACCTCACGCTCGCTTTCGGGTACAAACAGAAAGTAAGCTTCAAGTAACTGCTGGGAATCACGCTGGATATTTACTTCCTTTAGACAAACTTCCATTATAAATGGCTGTGCTAAGGCAGTTGGGAAGTATTTAGCTAAATAGAAACCTTTGACGATAATTCTGCCCACTGCTTCCCATGAACTACGTGTGAAGTCATGTCGTAGGAATGGAACTCTGTATATGTTTCCAATAGTGCAACGTTCATAAAACTCAATCTAAAAGGCGGTGAAACACTCTCTAATGACTCCACTACCAACTGCCTGTTCCATGGCTGAACTGTCTGGCAATACCAATCTTATATCAATATCTTCTGCCAGAATACCAGGGTCAGAAAATTCTTTCAACATGTCTTCCAGAATTTTGCTTCTATGTATCACAATCATACGTATCCCCCCAGGATGTGGAATTTCCAGTTCATGCATGGTTTCAGTGTTATCTAAATTTGAGATGGTATCATTAAAATTGCTGAGACTACCTTGTAATAGCACATCATCACAGCAAAACCGGACTATGCTGAATTGATGCTATCATCATCATCATAATCATCATCATCATCATCATCATCATCATCATCATCATACAAAGCTTCTTCAACTTTAGTAGGACCTGTACTTGGACCAGGTAGTTCGCTGTCTACTTGGTAGTGTTCTAGGTTATCCAATACAGGTGTTTGATGGTCTTCCTTTGTAACACCTGTGCTAGTACATGCAACGGCTGTGTCTGATTGCAACATTTCAAAATCCTCACACAGTGGCTCAGCCATTTCCACACCAGTTTCATCAGGAGACTTTTTCAGATTCACAGACTGTGCTTCACCAACAGTCTCAACTGACATGAACTTCTTCTTTGTTGCTAGATAAAAGCGTAGGAGCTTGAAACCAGATGTGTCATAAATATCTTGAACTGTGCTGTCATCATCTATAGTATTAACCTCAAAATCCTTTAGGTTAACTTCAAATTCGTCAAGCCTCCCTCTTTTTGAAAGTCCATTTGGAAAGAAGATCCCTAACCCTAACTGTAAAAGTTCAGCTTTTTTACTGTTCTTTCTGACAGACATATTTCTTGTACCCCCACCTTCTTTACTGCGAACTTGTTTGAATGAGTTGGTTGAGTAACAGTAGTCCAGCCAACCATAATCAATACGTCTGTCTCTTTTCATGGCATTCTTATTACCAAAACATCTCTGACGATCTGGGTTACGTTTTTTAAATGAATCTTCATCACCATCATCTTCATCAGATGATTGTAACTGTTGTTTGCTCTTCGTTCTGCTCTCCAAACCCAATTTGCTTCACAACCTATTTAACAGAGCAGATTTCCCTCTAGTATGATGACTTGCACCGACACGATCCATTTTCCTACAAAAGCTGCTGCTAAATGATCACCATAAGAAGGAATGTATTTTGACAACATATCTTCCTCCATCAAAATAACCACAGCTGGATCAATCTAAACATGAATTGAAACAAATGAAAATTACTTCAAATACATGTTTACTTTGATATATTAACATTGATGCAATATATGTAGTATTATATACAGCCTGCATTAATGATATGACAGGCAGATGACTACACACACTCTCACACACAAATACGCATACACATAAAGTGCCAATTTGTAGAAAAAAGTATCTTATCTATCACCTCTCTTGATACACCACGACGTCTCAAAAAGTCATATAATTGGTCTGCCATGGGTAATTTAGTACTGTAGGAATGTAAAACATATTATGTGGTCAATGTGATATTATATTTTTGTGATGACATTGCTCAATACTAATTTTAAATAATTATTATTCAATAATTAAATTGAGATTTATTCACAATATACCACCTATGTTCAAGGCATTAAGGAGTAACTGCAGATAAGCTAGAATTGAATGCCAGTGATTCAATAGAGTGCCCAATAGTGTTTCATGATAACAGCTGCCAAAATCATGCTTGGCTAAGTGTGGTCATTGCAATTAGGTAATTAGTAAGCAGTAAAATGTAACCCTAAACTGAATATGTATATGATATGACACAGACTTAGCTTCACACAATCCCCAATCATGTTTAACTGTGATCATAAACAATGCAAAGTGTTGTTTGACCATAGACTTGATATTTTTACAGTAAGCACATGTGCTTCTAATAAAGCAAATACAGTATTTAAAAATATAATTGGTCCCAATTAGCTATGGTTTAACAATTATAAATATTTAATGAAAAATTATCATAAATAATAGCTTGATATTTTGGTTATATATCTTGTGAGACAGCACAATTATAGCACCGATTGCATGTCACTATATGCAACAGTACTTAGTACATTAAGAAATACATATGAACCTTATAGGAGGTAAGTAATAAAATTAATATCATATCTGTGGATTATTTAAAAGCACCTATGTTCCTAGTGTCATATATGTGGAGTACCAATGAATTGGTTAATTTATGCAAATTAGGTAATTAGTAAGCCTAAACTGAATATGTATATGGCTTATCCCTAAGCACCTACATGTGTATTTATTAAGTTTTATTGTAATCTGTTTTTAATGGTTAAAATTGGCTTATTTATATGCAAATAAGGTAACTAATAGGCAAACAATTTCAATCAAAACTAATCAGTACTGTACATTCTACAAAGTTTCATTGAAATCTGTTTAATGGTGCATGAGAAGCAAGTGAAAATGCCTAATATTGGCTAATTATTATGCAAATTAGGTCATTATTATGCACAGATTCAACCAAAAACTAAACAGGTCTGCACATTATCCCAGAGCATCTATATATCAAATTTTATTGAAATTTGTTTAATAGTACACGAGAAACAAGTTAAAATGCTTAAATGTGGTTAATTAATATACAAAACTAGGGGGCTCGACCGTGAACAAATGGGGTAAACACAGCGCCACATACCCGAATACTTCAGCAATTGGAGTACCCTGGGATCTCACAGGGAGAGGTACAAATATCATACAACATAATTATCTAAAAACATGAATAATGTAGAAGGTAACACTGACATCTTAATACTATCAACCGGGAAGTGACAGAAATGGCGGCACTTTCCAATTCAGTTGATTGGTATCAATTGTCGATTTGAAATACTTACTGCCGAATTCAGTTACTGTTCGAAACTGCAGATTTACTACATATGAAACGAATCAATCGTCCCCTCCCTGTGGTATTCAAATGCACTGTATACATTATTTCAATAACTTACCAAATCGGCTTTTTAGGAGCTGGAAACTTCAATGACGGTTCGTTGAGTCAGTCAGGAAGTCTACTAATGTCATCGCTAGAGGTCGCTCTACAGTCAAATGTCATCGTGATTTAATAGAAATAGTAAGTCGTGGCCACGAGATAGTAAGTCGTGGCCACGAGATAGTAAGTCGTGGCCACGAGATACAAAGTCGTGGCCACGAGATAGTAAGTCGTGGCCACGAGATAGTAAGTCGTGGCCACGAGATAGTAAGTCGTGGCCACGAGATAGTAAGTCGTGGCCACGAGATAGTAAGTCGTGGCCACGAGATACAAAGTCGTGGCCACGAGATAGTAAGTCGTGGCCACGAGATAGTAAGTCGTGGCCACGAGATAGTAAGTCGTGGCCACGAGTTTTAAATTATTTTTTTATTTCCATGTATGTCCCTAATAAGCTTCCGTATACTCGTGTTTGCTACCGCAACACATTTATTTATAAAGACAATACAACAACCTAGCAATATCACGAGCTTCTGTTACAGTCATATACATGTAAAGATAAAGAAATGGTTATTGCCACACCCATGGCCATCCCAGTGATCAGACGTTTTTTTTATGAACACGGGACCAGCAACGAGGCATTAACCCTTTCTTTATCTGTAAGTTACAAGTGACTGTTCTCTAAGTTCTTGTGACTTGAATCAGACTAGATCGCATACCACAGAAAATTAAACGTGGGAGGTGATTCACAATGACATATTTGGCCACTCGATGTTCAACACAAGGAGGATCAGGGCAACGTGAACAGTTCATAATCGGAAATAACGTTTACAGTAGATCTACGGTCAACGATAACACATTGCAACTAATGCAATTTCGTGTTAATTAATATTGAGGAGTTGTTTTGGGGTAATTGCAAAGGTGGGAATAAAAGACATACATTTGTGATTCAAGTGATTTAGTATTTATTTGTAATAACAATACACACACTTACAAGTACACAAATCTTTCTCGACATACATAAATAAATCATATTGGGTTTTAATTCCAATTTAATTGAAGGTGAAAAATAAGTTCATTTCAAGTGGTTTAAATTTAGTGGACTTCTTTAACAGAAATAACGAAATTCAACAATTAATGCATTTAAAGTCAAGTAATTTATAAATTCAATGAAACAAAAGAAATAAAATTCCAGTTATAAGCTAAAAATATTGAAAGGGTTTGGGTTTGGGTAGGAATCAGAAAAAAATCACGCTGGTCATCAAAACTTAGGGCAATCACGTGGGGTTTGACAGGTACATGGTGGTCCTACTTATTTCTGGAGCATGCGGATCGGTTGCCTCCTTGCCAATCGGTTGTCTTAATCCAAAATCAAGTCGTTCAGTGCCATGACCTGAATGTCGGAGACCTCACAATGAACATTCCTTTCCGATCTTCTTCGCCGTCTTCCTCATCTGACATCATAATGTCCACAACTTTCGTCACCATCTCCCACATCTCTTGTTCCTTCTCTTTAACTTCTTTTCCCGACATTCCGTCAGCTGCAATGATAGAAATGTTATTTATAACTAACACTAAATTTATTATTACTGCTATTTTAACAAGCTTGAATAAAACGAATTCAAAATTATAAAAACTATAAATTAACACTTACTCATCTCCTCCTTGGTTCTTTATTTGTTTTTTCCAAGCTGTATAAAAACACTCTCGTCTGTCTCTGTCATTTTCTGGTAACAGTACCTAAAATAGAATACGTAACAGTTTAATTGAGAGTTGTCAAGCAAATTTGAATAGGAAAAGGTGTTGTATTATAATGTTTGGTGACCTGGACAGTTTTTACTCAATATATTACCGACTCAACAGTGGGCAATGAGATTCAAACCTACCTCCCGCTCGAAATCAAAACGTGCTAATCATTGTAGTAATAACTTATGTATTTTATATTTAAAATTAGGGGTGACAAATTTGGTAAGAAAACGCAAGCCAATCACCAAGAATAAAAAATGCACGCGAACTGTAGTGGAACAAACGTTGACACATTCAAGAAAAAATAAAAAAAAATATAAATAAGACAGCGTGGAAAAAAAATAATTGCAATGGTCATATCCCGTGATTGTGTTGTGCCTAGTCCATGATGCACCAAGTTTCGACTTTTGTAAAATGCGACAGTAAAAATATACATTTCTCTTTTTCAAATGTTTGCCTCAAATATTATGCCACATAAAACTGTTGTTAAAATGCAAGTTGGTATGAAGTATTAGTGCTATATGACTACATCCACCCACACTTGCTTACATGAAGTCAGTAGAAGACAAAAGATTTTTTCGTTAGTATGGGGAAACGTTGCTCAGCGCATGGAAGGTACTAACGGAAGGAGCCACGACGCTATTGTTTTAGCCACAGTGGTGTTGAGGGACTGTGTTTTAGCTTTGCCCCATGATCGTTTGTCAATGTGTATTCACAAACATTGTTCTTGTTAGCTTTTAGCACCTTCGTACAATGGGTTACGCTAATCTCGAGCATTCGGTAATATTCGGAGCATGTTCGGAAGCGATAGTCGAACCTCGCATGTACAATATTGAAAAACAAATTTTAGTTTGAATGCTGTTGTTTCCGGAAATCTTGGCGAACTCTTATGGAAAATTGTCACATATAACATTGATTAAAGAAGAACTGATGAAATATCGTGAATTTTGTATTTGTAATGGTAATGAGAGTTAATCAATGATTGCTTGTGACGATTGCATTATTCAATGGTACCATTGTCAGTGCGTGGGTTTAGCGCCCGAAACTGTCAAAATTGTTGACCAGCGGACATCGGCGAACACCAACAGAAAAGATAGTATCGAAAGAAGAGCATGTCTAGACACTTTCTCTGTAATAATATTTTTTAGGAGTCCTTAGGAATTGTTGTTGTATGCGCTCGGAATCTTGTTTTAGTTACAGTTGCTAATATTTAAAACATACCGCTATCGCCATTTATACACTACCATATTTTATTTAATAAAAAAATAAAACAAGAGACTGTATGCAAGTCTAACGCCCACTTTACACTAGCCTGTATCGGTTAATTGCTGAACGGCCTGAGCCCTTGTAAACAATGAAGGATCAGACAAAAGCATGGAACAACGGACATCATATGGTATAACCAGGCCAACATGAATTACTAGTAATTTGGGTGAAGAGGTCAATTAATTAGATCGGACATCAATTTTCGACTTTCGCATACATACGTTTTTTCTGACACATAAAATAAAATTGCGTATATAGCGATTTACAGGCTGTAATCAAAATCGATCCACTGAATACAAGTTATAATAGTTACAATGAAATGGTATGAACTAAGTGTGAAAAATTGAACAGTGACTTTTCTATGCGTGTTTGAAATGACACAGCTAGACACGCTACATCGACTGAAAGTTAAACACAACTTACACAAATACTGCCTGGTCAATCCGGACACGCTGATTTTCAGAACTTCTAAAAGGGTTGATATCATTCTCTTGTGGTGACTTGGTGTCGGTTTTTAAAATAGCACGCTTTTTTCTGTCTGTTTTGATGTAGCCATGACTTCCTTGCGCAAACGATTTACTCTTGTAACTAAAGATCGCATAATGTTGGTGATCCGAGATGCTTGAAAACTGTGGGCGAGATCTATCAAAACTTCCGAATAAACTTTGACTTGGTGAAAATGAGATGGGGATTGAGATCAGCCTGAACGTTGAACGTCAGACAATCGACAACTACGATGGAAATGGGACATCTTGTTCCTGATTAATGCAACAATTACGTAACTGATTTCAAAAGGGCTCATCACTTCAGTCACGTTAGCGTATAGCATTTTGTTAGTAGGGGTGTGCGATTGCGACATTCGACATTTCACAGTTTCATCATGTTCGATTATTATTTTATTTCCACCAGTAATATAGATATTTGTTATTTTACTATTCTGTACGTGCTAAAAACGTAGTGTTTGATTTGTTAGTGACGACGGTTCCAACTCAGCCCAT
The DNA here is from genome assembly GCF_978046115.1 of Saccoglossus kowalevskii. Taxonomy (NCBI): domain Eukaryota; kingdom Metazoa; phylum Hemichordata; class Enteropneusta; family Harrimaniidae; genus Saccoglossus; species Saccoglossus kowalevskii. Next base: position 1,108,774 of record NW_028188618.1, on the reverse strand, counting down.
AATGATAACGTCCAACCAGTGTATTGCGCCCTCATTATTTTGGACAGTATTCTACGGACGCCTGTTCGCGCAAAGAATTGTGGGACACTCTACCACAAAGATGAAATGAATATATATACCCGAACGATAGACTGCATCATTTGAGTATCTCTCACGTACACCATAGACTATGGAAAACGGAAAATTTATAGTAAAATGTAGTTAGGAATTCAAATGGTAGTAGAGACAAACATTTATTTAAATTTATAAATGAAACCTGATAACAAAATACAAGTTTACAGACAGATTCGGAAAAGGATCGTCGTGACCCAAGTATAAATAGGCTTCTAAACAATATGAATTATTTCTTTGCAATTCTCGCTGCAGTAAACAGTAGATGTATGTGGCTATGAATATCACTGCAGCTATTCAATGTTGTATTTATGACAATAATTAAAGTTAAAATTAAGATTTTATTGAATAAAGGTACGAAAAAACATGAACCGGTAAACCGTTGCGCTGCTAAGCATGAATAATTAACTGATGTCAATCGATGTCACGTGATGTGAATGCACTAAAACATGAATTGTCAGTCTAGTTTTCACAAACATTTACACAGTTCCTAATATGTTGCCAAGTACCACATAGCAGGTTCAATCATAGACTGTTTATGGTTCAACGAAGACAATGAGAATTGTGTTCGCAAATCTGAAACGTCACTGCAAAGAGTACTAGCCAGAAATATCCATAGTTGTTTGAAATGAAAATGCGATGTTTAGCGTTGTTCACTGTATGTGTTCCGAGTGTATGTGGTGATATAGATTGTATTCTGAAAATAAAGCAGCGTACGATGGTAAATGGAATAGAAATGAAACTCCGTAATCAAACGATCCCTAGAAATGGCGATGACGGCAAATTCGACCAATTTTGTTACATGTGTCTCAGTGAGAATTCATTTCACTTTCTTGGTATGGACTTTGTGGCTATTCTTACCAAAATGACGATCGGCCAACATTCACGTGTATGAGACCACAAGCCGGCCCCGAGAAACACGCACGCACACGACCCGAATGGAAAGTATTTTAACACTCGCCAAAATATTCACACCTGTATTGTTCGCATTCATTCAGGCTTGCCAATGATATTGCAATTAATCAACGGATATTCTATTGTGCAATTTCCTGTCTTGTGTTCGAATTCACCAGTGTATAGTGAGACAAATGAAGACGTCACGTTAATATCAAAGCGATGGTACACTTCAGTCAGGAAATGTTTTTTTTTTTTATTTAGAAATTAGTAACAACCGTTTCTAAATTGTACCTGTACATAGCCATTTCTCAATTACATGTACTCGGCAAAACAGGAGACGTTTTTATATCGATTCAAGACGCCATGCGAGTCGACAGTTCCGGTAATTATTTATTATAAGTACTAGCGGCCGCGATCCCAAATAAAACCGGACAATTCCACGCGCACAGTATTCTCCATGTATGCGTAAATATACAGACTTCGTAAAACAACGTTAATTGTACTACGAGAATGCATGTAAAATACGTACGTATACGCTGCGTGCCACCCAAGGCGGGCATGTGTGAAAGAAACCATAAAAATACGTAGCGCATATGTACGTATATTCTACGATTTGTATACGTAATCATATCTGCGTATACTAAACGTATACCGTGAATATACACAAAATGTATATCTGCGTATACAATCGTATATCAACGATTTTGCCCAGTGATTGAAGCCGTAGCTGTAAATATTTATCAAGTTGTATCAACATTTTGTACATTATACAATAACTCTTTATTAAAGTAATTGAGCTGATTTGGACTGGAATAAAATATTTTTTATTGGAACACATCGTAATTGATCAGGAAATATTTTTTTGCTCCAATTTTCTGCGTCGATGCCGTGGGCCGGTGACCGTTATACAATTTAAAATCAGTTTGCATTGTTTACTATAGCTGTTTACAGTGTTCTAATCATTACTATTTACTTATTGTTTTGCTTCCATTCTAGATAATTATGCTCAGTGATGTCAAATTGAAGCGATGATTGAATGAACGAACCTTGGCTGGCGAAGATGTATCTGGAAGTGTACACATTTGTTCGAAGTGAAAAAAATATTCAATGTAATGACAAAAATTGTAAAATGCTGTGGAATTTCTTTTGCAAATAAAAATATACTAGCAATTTTCTATTAATGGTTTATTCAAGTGGGAAAAATATAATGTACAGACAGATTGCCCGTAGAGTGTCGCTACACTGAAAAGTAAGCAACCGACAGCCTTTATAAAAGGGGGGCTGTGATTGGCTATTACTTACGCGAGATTTGAACGGGACTTACATAGGCGTCGGATCAGATGTAGGTAGGGCGGAATAAAAAAAATCACAAAATCAAAATCAAAGTAAAATAATAAAATAAAAGGGCATTAATAACAAAAGTAATAAAAAATTAAAATAAGTTTATAGTTTATTATAATTAAAGCCCGTACACTACATCAGATTTTAATCAGATTGACAAGAGGACAGCGTGATTACAAATGTTTCAGCAGTCGCTGTTTATTAGGTTCAACAATTACAAACTTATGGAATATATTGAATGGCAACCATGTATATTGTATTTGTGTGAGGTTATGTGATGTACCCCTGGCCTTGTCAAGCTTGCCTACTTACAGACAATCTGACAGTCCTCGCGCGCACACACGTTTTAATTTGTGGGTGAAGTGAGCATTGTTTTTAGCTCCGCTGTAGACTTTGTCGAGCGGAGCTGATTGTTCGTCGACGTCGTCCGTGTCTTCTTGAAAACTACAAGCCTGAATGCTTTGATACTTGGTGTATATGTAGCTTGGGTAGACCTCTGACATTTGTTCATTTCATGATGCTATCTTCAATTCCCTAATTTTGGTGAATATTTTTGTCATTTTTGGTAAAAAGTGATATTTTCGACTTCTTGTTAAAATCCCAATCTTAAAATCCGCAAGTCTGATTGCTTTGATACTATACATGTTGTTCATTCTCTAATAATATCTTCAGTTCTTTAATTTAAATGTGTATTGCTAACAGCAGAGCTATCTCAACCGACAGGCTGCTCGCTTTAAAATGCTAATTATGTGACTAATATGATGTCCCGCCCCTTTACCGCAGCTGGAGTTTGAACTTGGAAAATTGGCATCATATGACGAGAGTTATATTTGGAAATCCTACTCTGTATGGTGGCAAGAATGAACTCATCAACACCGTGAATCAGGACTAGTTTTGATTTCCATTATCAAATATAAAATTTAGAACTTAGTAAATTAGCATATGATGAGAGTTATATTTGGAAATCCTACTCTGTATGGTGGCACGAAGGAACTCATCAACACCATAAGTAGGAACTATAGTTTTGGATTTCCATTACTGTATGGTGAATGGTGATTTGGAAATATAACTTTGTATGACTTATACACCCATGGAAATTATACCCTATATGAAGTAAACATACAACCTCATCAACAGCGGGGTGCATATATAAACTGGAATGGCCCATTTTGGTACCAATCTCATATCGAATAATAACAGATCCCGACAACAGAATAATACATGCTACTATTTTGGTACCAATCTCATATCGAATAATAAAACATCCCGACAACTGAATAATACATGCTACTATTTTGGTACCAATCCTATATCTAATAACAATATATCCCGACAACAGAATACATAATACATGCTATATTTGGATACCAATCCTATATCGAATAATAACAGATCCAGAAATCAGAATACCAATTGCTACTATTTTGGTACCAATCCCATATCGAATAATAACAGATCCAGAAATCAGAATACCACTTGCTACCATTTTGGTACCAATCCCATATCGAATGTTAACAGATCCCGACAACAGAATAATATTACATGCTACTATTTTGGTACCAATCCTATATCGAATAATAACAGATCCCGACAACAGAATAATAAATGCGACTATTTTGGTACCAATCCTTTATCAAATAACAACAGATCCCGACAACAGAATAATGCATGCTACTATTTTGGTACTAGTCCTATATCGAATGTTAACATATCCCGACAACAGAATAATATATGCTACTATTTTGGTACCAATCCTATATCGAATGATAACAGATCCCGAAAACAGAATAATACATGCGACTATTTGGGTACCAATCTTTTATCAAATAACAACAGATCCCGACAACAGAATAACACATGCTACTATTTTGGTACTAGTCCTATATCGAATGTTAACAGATCCCGACAACAGAATAATACACGCTACTATTTTGGTACCAATCCTATATCCAATAATAACAGATCCAGAAATCAGAATACCACTTGCTACAATTTTGGTACCAATCCCATATCGAATAATAACAGATTCAGAAATCAGAATACCACTTGCTACCATTTTGGTACCAATCCTTTATCGAATAATAACAGATCCCGACAACAGAATAATACATGCTACTATTTTGGTACCAATTTTATATCGAATGTTAACAGATCCCGACAACAGAATAATACATGCGACTATTTGGGTACCAATCCTATATCGAATAATAACAGATCCCGACAACAGAAATATACATGCTACTATTTTGGTACCAATCTTTTATCGAATAATAACAGATCCCGACAACACAATAATAAATGCGACTATTTTGGTACCAATCCTCAATCGAATAATAACAGATTCCGACAACAGAATAATACATGCTACTATTTTGCTACCAATCCTATATCGAATGTTACCAGATCCCGACAACAGAATAATACATGCGACTATTTGGGTACCAATCCTATATCGAATAATAACAGATCCTGACAACAGAAAAATACATGCTACTATTTGGCTACCAATCCTATATCGAATAATAACAGATCCCGACAACAGAAAAATACATGCTACTATTTTGGTACCAATCCTATATCGAATAATAACAGATCCCGACAACAGAATAATACATGCTACTATTTTGGTACCAATCCTTTATCGAATAATAACAGATCCCGACAACAGAATAATACATACTACTATTTTGGTACCAATCCTATATCGAATGTTAACAGATCCCGACAACAGAATAATACATGCTACTATTTTGGTACCAATCCTATATCGAATAATAACAGATTCCGAAAACAGAATAATACATGCTACTATTTTGGTACCAATCCTCAATCAAATAATAACAGATCCCGACAACAGAATAATGCATGCTACTATTTTGGTACCAATCCTATATCGAATAATAACAGAATAATACATGCTACTATTTTGGTTCCAATCCTATATCGAATAATAACAGATCCCGACAACAGAAAAATACATGCTACTAATTTGGTACCAATCCTATATCGAATGTTAACAGATCCCGACAACAGAATAATACATGCTACTATTTTGGTACCAATCCTATATCGAATAATAACAGATTCCGAAAACAGAATAATACATGCGACTATTTGGGTACCAATCCTATATCGAATAATAACAGATTCCGACAACAGAATAATACATGCTACTATTTTGGTACCAATCCTATATCGAATAATAACAGATCCCGACAACAGAATAATACATGCGACTATTTGGGTACCAATCCTCAATCGAATAATAACAGATTCCGACAACAGAATAATACATGCTACTATTTTGGTACCAATACTATATCGAATAATAACAGATCCCGACAACAGAATAATACATGCGACTATTTGGGTACCAATCCTATATCGAATAATAACAGATCCCGACAACAGAATAATACATGCGACTATTTGGGTACCAATCCTATATCGAATAAGAAACAGATCACGACAACAGAATAATACATGTATCAGGGGGAAATCTTCTCTCTCGGGGTCCTCCACACGTGTCAGGGGGGAAACTCGTCTCGTCTCTCTATCTCGTCCCCTTGAGGTACGGGATCGGGAAAGTCACTTTAACTTTACAGTCAAATAAGACACACACAACGAAATACGTTTCAACTCTCGTCCAAGTCGGTCAATCGAGCACTCTATAAGACACAGCGCCCTGGGGAAAAAGTCCCCAAGACTCTCGCAAGGCTGACCCAAGACTAGCCCAAGACTGGACTGCCTCAAGGTTCGCCCCTGGACTCTCTCGGGCTCGTCTGTCGTGGAGTATTCGCCAAGACCAACTCAAACTCTCTTTATTCATTTTCAAAACTCTGACCAATTACAGAGCAGTAAAAAGACTCTAGGGCGTAACCTTCAATCATAAAGCCAATCACACTAAGTACTGAATACGTCATATCTTTTGATTAATCGTTCACTACATTAATAACTATGAATGTCAGAATAGCGACGGTATCTGGTAATTAGTTCCAAACCACTGAGCCAAGTTCCGTCCAAAACTTCAAATAGGCCTACACGATGACAGACATAACACAGCAATTCAGCTAATAATCAGTTAATTAAGTCGGTCAACAGATACGCGAAAACAAATTCATGACACATGCTACTATTTTGGTACCAATCCTTTATCGAATAATAACAGATCCCGACAACAGAATAATACATACTACTATTTTGGTACCAATCCTATATCGAATGTTAACAGATCCCGACAACAGAATAATACATGCTACTATTTTGCTACCAATCCTATATCGAATAATAACAGATTCCGAAAACAGAATAATACATGCTACTATTTGGGTACCAATCCTATATCGAATAATAACAGATCCCGACAACAGAAAAATACGTGCTACTATTTTGGTACCAATCCTATATCGAATAATAATAGATCCCGACAACAGAATAATACATGCTACAATTTTGGTACCAATCCTATATCGAATAATAACAGATCCCGACAACAGAATAATACATGCTACTATTTTGGTACCAATCCTATATCGAATGTTAACAGATCCCGACAACAGAAAAAATACATGCTACTATTTTGGTATCAATCCTATATCGAATAATAACAGATTCCGACAACAGAATAATACATGCTACTATTTTAGTACCAATCCTATATCGAACAAGTAACCTGTAGAATACTGTGTGGGTAATATTTTTTATATTGATTTTTGTTGCATTTGCAGCAAATAGTTACCAAACAATGAGAAATATATAGGATTGAATATACCCCACAGCTGGCTTCACATGCATTGTTCATAGTTCATATGGTGCTTACACCAGGATTTAATTACAGCACCTAGGCGGTATGTGGTTACAGCTTAATGTTCGAGTAATCGCAAGAAATTGACATGACAATAGAAATTCATTAAAGACTGCCACTCCCATGCAATTAACAGCAAGTGAAATTCCTGGGATTGAAACATATATTTTGAAGTCACTGATGTAGGCAACGAATAACTGCAAGTTGACATAAAGACGAGGTAGTTTATTTAATCAGTGGTAAACTAGAGGCTGAAATTATAATTAATTTGTTTATTTCAATTTCTCCTGACGTCAAATAGAATACACTGGTGAAACACGGTAGTAACTGTGGGTGAAAGGATGTTTTGGGGTGTAGTTTACATTGTATATGGAGTGGTAGGGTCGGGTGTAATGTGTTCATTTCCAACTATTATGAAGTCACGTAGAATTTCACTTAATTTATTTTTGCTGACATGTTTTCAAGCATTACATGTGAATCTAATTTTCACTGCGCTGTGTCTCAATATAGTATGAGGGAAATGGCATATTCACTGGAATTTATTTCAGGGGAAAAATGTTTTCAGTGATAATGAAGTATTATGACAGATACCCTCCCCGTGGCTTTCATTGCGTATGGAAGTTATTTTCACGAGTGATGCGGTGTATCCTGCTGCCGTACTTTCACGAGCGAAGCCACGGGGGGGGGGGGGTTCTGTTATTATACACATGTCCCATATTTGAAAATAAAATAATCAGACGTCTAATTTAAGTCATTGTCCGAATAAATAACTCGTGGATGTTTAAGCGCGGTGGTCGTAGCACAGCGCGTGTTCGAATTTCATGTAAATAAACAATGTATTTTACACGCGTTGTATACGTCGCTGTGAGTCCCATATCGAACAGGACGCGACACGACGACTGTCGCCCTTTAGTTGGGACCACGACAGAACCAGAACTTAAACTGGGCGACTACGATACACGGTTGATGTTGAAGTTAAAAGTTCCTCCACAGATCTGTGCATTGGCAAACATGCCGTGCAACTGCGGTACTCCACTGACGGAATGACTTTCGTTGAAATCGGTCGTCGCTGACTCGTGAGCTGCACACTACAACCTCGTTTGTGATGTTGCTTGCTTGTCGTGGATAGACTGAGTCTTGGTTACCGGTTAAATTTTGCTAATTTGGCGTTGGTAATCTTTATTTGGAACTGAGTAACGCCGCAACGTCGCCAGCAGAAACCTCATGGTATATCGATGTTGATGGTTGCGGCTCCATATTAATCGGAGATTTTACTGCGGGTCCAGGCAGCGGGTGGATCTTCCGAGAGCCCTTCAAGATTTATAAAACTCAGATTCCAGGTGGTCAACAAACATTAAGTTCTCCCAATCCTAGTATTCTATGTGATGTACATCTAACATGCCAAAAATGCTGGTGAACGATTTGAACCTGACAAAAATACTTGAAATAGATACCAGGAAGGGGAGGGGGGTAAAAGAAAAGTTATATAACATTTTATTATTCAATAATTTATTAAAATACACAAGTTTGTCCAACTCCCTGTGATACAACACCTCAGACATAGCTCATTGTACTCGGCTGGAGTGTGGGCAAAAAGTTACTATTTGAATTTTTGATATCTTTTTTCATTAATGAGAAAGTTGACCCCGAAGTTAGAGTAACTGTTCAGCAGGAATGGCTTTTTAACTCTTCTGTGATTTTTTTTTTTTGGCTTGGCTGATTTTGTCACGGTTCATACTTGACAGGCAGGTCGTACCATCACTAATTGGAAAAACAATCCTGACCCACCGCTACCATGGCAACAGCCAAAGTCTTGTAATAGCAGTGCCCAAATGATCATGCCTTTTATTTTGGCTACGTTGCGCACTGGTAAGAGATCACCGGCGCCGACATTGTTACCACTGTCAACGGAATCCCAACGCAGCTTTGAACTTTGAATAAAATGTAAATGCTGCTTCCAATCTAGAAAATACTATCGCAAAACGATTGGAAATTATACATTTAACGGCTGAATACGTCCTAACAATAAAATAAAGTGACTTCTAATGACTGCCATGTTATTTTGCAAACCTCGTATAAGGTGCCCGGTTTTAGTTATAAACAGACGTTAGCTTCACGTTCATGTCCCTTCCATGATAACAGCCGAAAACATATTGCTTGTTTTTTACCGGTTTTCATTGGCAACCGAAGTATTTTTATTTTGTAAACAAATTTTCGTCTGCTATTTTTATTCAGTTCAAATCGTTCAGCAACATTTTTGGCATATTAGGTGTACATCACATGGAATACTACGATTGAGAGAACTTGATGTATGTTGACTGATTTTTATCATAGTACGAAGTACCAGGAAGTTACTCAGATCCAAATAAAGATTACCAACGTCAAATGAGCAACATTAGACTGGTAATCAAGATTCATGTAATCTGTGATAGGTATTTTTGATGGTTAAAAACCTTTCACTTAGGTAACCGGGATTCGGTCGTTTCCAATCTAGGCTAACAAAAGACACAGACAAGCTTCGTTCATGTTCCCAAAACGATTCTCTGCCAAGTCCCTGGTTTTCACCCGAGACAGCATTAAATCCATCTTTATTTCTTGTCACCCCTTAACCAATTACAATCAGTATAAGAGACTCCAAGGCCTTTCCTTCCAACAAACAACCAATCACATGAAAGTTTTACACATCGTAATCAATTAATTACTCGTCAAGCTGTCTAGAGAAAACATTTCTATACATTGTCAACACTAACTAATATTGATGGGGTAATAATCTCGCACTAACATTCCACCAAGATACTACCTTTTTTAAACTCGCAAACAACATTGGTTTAGAATTACAGCTACTGTCTTGTATCTTAAAAAACTGCAGAGTCATAAGATGTTTTTGGTTGATTTCGACCAGCTCGCCATCTGGTCTTGTCATTAACCTTTATCAGTATATGTCATGACAACTACTGTCAAACTGACTGAAATATAAATCATGATAAATCCATGGCTAACAAGCAACATCACAAGCGAAGTTGTAGCATGCAGTAAGTCATCCCGTCAGTGGAATACCGCAGTAACACGGCATGTTTGCCATCAGCATTGTATTCAAACGAATCACGTGGTGTGCCGTTCTCGTTCAAACCCGGGATTCGATCAATAGGGGAGTCCCATTAAAAAAACACATTGCAAATCATGCAAGTTCAACATTTTCAAACCAATATACTAAAACAGAAATGCTCAGAGATGTAAATGAAGGATAGATATTACTTTTCACTATACACATCTCTGTTGATACTATTCCTCACATATTCTACTCCCAATTACTCCTGCGTAAAATGGACTAGCCTCTTCATGTTGACATTCAGACTAAAATCACGTGACAGGCTGTTAAAATTGGCTGTTGCATACTCTTTCGCCGGTCTGGAAAATGTGTTTAATTAACTCACATTCAAGCAACAATGCAGATTTCCCAGTGGGAGTGAGACTATTCAAACTCTGCCACTAAAAAATAGGGGTGTTTTCAGCAAAAAACGAATAACCCTGGAATACACACAATATACTGAATTTCGGAACAAATCGTGCATTACTTACAGCAGCAGAATACCACAGAAATATCAGACGCAACATGAAAACACTATATATTGTATTTCAGCCTGAACCCTCTATATTGCAATTCAAGGAATTAACCCCATATGTGCATCCATTTCCCACCTTGGTATCACCCACCCCTGAAAACAAACTCTTAATACCACGCTGAAGCGTTTGGTAATAATAACAGATCCCGACAACAGAATAATACATGCTACTATTTTGGTACCAATCCTATATCGAATGTTAACAGATCCCGACAACAGAATAATACATGCTACTATTTTGGTACCAATCCTATATCGAATAATAACAGATCCCGACAACAGAATAATACATGCTACTATTTTGGTACCAATCTTTTATCGAATAAAAACAGATCCCGACAACAGAATAATAAATGCGACTATTTTGGTACCAATCCTATATCGAATAATAAGAGATCCCGACAACAGAATAATACATGCTACTATTTTGGTAAAAATCCTATATCGAATAATAACAGATACCGAAATCAGAATAATACATGCGACTATTTGGGTACCAATCCTATATCGAATTATAACAGATCCCGACAACAGAAAAAGACATGCTACTATTTTGGTACCAATCCTATATAGAATAATAACAGAACCCGACAACAGAATAATACATGCTACTATTTTGGTACCAATCCCATATCGAATGTTAACAGATCCCGACAACAGAATAATACATGCTACTATTTTGGTACCAATCCTATATCGAATAATAACAGATCCCGACAACAGAATAATACATGCTACTATTTTGGTACCAATCCTATTTCGAATAATAACAGATCCCGACAACAGAATAATACATGCGACTATTTCGGTACCAATCCCATATCGAATGTTAACAGATCCCGACAACAGAATAATACATGCTACTATTTTGGTACCAATCCTATATCGAATAATAACAGATTCCGACAACAGAATAATACATGCTACTATTTTTGTACCAATCCTATACAGAATAATAACAGATCCCGACAACAGAATAATACATGCGACTATTTGGGTACCAATCCTATATCGAATAATAACAGATCCCGACACCAGAATAATACATGCTACTATTTGGGTACCAATCTTATATCAAATAACAACTGATCCCGACAACAGAATAATACATGCGACTATTTGGGTACCAATCCTATATCGAATAATAACAGATTCCGACAACAGAATAATACATGCTACTATTTTGGTACCAATCCTATATCGAATAATAACAGATCCCGAAAACAGAATAATACATGCGACTATTTGGGTACCAATCCTATATCGAATGTTAACAGATCCCGACAACAGAATAATACATGCTACTATTTTGGTACTAAACCCATATCGAATAATAACAGATCCCGACAACAGAATAATACATGCTACTATTTTGGTACCAATCCTATATCGAATGTTAACAGATCCCGACAACAGAAAAAATACATGCTACTATTTTGGTATCAATCCTATATCGAATAATAACAGATTCCGACAACAGAATAATACATGCTACTATTTTGCTACCAATCCTATATCGAATAATAACAGATTCCGAAAACAGAATAATACATGCTACTATTTGGGTACCAATCCTATATCGAATAATAACAGATCCCGACAACAGAAAAATACGTGCTACTATTTTGGTACCAATCCTATATCGAATAATAATAGATCCCGACAACAGAATAATACATGCTACAATTTTGGTACCAATCCTATATCGAATAATAACAGATCCCGACAACAGAATAATACATGCTACTATTTTGGTACCAATCCTATATCGAATGTTAACAGATCCCGACAACAGAATAATACATGCTACTATTTTGGTACCAATCCTATATCGAATAATAACAGATTCCGAAAACAGAATAATACATGCTACTATTTTGGTACCAATCCTCAATCAAATAATAACAGATCCCGACAACAGAATAATGCATGCTACTATTTTGGTACCAATCCTATATCGAATAATAACAGAATAATACATGCTACTATTTTGGTTCCAATCCTATATCGAATAATAACAGATCCCGACAACAGAAAAATACATGCTACTAATTTGGTACCAATCCTATATCGAATGTTAACAGATCCCGACAACAGAATAATACATGCTACTATTTTGGTACCAATCCTATATCGAATAATAACAGATTCCGAAAACAGAATAATACATGCGACTATTTGGGTACCAATCCTATATCGAATAATAACAGATTCCGACAACAGAATAATACATGCTACTATTTTGGTACCAATCCTATATCGAATAATAACAGATCCCGACAACAGAATAATACATGCGACTATTTGGGTACCAATCCTCAATCGAATAATAACAGATTCCGACAACAGAATAATACATGCTACTATTTTGGTACCAATACTATATCGAATAATAACAGATCCCGACAACAGAATAATACATGCGACTATTTGGGTACCAATCCTATATCGAATAATAACAGATCCCGACAACAGAATAATACATGCGACTATTTGGGTACCAATCCTATATCGAATAAGAAACAGATCACGACAACAGAATAATACATGTATCAGGGGGAAATCTTCTCTCTCGGGGTCCTCCACACGTGTCAGGGGGGAAACTCGTCTCGTCTCTCTATCTCGTCCCCTTGAGGTACGGGATCGGGAAAGTCACTTTAACTTTACAGTCAAATAAGACACACACAACGAAATACGTTTCAACTCTCGTCCAAGTCGGTCAATCGAGCACTCTATAAGACACAGCGCCCTGGGGAAAAAGTCCCCAAGACTCTCGCAAGGCTGACCCAAGACTAGCCCAAGACTGGACTGCCTCAAGGTTCGCCCCTGGACTCTCTCGGGCTCGTCTGTCGTGGAGTATTCGCCAAGACCAACTCAAACTCTCTTTATTCATTTTCAAAACTCTGACCAATTACAGAGCAGTAAAAAGACTCTAGGGCGTAACCTTCAATCATAAAGCCAATCACACTAAGTACTGAATACGTCATATCTTTTGATTAATCGTTCACTACATTAATAACTATGAATGTCAGAATAGCGACGGTATCTGGTAATTAGTTCCAAACCACTGAGCCAAGTTCCGTCCAAAACTTCAAATAGGCCTACACGATGACAGACATGACACAGCAATTCAGCTAATAATCAGTTAATTAAGTCGGTCAACAGATACGCGAAAACAAATTCATGACACATGCTACTATTTTGGTACCAATCCTTTATCGAATAATAACAGATCCCGACAACAGAATAATACATACTACTATTTTGGTACCAATCCTATATCGAATGTTAACAGATCCCGACAACAGAATAATACATGCTACTATTTTGCTACCAATCCTATATCGAATAATAACAGATTCCGAAAACAGAATAATACATGCTACTATTTGGGTACCAATCCTATATCGAATAATAACAGATCCCGACAACAGAAAAATACGTGCTACTATTTTGGTACCAATCTTATATCGAATAATAATAGATCCCGACAACAGAATAATACATGCTACAATTTTGGTACCAATCCTATATCGAATAATAACAGATCCCGACAACAGAATAATACATGCTACTATTTTGGTACCAATCCTATATCGAATGTTAACAGATCCCGACAACAGAAAAAATACATGCTACTATTTTGGTATCAATCCTATATCGAATAATAACAGATTCCGACAACAGAATAATACATGCTACTATTTTAGTACCAATCCTATATCGAATAATAACAGATCCCGACAACAGAATAATACATGCTACTATTTTGGTACCAATCCTATATCGAATGTTAACAGATCCCGACAACAGAATAATACATGCTACTATTTTGGTACCAATCCTATATCGAATAATAACAGATCCCGACAACAGAATAATACATGCTACTATTTTGGTACCAATCTTTTATCGAATAAAAACAGATCCCGACAACAGAATAATAAATGCGACTATTTTGGTACCAATCTTATATCGAATAATAAGAGATCCCGACAACAGAATAATACATGCTACTATTTTGGTAAAAATCCTATATCGAATAATAACAGATACCGAAATCAGAATAATACATGCGACTATTTGGGTACCAATCCTATATCGAATTATAACAGATCCCGACAACAGAAAAAGACATGCTACTATTTTGGTACCAATCCTATATAGAATAATAACAGAACCCGACAACAGAATAATACATGCTACTATTTTGGTACAAATCCCATATCGAATGTTAACAGATCCCGACAACAGAATAATACATGCTACTATTTTGGTACCAATCCCATATCGAATGTTAACAGATCCCGACAACAGAATAATACATGCTACTATTTTGGTACCAATCCTATATCGAATAATAACAGATCCCGACAACAGAATAATACATGCTACTATTTTGGTACCAATCCTATTTCGAATAATAACAGATCCCGACAACAGAATAATACATGCGACTATTTCGGTACCAATCCCATATCGAATGTTAACAGATCCCGAAAACAGAATAATACATGCTACTATTTTGGTACCAATCCTATATCGAATAATAACAGATTCCGACAACAGAATAATACATGCTACTATTTTTGTACCAATCCTATACAGAATAATAACAGATCCCGACAACAGAATAATACATGCGACTATTTGGGTACCAATCCTATATCGAATAATAACAGATCCCGACACCAGAATAATACATGCTACTATTTGGGTACCAATCTTATATCAAATAACAACTGATCCCGACAACAGAATAATACATGCGACTATTTGGGTACCAATCCTATATCGAATAATAACAGATTCCGACAACAGAATAATACATGCTACTATTTTGGTACCAATCCTATATCGAATAATAACAGATCCCGAAAACAGAATAATACATGCGACTATTTGGGTACCAATCCTATATCGAATGTTAACAGATCCCGACAACAGAATAATACATGCTACTATTTTGGTACTAAACCCATATCGAATAATAACAGATCCCGACAACAGAATAATACATGCTACTATTTTGGTACCAATCCTATATCGAATGTTAACAGATCCCGACAACAGAAAAAATACATGCTACTATTTTGGTATCAATCCTATATCGAATAATAACAGATTCCGACAACAGAATAATACATGCTACTATTTTGGTACCAATCCTATATCGAATAATAACAGATCCCGACAACAGAATAATACATGCTACTATTTTGGTACCAATCCTATATCGAATGTTAACAGATCCCGACAACAGAATAATACATGCTACTATTTTGGTACCAATCCTATATCGAATAATAACAGATCCCGACAACAGAATAATACATGCTACTATTTTGGTACCAATCCTATATCGAATAATAACAGATACCGAAATCAGAATAATACATGCGACTATTTGGGTACCAATCC
Source organism: Saccoglossus kowalevskii (assembly GCF_978046115.1). Taxonomy (NCBI): domain Eukaryota; kingdom Metazoa; phylum Hemichordata; class Enteropneusta; family Harrimaniidae; genus Saccoglossus; species Saccoglossus kowalevskii. The sequence goes on along the minus strand of NW_028188618.1, from coordinate 1,092,577 downwards.
TATACCGAATAATAACAGATCCAGAAATCAGAATACCACTTGCTACCATTTTGGTACCAATCCCATATCGAATAATAACAGATCCCGACAACAGAATAATATTACATGCTACTATTTTGGTACCAATCCTATATCGAATAATAACAAATTCCGACAACAGAATAATACATGCTACTATTTTGGTACCAATCCTATATCGAATAATAACAGATTCCGACAACAGAATAATACATGCTACTATTTTGGTACCAATCCTATATCGAATAATAACAGATCCCGACAACAGAATATTACATGCGACTATTTGGGTACCAATCCTATATCGAATAATAACAGATTCCGACAACAGAATAATACATGCTACTATTTTGGTACCAATCCTATATCGAATAATAACAGATCCCGACAACAGAATAATACATGCGACTATTTAAGTACCAATCCTATATCGAATAATAACAGATTCCGACAACAGAATAATACATGCTACTATTTTGGTACCAATCCTACACCGAATAATAACAGATCCCGACAACAGAATAATACATGCGACTATTTGGGTACCAATCCTATATCGAATAATAACAGATCCCGACTCCAGAATAATACATGCTACTATTTGGGTACCAATCTTATATCAAATAACAACAGATCCCGACAACAGAATAATACATGCGACTATTTGGGTACCAATCCTATATCGAATAATAACAGATTCCGACAACAGAATAATACATGCTACTATTTTGGTACTAAACCTATATCGAATAATAACAGATCCAGAAATCAGAATACCACTTGCTACCATTTTGGTACCAATCCCATATCGAATAATAACAGATCCCGACAACAGAATAATACATGCGACTATTTGGGTACCAATCCTATATCGAATAATAACAGATCCCGACAACAGGATAATACATGCTACTATTTGGGTACCAATCCTATATCAAATAACAACAGATCCCGAGAACAGAAAAATACATGCGACTATTTTGGTACCAATCCTATATCGAATAATAACAGATCCCGACAACAGAAAAATACATCCTACTATTTTGGTACAATCCTATATCGAATAATAACAGATCCGGACAACAGAAAAATACATGCTACTATTTTGGTACCAATCCTTTATCGAATAATAACAGATTCCGACAACAGAATAATACATGCTACTATTTTGATACCAATCCTATATCGAATAATAACAGATCCCGACAACAGAAATATACATCCTACTATTTTGGTACCAATCCTATATCGAATAATAACAGATCCCGACAACAGAAAAATACATGCTACTATTTTGGTACCAATCCTATATCGAATAATAACAGATATCGAAATCAGAATAATACATGCGACTATTTGGGTACCAATCCGATACCGAATAATAACAGATCCAGAAATCAGAATACCACTTGCTACCATTTTGGTACCAATCCCATATCGAATAATAACAGATCCCGACAACAGAATAATATTACATGCTACTATTTTGGTACCAATCCTATATCGAATAATAACAAATTCCGACAACAGAATAATACATGCTACTATTTTGGTACCAATCCTATATCGAATAATAACAGATTCCGACAACAGAATAATACATGCTACTATTTTGGTACCAATCCTATATCGAATAATAACAGATCCCGACAACAGAATATTACATGCGACTATTTGGGTACCAATCCTATATCGAATAATAACAGATTCCGACAACAGAATAATACATGCTACTATTTTGGTACCAATCCTATATCGAATCATAACAGATCCCGACAACAGAATAATACATGCTACTATTTTGGTACCAATCCTACACCGAATAATAACAGATCCCGACAACAGAATAATACATGCGACTATTTGGGTACCAATCCTATATCGAATAATAACAGATCCCGACACCAGAATAATATATGCTACTATTTGGGTACCAATCCTATATCGAATAATAACCGATCCCGAAATCAGAATAATACATGCGACTATTTGGGTACCAATCCTATATCGAATAATAATAGATCCCGACAACAGAAAAAATACATGCTTCTATTTTGGTACCAATCCTATATAGAATAATAACAGATTCCGTCAACAGAATAATACATGCTACTATTTTGGTACCAATCCTATATCGAATAATAACAGATTCCGACAACAGAATAATACATGCTACTATTTTGGTAACAAGCCTATATCGAATAATAACAGATCCCGACAACAGAATAATACCTGCTACTATTTTGGTACCAATCCCATATCGAATGTTAACAGATCCCGACAACAGAATAATACATGCTACTATTTTGGTACCAATCCTATATCGAATAATAACAGATCCCGACAACAGAATAATACATGCTACTATGTGGGTACCAATCCTATATCGAATTATAACACATCCCGACAACAGAATAATACATGCGACTATTTGGGTACCAACCCTATATCGAATAATAACAGATCCCGACAACAGGATAATACATGCTACTATTTGGGTACCAATCCTATATCAAATAACAACAGATCCCGAGAACAGAATAATACATGCGACTATTTTGGTACCAATCCTATATCGAATAATAACAGATTCCGACAACAGAAAAATACATCCTACTATTTTGGTACAATCCTATATCGAATAATAACAGATCCCGACAACAGAAAAATACATGCTACTATTTTGGTACCAATCCTTTATCGAATAATAAAAGATTCCGACAACAGAATAATACATGCGACTATTTAAGTACCAATCCTATATCGAATAATAACAGATTCCGATAACAGAATAATACATGCTACTATTTTGGTTCCAATCCTATATCGAATGTTACCAGATCCCGACAACAGAATAATACATGCGACTATTTTGGTACCAATCCTATATCGAATAATAACAGATCCCGACTACAGAATAATACATGCTACTATTTTGGTACCAATCCTATATCGAATAATAACAGATCCCGACAACAGAAATATACATCCTACTATTTTGGTACCAATCCTATATCGAATAATAACAGATCCCGACAACAGAAAAATACATGCTACTATTTTGGTACCAATCCTATATCGAATAATAACAGATCCCGACAACAGAATAATACATGCTACTATTTTGGTACCAATCCTTTATCGAATAATAACAGATCCCGACAACAGAATAATACATACTACTATTTTGGTACCAATCCTATATCGAATGTTAACAGATCCCGACAACAGAATAATACATGCTACTATTTTGGTACCAATCCTATATCGAATAATAACAGATTCCGAAAACAGAATAATACATGCTACTATTTGGGTACCAATCCTATATCGAATAATAACAGATCCCGACAACAGAAAAATACGTGCTACTATTTTGGTACCAATCCTTTATCGAATAATAACAGATCCCAACAACAGAATAATAAATGCGACTATTTTGGTACCAATCCTCAATCGAATAATAACAGATCCCGACAACAGAATAATACATACTACTATTTTGGTACCAATCCTATATCGAATGTTAACAGATCCCGACAACAGAATAATACATGCTACTATTTTGGTACCAATCCTATATCGAATAATAACAGATTCCGAAAACAGAATAATACATGCTACTATTTGGGTACCAATCCTATATCGAATAATAACAGATCCCGACAACAGAAAAATACGTGCTACTATTTTGGTACCAATCCTTTATCGAATAATAACAGATCCCAACAACAGAATAATAAATGCGACTATTTTGGTACCAATCCTCAATCGAATAATAACAGATCCCGACAACAGAATAATGCATGCTACTATTTTGGTACCAATCCTATATCGAATAATAACAGATTCCGACAACAGAATAATACATGCTACTATTTTGGTACCAATCCTATATCGAATAATAACAGATCCCGACAACAGAATAATACATGCGACTATTTGGGTACCAATCCTATATCGAATAATAACAGATTCCGACAACAGAATAATACATGCTACTATTTTGGTACCAATTCTATATCGAATAATAACAGATCCCGACAAAACAGAATAATACATGCGACTATTTGGGTACCAATCCTCAATCGAATAATAACAGTTTCCGACAACAGAATAATACATGCTACTATTTTGGTACCAATACTATATCGAATAATAACAGATCCCGACAACAGAACAATACATGCGACTATTTGGGTACCAATCCTATATCGAATAATAACAGATCCCGACAACAGAATAATACATGCGACTATTTGGGTACCAATCCTAAATCGAATAAGAAACAGATCACGACAACAGAATAATACATGCTACTATTTTGGTACCAATCCTTTATCGAATAATAACAGATCCCGACAACAGAATAATACATACTACTATTTTGGTACCAATCCTATATCGAATGTTAACAGATCCCGACAACAGAATAATACATGCTACTATTTTGCTACCAATCCTATATCGAATAATAACAGATTCCGAAAACAGAATAATACATGCTACTATTTGGGTACCAATCCTATATCGAATAATAACAGATCCCGACAACAGAAAAATACGTGCTACTATTTTGGTACCAATCCTATATCGAATAATAATAGATCCCGAAATCAGAATAATACATGCTACAATTTTGGTACCAATCCTATATCGAAAAATAACAGATCCCGACAACAGAATAATACATGCTACTATTTTGGTACCAATCCTATATCGAATGTTAACAGATCCCGACAACAGAAAAAATACATGCTACTATTTTGGTATCAATCCTATATCGAATAATAACAGATCCCGACAACAGAATAATACATGCTACTATTTTATTACCAATCCTACACCGAATAATAACAGATCCCGACAACAGAATAATACATGCGACTATTTCGGTACCAATCCCATATCGAATGTTAACAGATCCCGACAACAGAATAATACATGCTACTATTTTGGTACCAATCCTATATCGAATAATAACAGATTCCGACAACAGAATAATACATGCTACTATTTTGGTACCAATCCTATACAGAATAATAACAGATCCCGACAACAGAATAATACATGCGACTATTTGGGTACCAATCCTATATCGAATAATAACAGATCACGACACCAAAATAATACATGCTACTATTTGGGTACCAATCTTATATCAAATAACAACTGATCCCGACAACAGAATAATACATGCGACTATTTGGGTACCAATCCTATATCGAATAATAACAGATTCCGACAACAGAATAATACATGCTACTATTTTGGTACCAATCCTATATCGAATAATAACAGATCCCGACAACAGAATAATACATGCGACTATTTGGGTACCAATCCTATATCGAATGTTAACAGATCCCGACAACAGAATAATACATGCTACTATTTTGGTACTAAACCCTTATCGAATAATAACAGATCCCGACAACAGAATAATACATGCTACTATTTTGGTACCAATCCTATATCGAATGTTAACAGATCCCGACAACAGAAAAAATACATGCTACTATTTTGGTATCAATCCTATATCGAATAATAACAGATTCCGACAACAGAATAATACATGCTACTATTTTGGTACCAATCCTATATCGAATAATAACAGATCCCGACAACAGAATAATACATGCTACTATTTTGGTACCAATCCTATATCGAATGTTAACAGATCCCGACAACAGAATAATACATGCTACTATTTTGGTACCAATCCTATATCGAATAATAACAGATCCCGACAACAGAATAATACATGCTACTATTTTGGTACCAATCCTATATCGAATAATAACAGATACCGAAATCAGAATAATACATGCGACTATTTGGGTACCAATCCTATACCGAATAATAACAGATCCAGAAATCAGAATACCACTTGCTACCATTTTGGTACCAATCCCATATCGAATAATAACAGATCCCGACAACAGAATAATATTACATGCTACTATTTTGGTACCAATCCTATATCGAATAATAACAAATTCCGACAACAGAATAATACATGCTACTATTTTGGTACCAATCCTATATCGAATAATAACAGATTCCGACAACAGAATAATACATGCTACTATTTTGGTACCAATCCTATATCGAATAATAACAGATCCCGACAACAGAATATTACATGCGACTATTTGGGTACCAATCCTATATCGAATAATAACAGATTCCGACAACAGAATAATACATGCTACTATTTTCGTACCAATCCTATATCGAATAATAACAGATCCCGACAACAGAATAATACATGCGACTATTTAAGTACCAATCCTATATCGAATAATAACAGATTCCGACAACAGAATAATACATGCTACTATTTTGGTACCAATCCTACACCGAATAATAACAGATCCCGACAACAGAATAATACATGCGACTATTTGGGTACCAATCCTATATCGAATAATAACAGATCCCGACACCAGAATAATACATGCTACTATTTGGGTACCAATCTTATATCAAATAACAACAGATCCCGACAACAGAATAATACATGCGACTATTTGGGTACCAATCCTATATCGAATAATAACAGATTCCGACAACAGAATAATACATGCTACTATTTTCGTACCAATCCTATATCGAATAATAACAGATCCCGACAACAGAATAATACATGCGACTATTTAAGTACCAATCCTATATCGAATAATAACAGATTCCGACAACAGAATAATACCTGCTACTATTTTGGTACCAATCCCATATCGAATGTTAACAGATCCCGACAACAGAATAATACATGCTACTATTTTGGTACCAATCCTATATCGAATAATAACAGATCCCGACAACAGAATAATACATGCGACTATGTGGGTACCAATCCTATATCGAATTATAACACATCCCGACAACAGAATAATACATGCTACTATTTTGGTACCAATCCTATATCGAATAATAACAGATCCCGACAACAGAATAATACATGCGACTATTTGGGTACCAATCCTATATCGAATAATAACAGATCCCGACAACAGGATAATATATGCTACTATTTGGGTACCAATCCTATATCAAATAACAACAGATCCCGAGAACAGAATAATACATGCGACTATTTTGGTACCAATCCTATATCGAATAATAACAGATCCCGACAACAGAAAAATACATCCTACTATTTTGGTACAATCCTATATCGAATAATAACAGATCCCGACAACAGAAAAATACATGCTACTATTTTGGTTCCAATCCTTTATCGAATAATAACAGATTCCGACAACAAAATAATACATGCTACTATTTTGGTACCAATCCTATATCGAATAATAACAGATCCCGACAACAGAAAAATACATGCTACTATTTTGGTACCAATCCTTTATCGAATAATAACAGATCCCGACAACAGAATAATACATGCTACTATTTTGGTACCAATCCATATCGAATGTTAACAGATCCCGACAACAGAATAATACATGCGACTATTTTGGTACCAATCCTATATCGAATAATAACAGATTCCGACAACAGAATAATACATGCTACTATTTTGGTACCAATCCTATATCGAATAATAACAGATTCCGACAACAGAATAATACATGCTACTATTTTGGTACCAATCCTATATCGAATAATAACAGATCCCGACAACAGAATATTACATGCGACTATTTGGGTACCAATCCTATATCGAATAATAACAGATTCCGACAACAGAATAATACATGCTACTATTTTGGTACCAATCCTATATCGAATAATAACAGATCCCGACAACAGAATAATACATGCGACTATTTAAGTACCAATCCTATATCGAATAATAACAGATTCCGACAACAGAATAATACATGCTACTATTTTGGTACCAATCCTACACCGAATAATAACAGATCCCGACAACAGAATAATACATGCGACTATTTGGGTACCAATCCTATATCGAATAATAACAGATCCCGACACCAGAATAATACATGCTACTATTTGGGTACCAATCTTATATCAAATAACAACAGATCCCGACAACAGAATAATACATGCGACTATTTGGGTACCAATCCTATATCGAATAATAACAGATTCCGACAACAGAATAATACATGCTACTATTTTGGTACTAAACCCATATCGAATAATAACAGATCCAGAAATCAGAATACCACTTGCTACCATTTTGGTACCAATCCCATATCGAATAATAACAGATCCCGACAACAGAATAATATTACATGCTACTATTTTGGTACCAATCCTATGTCGAATGTTAACAGATCCCGACAACAGAATAATACATGTTACTATTTTGGTACTAATCCTATATCGAATAATAACCGATCCCGAAATCAGAATAATACATGCGACTATTTGGGTACCAATCCTATATCGAATAATAACAGATCCCGACAACAGAAAAATACATGCTACTATTTTGGTACCAATCCTATATAGAATAATAACAGATCCCGACAACAGAATAATACATGCTACTATTTTGGTACCAAGCCTATATCGAATAATAACAGATCCCGACAACAGAATAATACCTGCTACTATTTTGGTACCAATCCCATATCGAATGTTAACAGATCCCGACAACAGAATAATACATGCTACTATTTTGGTACCAATCCTATATCGAATAATAACAGATCCCGACAACAGAATAATACATGCGACTATGTGGGTACCAATCCTATATCGAATTATAACACATCCCGACAACAGAATAATACATGCTACTATTTTGGTACCAATCCTATATCGAATAATAACAGATCCCGACAACAGAATAATACATGCGACTATTTGGGTACCAATCCTATATCGAATAATAACAGATCCCGACAACAGGATAATACATGCTACTATTTGGGTACCAATCCTATATCAAATAACAACAGATCCCGAGAACAGAATAATACATGCGACTATTTTGGTACCAATCCTATATCGAATAATAACAGATCCCGACAACAGAAAAATACATCCTACTATTTTGGTACAATCCTATATCGAATAATAACAGATCCCGACAACAGAAAAATACATGCTACTATTTTGGTACCAATCCTTTATCGAATAATAACAGATTCCGACAACAGAATAATACATGCTACTATTTTGGTACCAATCCTATATCGAATAATAACAGATCCCGACAACAGAAATATACATCCTACTATTTTGGTACCAATCCTATATCGAATAATAACAGATCCCGACAACAGAAAAATACATCCTACTATTTTAGTACCAATCCTTTATCGAATAATAACAGATCCCGACAACAGAATAATACATGCTACTATTTTGGTACCAATCCATATCGAATGTTAACAGATCCCGACAACAGAATAATACATGCGACTATTTTGGTACCAATCCTATATCGAATAATAACAGATTCCGACAACAGAATAATACATGCTACTATTTTGGTACCAATCCTATATCGAATAATAACAGATCCCGACAACAGAATAATACATGCGACTATTTGGGTACCAATCCTATATCGAATAATAACAGATCCCGACAACAGAAAAATACATGCTACTATTTTGGTTTCAATCCTATATAGAATAATAACAGATCCCGACAACAGAATAATACATGCTACTATTTTGGTACCAAGCCTATATCGAATAATAACAGATCCCGACAACAGAATAATACATGCTATTATTTTGGTACCAATCCCATATCGAATGTTAACAGATCCAGACAACAGAATAATACATGCTACTATTTTGGTACCAATCCTATATCGAATAATAACAGATCCCGACAACAGAATAATACATGCGACTATTTTGGTACCAATCCCATATCGAATGTTAACAGATCCCGACAACAGAATAATACATGCTACTATTTTGGTACCAATCCTATATCGAATGTTAACAGATCCCGACAACAGAATAATACATGCTACTATTTTGGTACAAATCCCATATCGAATGTTAACAGATCCCGACAACACAATAATACATGCTACTATTTTGGTAGCAATCCTATATCGAATAATAACAGATCCCGACAACAGAGTAATACATGCGACTATTTGGGTACCAATCCTATATCGAATAATAACAGATCCCGACAACAGAAAAATACATGCTACTATTTTGGTTTCAATCCTATATAGAATAATAACAGATCCCGACAACAGAATAATACATGCTACTATTTTGGTACCAAGCCTATATCGAATAATAACAGATCCCGACAACAGAATAATACATGCTACTATTTTGGTACCAATCCCATATCGAATGTTAACAGATCCCGACAACAGAATAATACATGCTACTATTTTGGTACCAATCCTATATCGAATAATAACAGATCCCGACAACAGAATAATACATGCGATTATTTTGGTACCAATCCCATATCGAATGTTAACAGATCCCGACAACAGAATAATACATGCTACTATTTTGGTACCAATCCTCTATCGAATAATAACAGATCCCGACAACAGAATAATACATGCTACTATTTTGGTACAAATCCCATATCGAATGTTAACAGATCCCGACAACAGAATAATACATGCTACTATTTTGGTACCAATCCTATATCGAATAATAACAGATCCCAAGTACAGAATAATACATGCTACTATTTCGGTACCAATCCCATATCGAATGTTAACAGATCCTGACAACAGAATAATACATGCTACTATTTTGGTACCAATCCTATATCGAATAATAACAGATCCCGACAACAGAATAATACATGCGACAATTTCGGTACCAATCCCATATCGAATGTTAACAGATCCCGACAACAGAATAATACATGCTACTATTTTGGTACCAATCCTATATCGAATAATAACAAATTCCGACAACAGAATAATACATGCTACTCTTTTGGTACCAATCCTATATCGAAAAATAACAGATCCCGACAACAGAATAATACATGCGACTATTTGGGTACCAATCCTATATCGAATAATAACATATTCCGACAAAAGAATAATACATGCTACTATTTTGGTACCAATCCTATATCGAATAATAACAGATTCCGACAACAGAATAATACATGCTACTATTTTGGTACCAATCCTATATCGAATAATAACAGATCCCAACAACAGAATAATACATGCTACTATTTTGGTACCAATCCTATACAGAATAATAACAGATGCCGACAACAGAATAATACATGCGACTATTTGGGTACCAATCCTATATCAAATAATAACAGATCCCGACACCAGAATAATACATGCTACTATTTGGGTACCAATCTTATATCAAATAACAACAGATCCCGACAATAGAATAATACATGCGACTATTTGGGTACCAATCCTCTATCGAATAATAACAGATTCCGACAACAGAATAATACATGCTACTATTTTGGTACTAAACCCATATCGAATAATAACAGATCCAGAAATCAGAATACCACTTGCTACCATTTTGGTACCAATCCCATATCGAATAATAACAGATCCCGAGAACAGAATAATATTACATGCTACTATTTTGGTACCAATCCTATGTCGAATGTTAACAGATCCCGACAACAGAATAATACATGTTACTATTTTGGTACCAATCCTATATCGAATAATAACAGATCCCGAAAACAGAATAATACATGCGACTATTTTGGTGCCAATCCTATATCGAATAATAACAGATCCCGACAACAGAAAAATACATGCTACTATTTTGGTACCAATCCTATATAGAATAATAACAGATCCCGACAACAGAATAATACATGCTACTATTTTGGTACCAATCCTATATCGAATAATAACAGATCCCGACAACAGAATAATACATGCTACTATTTTGGTACAAATCCCATATCGAATGTTAACAGATCCCGACAACAGAATAATACATGCGACTATTTGGGTACCAATCCTATATCGAATAATAACAGATCCCGACAACAGAAAAATACATGCTACTATTTTGGTTTCAATCCTATATAGAATAATAACAGATCCCGACAACAGAATAATACATGCTACTATTTTGGTACCAAGCCTATATCGAATAATAACAGATCCCGACAACAGAATAATACATGCTACTATTTTGGTACCAATCCCATATCGAATGTTAACAGATCTCGACAACAGAATAATACATGCTACTATTTTGGTACCAATCCTATATCGAATAATAACAGATCCCGACAACAGAATAATACATGCAACTATTTTGGTACCAATCCCATATCGAATGTTAACAGATCCCGACAACAGAATAATACATGCTACTATTTTGGTACCAATCCTATATCGAATAATAACAGATCCCGACAACAGAATAATACATGCTACTATTTTGGTACAAATCCCATATCGAATGTTAACAGATCCCGACAACAGAATAATACATGCTACTATTTTGGTACCAATCCTATATCGAATAATAACAGATCCCGACAACAGAATAATACATGCAACTATTTTGGTACCAATCCCATATCGAATGTTAACAGATCCCGACAACAGAATAATACATGCTACTATTTGGGTACCAATCCTATATCGAATAATAACAGATCCCGACAACAGAATAATACATGCTACTATTTTGGTACCAATCCTATATAGAATAATAACAGATCCCGACAACAGAATAATACATGCTACTATTTTGGTACAAATCCCATATCGAATGTTAACAGATCCCGACAACAGAATAATACATGCTACTATTTTGGTAGCAATCCTATATCGAATAATAACAGATCCCGACAACAGAATAATACATGCGACTATTTGGGTACCAATCCTATATCGAATAATAACAGATCCCGACAACAGAAAAATACATGCTACTATTTTGGTTTCAATCCTATATAGAATAATAACAGATCCCGACAACAGAATAATACATGCTACTATTTTGGTACCAAGCCTATATCGAATAATAACAGATCCCGACAACAGAATAATACATGCTACTATTTTGGTACCAATCCCATATCGAATGTTAACAGATCCCGACAACAGAATAATACATGCTACTATTTTGGTACCAATCCTATATCGAATAATAACAGATCCCGACAACAGAATAATACATGCGACTATTTTGGTACCAATCCCATATCGAATGTTAACAGATCCCGACAACAGAATAATACATGCTACTATTTTGGTACCAATCCTCTATCGAATAATAACAGATCCCGACAACAGAATAATACATGCTACTATTTTGGTACAAATCCCATATCGAATGTTAACAGATCCCGACAACAGAATAATACATGCTACTATTTTGGTACCAATCCTATATCGAATAATAACAGATTCCGACAACAGAATAATACATGCTACTATTTTGGTACTAAACCCATATCGAATAATAACAGATCCAGAAATCAGAATACCACTTGCTACCATTTTGGTACCAATCCCATATCGAATAATAACAGATCCCGAGAACAGAATAATATTACATGCTACTATTTTGGTACCAATCCTATGTCGAATGTTAACAGATCCCGACAACAGAATAATACATGTTACTATTTTGGTACCAATCCTATATCGAATAATAACAGATCCCGAAATCAGAATAATACATGCGACTATTTTGGTGCCAATCCTATATCGAATAATAACAGATCCCGACAACAGAAAAATACATGCTACTATTTTGGTACCAATCCTATATCGAATAATAACAGATCCCGACAACATAATAATACATGCTACAATTTTGGTACCAATCCTATATCGAATAATAACATAATAATACATGCTACTATTTTGGTACCAATCCTATATCGAATAATAACAGATCCCGACAACAGAATAATACATGCGACTATTTGGGTACCAATCCTATATCGAATAATAACAGATCCCGACAACAGGATAATACATGCTACTATTTGGGTACCAATCCTATATCGAATAATAACAGATTCCGACAACAGAATAATACATGCGACTATTTCGGTACCAATCCTATATTGAATAATAACAGATCCCGACAACAGAAAAATACATCCTACTATTTTGGTACCAATCCTATATAGAATAATAACAGATCCCGACAACAGAATAATACATGCTACTATTTTGCTACCAATCCTATATCGAATAATAACAGATTCCGACAACAGAATAATACATGCTACTATTTGGGTACCAATCCTATATCGAATAATAACAGATCCCGACAACAGAAAAATACGTGCTACTATTTTGGTACCAATCCTATATCGAATAATAATAGATCCCGACAACAGAATAATACATGCTACTATTTTGGTACCAATCCTATATCGAATAATAACAGATCCCGACAACAGAATAATACATGCTACTAATTTTGGTACCAATCCCATATCGAATGTTAACAGATCCCGACAACAGAATAATTCATGCTACTATTTTGGTACCAATCCTATATCGAATAATAACAGATCCCGACAACAGAATAATACATGCGACTATTTGGGTACCAATCCTATATCGAATTATAACAGATCCCGAAAACAGAAAAATACATGCTACTATTTTGGTACCAATCCTATATCGAATAATAACAGATCCCGACAACAGAATAATACATGCGACTATTTGGGTACCAATCCTATATCGAATAATAACAGATCCCGACAACAGAAAAATACGTGCTACTATTTTGGTACCAATCCTATATCGAATAATAATAGATCCCGACAACAGAATAATACATGCTACTATTTTGGTACCAATCCTATATCGAATAATAACAGATCCCGACAACAGAATAATACATGCTACTAATTTTGGTACCAATCCCATATCGAATGTTAACAGATCCCGACAACAGAATAATACATGCTACTATTTTGGTACCAATCCTATATCGAATAATAACAGATCCCGACAACAGAATAATACATGCGACTATTTGGGTACCAATCCTATATCGAATTATAACAGATCCCGAAAACAGAAAAATACATGCTACTATTTTGGTACCAATCCTATATCGAATAATAACAGATCCCGACAACAGAATAATACATGCGACTATTTGGGTACCAATCCTATATCGAATAATAACAGATCCCGACAACAGAAAAATACATCCTACTATTTTGGTACCAATCCTATATAGAATAATAACAGATTCCGAAAACAGAATAATACATGCTACTATTTGGGTACCAATCCTATATCGAATAATAACAGATCCCGAAATCAGAATAATACATGCGACTATTTGGGTACCAATCCTATATCGAATAATAACAGATTCCGACAACAGAATAATACATGCTACTATTTTGGTACTAAACCCATATCGAATAATAACAGATCCAGAAATCAGAATACCACTTGCTACCATTTTGGTACCAATCCCATATCGAATAATAACAGATCCCGACAACAGAAAAATACATGCTACTAATTTGGTACCAATCCTATATCGAATAATAACAGATCCCGACAACAGAATAATACATGCTACTAATTTTGGTACCAATCCCATATCGAATGTTAACAGATCCCGACAACAGAATAATACATGCTACTATTTTGGTACCAATCCTATATCGAATAATAACAGATCCCGACAACAGAATAATACATGCGACTATTTGGGTACCAATCCTATATCGAATTATAACAGATCCCGAAAACAGAAAAATACATGCTACTATTTTGGTACCAATCCTATATCGAATAATAACAGAATAATACATGCTACTATTTTGGTACCAATCCTATATCGAATAATAACAGATCCCGACAACAGAATAATACATGCGACTATTTGGGTACCAATCCTATATCGAATAATAACAGATCCCGACAACAGGATAATACATGCTACTATTTGGGTACCAATCCTATATCAAATAACAACAGATCCCGATAACAGAATAATACATGCGACTATTTTGGTACCAATCCTATATCGAATAATAACAGATTCCGACAACAGAATAATACATGCTACTATTTTGGTACCAATCCTATATCGAATAATAACAGATCCCGACAACAGAATAATACATGCGACTATTTGGGTACCAATCCTATATCGAATAATAACAGATCCCGACAACAGGATAATACATGCTACTATTTGGGTACCAATCCTATATCAAATAACAACAGATCCCGATAACAGAATAATACATGCGACTATTTTGGTACCAATCCTATATCGAATAATAACAGATTCCGACAACAGAATAATACATGCTACTATTTGGGTACCAATCCTATATCAAATAACAACAGATCCCGATAACAGAATAATACATGCGACTATTTTGGTACCAATCCTATATCGAATAATAACAGATTCCGACAACAGAATAATACATGCTACTATTTTGGTACCAATCCTATATCGAATAATAACAGATCCCGACAACAGAATAATACATGCGACTATTTGGGTACCAATCCTATATCGAATAATAACAGATCCCGACAACAGGATAATACATGCTACTATTTGGGTACCAATCCTATATCAAATAACAACAGATCCCGATAACAGAATAATACATGCGACTATTTTGGTACCAATCCTATATCGAATAATAACAGATTCCGACAACAGAATAATACATGCTACTATTTTGGTACCAATCCTATATCGAATAATAACAGATCCCGACAACAGAATAATACATCCTACAATTTTGGTACCAATCCTATATAGAATAATAACAGATCCCGACAACAGAATAATACATGCTACTATTTTGCTACCAATCCTATATCGAATAATAACAGATTCCGAAAACAGAATAATACATGCTACTATTTGGGTACCAATCCTATATCGAATAATAACAGATCCCGACAACAGAAAAATACGTGCTACTATTTTGGTACCAATCCTATATCGAATAATAATAGATCCCGACAACAGAATAATACATGCTACTATTTTGGTACCAATCCTATATCGAATAATAACAGATCCCGACAACAGAATAATACATGCTACTAATGTTGGTACCAATCCCATATCGAATGTTAACAGATCCCGACAACAGAATAATACATGCTACTAGTTTGGTACCAATCCTATATCGAATAATAACAGATCCCGACAACAGAATAATACATGCGACTATTTGGGTACCAATCCTATATCGAATTATAACAGATCCCGAAAACAGAAAAATACATGCTACTATTTTGGTACCAATCCTATATCGAATAATAACAGATCCCGACAACAGAATAATACATGCGACTATTTGGGTACCAATCCTATATCGAATAATAACAGATCCCGACAACAGAATAATACATGCTACTATTTTGCTACCAATCCTATATCGAATAATAACAGATTCCGAAAACAGAATAATACATGCTACCATTTGGGTACCAATCCTATATCGAATAATAACAGATTCCGAAAACAGAATAATACATGCTACTATTTGGGTACCAATCCTATATCGAATAATAACAGATCCCGACAACAGAAAAATACGTGCTACTATTTTGGTACCAATCCTATATCGAATAATAATAGATCCCGACAACAGAATAATACATGCTACTATTTTGGTAATAATCCTATATCGAATAATAACAGATCCCGACAACAGAATAATACATGCTACTAATTTTGGTACCAATCCCATATCGAATGTTAACAGATCCCGACAACAGAATAATACATGCTACTATTTTGGTACCAATCCTATATCGAATAATAACAGATCCCGACAACAGAATAATACATGCGACTATTTGGGTACCAATCCTATATCGAATTATAACAGATCCCGAAAACAGAAAAATACATGCTACTATTTTGGTACCAATCCTATATCGAATAATAACAGATCCCGACAACAGAATAATACATGTTACTATTTTGGTACCAATCCTATATCGAATAATAACAGATCCCGAAATCAGAATAATACATGCGACTATTTTGGTGCCAATCCTATATCGAATAATAACAGATCCCGACAACAGAAAAATACATGCTACTATTTTGGTACCAATCCTATATCGAATAATAACAGATCCCGACAACATAATAATACATGCTACAATTTTGGTACCAATCCTATATCGAATAATAACATAATAATACATGCTACTATTTTGGTACCAATCCTATATCGAATAATAACAGATCCCGACAACAGAATAATACATGCGACTATTTGGGTACCAATCCTATATCGAATAATAACAGATCCCGACAACAGGATAATACATGCTACTATTTGGGTACCAATCCTATATCGAATAATAACAGATTCCGACAACAGAATAATACATGCGACTATTTCGGTACCAATCCTATATTGAATAATAACAGATCCCGACAACAGAAAAATACATCCTACTATTTTGGTACCAATCCTATATAGAATAATAACAGATCCCGACAACAGAATAATACATGCTACTATTTTGCTACCAATCCTATATCGAATAATAACAGATTCCGACAACAGAATAATACATGCTACTATTTGGGTACCAATCCTATATCGAATAATAACAGATCCCGACAACAGAAAAATACGTGCTACTATTTTGGTACCAATCCTATATCGAATAATAATAGATCCCGACAACAGAATAATACATGCTACTATTTTGGTACCAATCCTATATCGAATAATAACAGATCCCGACAACAGAATAATACATGCTACTAATTTTGGTACCAATCCCATATCGAATGTTAACAGATCCCGACAACAGAATAATTCATGCTACTATTTTGGTACCAATCCTATATCGAATAATAACAGATCCCGACAACAGAATAATACATGCGACTATTTGGGTACCAATCCTATATCGAATTATAACAGATCCCGAAAACAGAAAAATACATGCTACTATTTTGGTACCAATCCTATATCGAATAATAACAGATCCCGACAACAGAATAATACATGCGACTATTTGGGTACCAATCCTATATCGAATAATAACAGATCCCGACAACAGAAAAATACGTGCTACTATTTTGGTACCAATCCTATATCGAATAATAATAGATCCCGACAACAGAATAATACATGCTACTATTTTGGTACCAATCCTATATCGAATAATAACAGATCCCGACAACAGAATAATACATGCTACTAATTTTGGTACCAATCCCATATCGAATGTTAACAGATCCCGACAACAGAATAATACATGCTACTATTTTGGTACCAATCCTATATCGAATAATAACAGATCCCGACAACAGAATAATACATGCGACTATTTGGGTACCAATCCTATATCGAATTATAACAGATCCCGAAAACAGAAAAATACATGCTACTATTTTGGTACCAATCCTATATCGAATAATAACAGATCCCGACAACAGAATAATACATGCGACTATTTGGGTACCAATCCTATATCGAATAATAACAGATCCCGACAACAGAAAAATACATCCTACTATTTTGGTACCAATCCTATATAGAATAATAACAGATTCCGAAAACAGAATAATACATGCTACTATTTGGGTACCAATCCTATATCGAATAATAACAGATCCCGAAATCAGAATAATACATGCGACTATTTGGGTACCAATCCTATATCGAATAATAACAGATTCCGACAACAGAATAATACATGCTACTATTTTGGTACTAAACCCATATCGAATAATAACAGATCCAGAAATCAGAATACCACTTGCTACCATTTTGGTACCAATCCCATATCGAATAATAACAGATCCCGACAACAGAAAAATACATGCTACTAATTTGGTACCAATCCTATATCGAATAATAACAGATCCCGACAACAGAATAATACATGCTACTAATTTTGGTACCAATCCCATATCGAATGTTAACAGATCCCGACAACAGAATAATACATGCTACTATTTTGGTACCAATCCTATATCGAATAATAACAGATCCCGACAACAGAATAATACATGCGACTATTTGGGTACCAATCCTATATCGAATTATAACAGATCCCGAAAACAGAAAAATACATGCTACTATTTTGGTACCAATCCTATATCGAATAATAACAGAATAATACATGCTACTATTTTGGTACCAATCCTATATCGAATAATAACAGATCCCGACAACAGAATAATACATGCGACTATTTGGGTACCAATCCTATATCGAATAATAACAGATCCCGACAACAGGATAATACATGCTACTATTTGGGTACCAATCCTATATCAAATAACAACAGATCCCGATAACAGAATAATACATGCGACTATTTTGGTACCAATCCTATATCGAATAATAACAGATTCCGACAACAGAATAATACATGCTACTATTTTGGTACCAATCCTATATCGAATAATAACAGATCCCGACAACAGAATAATACATGCGACTATTTGGGTACCAATCCTATATCGAATAATAACAGATCCCGACAACAGGATAATACATGCTACTATTTGGGTACCAATCCTATATCAAATAACAACAGATCCCGATAACAGAATAATACATGCGACTATTTTGGTACCAATCCTATATCGAATAATAACAGATTCAGACAACAGAATAATACATGCTACTATTTGGGTACCAATCCTATATCAAATAACAACAGATCCCGATAACAGAATAATACATGCGACTATTTTGGTACCAATCCTATATCGAATAATAACAGATTCCGACAACAGAATAATACATGCTACTATTTTGGTACCAATCCTATATCGAATAATAACAGATCCCGACAACAGAATAATACATGCGACTATTTGGGTACCAATCCTATATCGAATAATAACAGATCCCGACAACAGGATAATACATGCTACTATTTGGGTACCAATCCTATATCAAATAACAACAGATCCCGATAACAGAATAATACATGCGACTATTTTGGTACCAATCCTATATCGAATAATAACAGATTCCGACAACAGAATAATACATGCTACTATTTTGGTACCAATCCTATATCGAATAATAACAGATCCCGACAACAGAATAATACATCCTACAATTTTGGTACCAATCCTATATAGAATAATAACAGATCCCGACAACAGAATAATACATGCTACTATTTTGCTACCAATCCTATATCGAATAATAACAGATTCCGAAAACAGAATAATACATGCTACTATTTGGGTACCAATCCTATATCGAATAATAACAGATCCCGACAACAGAAAAATACGTGCTACTATTTTGGTACCAATCCTATATCGAATAATAATAGATCCCGACAACAGAATAATACATGCTACTATTTTGGTACCAATCCTATATCGAATAATAACAGATCCCGACAACAGAATAATACATGCTACTAATGTTGGTACCAATCCCATATCGAATGTTAACAGATCCCGACAACAGAATAATACATGCTACTATTTTGGTACCAATCCTATATCGAATAATAACAGATCCCGACAACAGAATAATACATGCGACTATTTGGGTACCAATCCTATATCGAATTATAACAGATCCCGAAAACAGAAAAATACATGCTACTATTTTGGTACCAATCCTATATCGAATAATAACAGATCCCGACAACAGAATAATACATGCGACTATTTGGGTACCAATCCTATATCGAATAATAACAGATCCCGACAACAGAATAATACATGCTACTATTTTGCTACCAATCCTATATCGAATAATAACAGATTCCGAAAACAGAATAATACATGCTACTATTTGGGTACCAATCCTATATCGAATAATAACAGATTCCGAAAACAGAATAATACATGCTACTATTTGGGTACCAATCCTATATCGAATAATAACAGATCCCGACAACAGAAAAATACGTGCTACTATTTTGGTACCAATCCTATATCGAATAATAATAGATCCCGACAACAGAATAATACATGCTACTATTTTGGTAATAATCCTATATCGAATAATAACAGATCCCGACAACAGAATAATACATGCTACTAATTTTGGTACCAATCCCATATCGAATGTTAACAGATCCCGACAACAGAATAATACATGCTACTATTTTGGTACCAATCCTATATCGAATAATAACAGATCCCGACAACAGAATAATACATGCGACTATTTGGGTACCAATCCTATATCGAATTATAACAGATCCCGAAAACAGAAAAATACATGCTACTATTTTGGTACCAATCCTATATCGAATAATAACAGATCCCGACAACAGAATAATACATGCGACTATTTGGGTACCAATCCTATATCGAATAATAACAGATCCCGACAACAGAAAAATACATCCTACTATTTTGGTACCAATCCTATATCGAATAATAACAGATCCCGACAACAGAAAAATACATGCTACTATTTTGGTACCAATCCTATATCGAATAATATCAGATCCCGACAACAGAAAAATACATGCTACTATTTTGGTACCAATCCTATATAGAATAATAACAGATCCCGACAACAGAATAATAAATGCGACTATTTTGGTACCAATCCTATATCGAATAATATCAGATCCCGACAACAGAAAAATACATGCTACTATTTTGGTACCAATCCTATATCGAATAATAACAGATCCCGACAACAGAATAATACATGCGACTATTTGGGTACCAATCCTATATCGAATAATAACAGATCCCGACAACAGAAAAATACATCCTACTATTTTGGTACCAATCCTATATCGAATAATAACAGATCCCGACAACAGAAAAATACATGCTACTATTTTGGTACCAATCCTATATCGAATAATAACAGATCCCGACAACAGAAAAATACATGCTACTATTTTGGTACCAATCCTATATCGAATAATATCAGATCCCGACAACAGAATAATACATGCTACTATTTTGCTACCAATCCTATATCGAATAATAACAGATTCCGAAAACAGAATAATACATGCTACTATTTGGGTATCAATCCTATATCGAATAATAACAGATCCCGACAACAGAAAAATACGTGCTACTATTTTGGTACCAATCCTATATCGAATAATAATAGATCCCGACAACAGAAAAATACATGCTACTATTTTGGTACCAATCCTATATCGAATAATAACAGATCCCGACAACAGAATAATACATGCTACTAATTTTGGTACCAATCCCATATCGAATGTTAACAGATCCCGACAACAGAATAATACATGCTACTATTTTGGTACCAATCCTATATCGAATAATAACAGATCCCGACAACAGAATAATACATGCGACTATTTGGGTACCAATCCTATATCGAATTATAACAGATCCCGAAAACAGAAAAATACATGCTACTATTTTGGTATCAATCCTATATCGAATAATAACAGAATAATACATGCTACTATTTTGGTACCAATCCTATATCGAATAATAACAGATCCCGACAACAGAATAATACATGCGACTATTTGGGTACCAATCCTATATCGAATAATAACAGATCCCGACAACAGGATAATACATGCTACTATTTGGGTACCAATCCTTTATCAAATAACAACAGATCCCGAGAACAGAATAATACATGCGACTATTTTGGTACCAATCCAATATCGAATAATAACAGATTCCGACAACAGAATAATACATGCTACTATTTTGGTACCAATCCTATATCGAATAATAACAGATCCCGATAACAGAATAATACATGCGACTATTTGGGTACCAATCCTATATCGAATAATAACAGATCCCGACAACAGAAAAATACATCCTACTATTTTGGTACCAATCCTATATAGAATAATAACAGATCCCGTCAACAGAATAATACATCCTACTATTTTGATACCAAGCCTATATCGAATAATAACAGATCCCGACAACAGAATAATACATGCTACTATTTTGGTACCAATCCCATATCGAATGTTAACAGATCCCGACAACAGAATAATACATGCTACTATTTTGGTACCAATCCTATATCGAATAATAACAGATCCCGACAACAGAATAATACATGCTACTATTTTGGTACCAATCCTATATCGAATAATAACAGATCCCAACAACAGAATAATGCATGCGACTATTTGGGTACCAATCCTCAATCGAATGATAACAGATTCCGACAACAGAATAATACATGCTACTATTTTGATACCAATCCTATATCGAATAATAACAGATCCCGACAACAGAATAATACATGCGACTATTTGGGTACCAATCCTATATCGAATTATAACAGATCCCGACAACAGAATAATACATGCTACTATTTTGGTACCAATCCTATATCGAATAATAACAGATCCCGACAACAGAATAATACATGCGACTATTTGGGTACCAATCCTATATCGAATAATAACAGATCCCGACAACAGGATAATACATGCTACTATTTGGGTACCAATCCTATATCAAATAACAACAGATCCCGAGAACAGAATAATACATGCGATTATTTTGGTACCAATCCTATATCGAATAATAACAGATCCCGACAACAGAATAATACATCCGACTATTTGAGTACCAATCCTATATCGAATAATAACAGATCCCGACAACAGAAAAATACGTCCTACTATTTTGGTACCAATCCTATATCGAATAATAACAGATCCCGACAACAGAAAAATACATGCTACTATTTTGGTACCAATCCTTTATCGAATAATAACAGATCCCGACAACAGAATAATACATGCTACTATTTTGGTACCAATGCTATATCGAATGTTAACAGATCCCGACAACAGAATAATACATGCGACTATTTTGGTACCAATCCTATATCGAATAATAACAGATTCCGACATCAGAATAATACATGCTACTATTTTGGTACCAATCCTATATCGAATAATAACAGATCCCGACAACAGAATAATACATGCGACTATTTGGGTACCAATCCTATATCGAATAATAACAGATCCCGACAACAGAAAAATACATGATACTATTTTGGTACCAATCCTATATCGAATAATAACAGATCCCGACAACAGAATAATACATGCTACTATTTTGGTACCAATCCTATATCGAATAATAACAGATTCCGACAACAGAATAATACATGCTACTATTTTGGTACCAATCCTATATCGAATAATAACAGATCCCGACAACAGAATAATACATGCCACTATTTTTGTACCAATCCTTTATCGAATAATAACAGATCCCGACAACAGAATAATAAATGCTACTATTTTGGTACCAATCCTCAATCGAATAATAACAGATTCCGACAACAGAATAATACATGCTACTATTTTTCTACGAATCCTATATCGAATGTTAACAGATCCCGACAACAGAATAAAACATTCTTCTATTTTGGTACCAATCCCATATCGAATAATAACAGATCCCGACAACAGAATAATACATGCTACTATTTTGGTACCAATCCTATATCGAATGTTACCAGATCCCGACAACAGAATAAAACATGCGACTATTTGGGTACCAATCCTATATCGAGTAATAACAGATCCCGACAACAGAAAAATACATGCTACTATTTTGGTACCAATCCTATATCGAATTATAACAGATCCCGACAACAGAATAATACATGCTACTAATTTTGGTACCAATCCCATATCGAATGTTAACAGATCCCGACAACAGAATAATACATGCTACTATTTTGGTACCAATCCTATATCGAATAATAACAGATCCCGACAACACAATAATACATGCGACTATTTGGGTACCAATCCTATATCGAATTATAACAGATCCCGAAAACAGAAAAATACATGCTACTATTTTGGTACCAATCTTATATCGAATAATAACAGAATAATACATGCTACTATTTTGGTACCAATCCTATATCGAATAATAACAGATCCCGACAACAGAATAATACATGCGACTATTTGGGTACCAATCCTATATCGAATAATAACAGATCCCGACAACATGATAATACATGCTACTATTTGGGTACCAATCCTATATCGAATAATAACAGATCCCGACAACAGAATAATACATGCTACTATTTTGGTACCAATCCTATATCGAATGTTACCAGATCCCGACAACAGAATAAAACATGCGACTATTTGGGTACCAATCCTATATCGAGTAATAACAGATCCCGACAACAGAAAAATACATGCTACTATTTTGGTACCAATCCTATATCGAATAATAACAGATCCCGACAACAGAATAATACATGCTACTAATTTTGGTACCAATCCCATATCGAATGTTAACAGATCCCGACAACAGAATAATACATGCTACTATTTTGGTACCAATCCTATATCGAATAATAACAGATCCCGACAACAGAATAATACATGCGACTATTTGGGTACCAATCCTATATCGAATTATAACAGATCCCGAAAACAGAAAAATACATGCTACTATTTTGGTACCAATCTTATATCGAATAATAACAGAATAATACATGCTACTATTTTGGTACCAATCCTATATAGAATAATAACAGATCCCGACAACAGAATAATAAATGCGACTATTTTGGTACCAATCCTATATCGAATAATATCAGATCCCGACAACAGAAAAATACATGCTACTATTTTGGTACCAATCCTATATCGAATAATAACAGATCCCGACAACAGAATAATACATGCGACTATTTGGGTACCAATCCTATATCGAATAATAACAGATCCCGACAACAGAAAAATACATCCTACTATTTTGGTACCAATCCTATATCGAATAATAACAGATCCCGACAACAGAAAAATACATGCTACTATTTTGGTACCAATCCTATATCGAATAATAACAGATCCCGACAACAGAAAAATACATGCTACTATTTTGGTACCAATCCTATATCGAATAATATCAGATCCCGACAACAGAATAATACATGCTACTATTTTGCTACCAATCCTATATCGAATAATAACAGATTCCGAAAACAGAATAATACATGCTACTATTTGGGTATCAATCCTATATCGAATAATAACAGATCCCGACAACAGAAAAATACGTGCTACTATTTTGGTACCAATCCTATATCGAATAATAATAGATCCCGACAACAGAAAAATACATGCTACTATTTTGGTACCAATCCTATATCGAATAATAACAGATCCCGACAACAGAATAATACATGCTACTAATTTTGGTACCAATCCCATATCGAATGTTAACAGATCCCGACAACAGAATAATACATGCTACTATTTTGGTACCAATCCTATATCGAATAATAACAGATCCCGACAACAGAATAATACATGCGACTATTTGGGTACCAATCCTATATCGAATTATAACAGATCCCGAAAACAGAAAAATACATGCTACTATTTTGGTATCAATCCTATATCGAATAATAACAGAATAATACATGCTACTATTTTGGTACCAATCCTATATCGAATAATAACAGATCCCGACAACAGAATAATACATGCGACTATTTGGGTACCAATCCTATATCGAATAATAACAGATCCCGACAACAGGATAATACATGCTACTATTTGGGTACCAATCCTTTATCAAATAACAACAGATCCCGAGAACAGAATAATACATGCGACTATTTTGGTACCAATCCAATATCGAATAATAACAGATTCCGACAACAGAATAATACATGCTACTATTTTGGTACCAATCCTATATCGAATAATAACAGATCCCGATAACAGAATAATACATGCGACTATTTGGGTACCAATCCTATATCGAATAATAACAGATCCCGACAACAGAAAAATACATCCTACTATTTTGGTACCAATCCTATATAGAATAATAACAGATCCCGTCAACAGAATAATACATCCTACTATTTTGATACCAAGCCTATATCGAATAATAACAGATCCCGACAACAGAATAATACATGCTACTATTTTGGTACCAATCCCATATCGAATGTTAACAGATCCCGACAACAGAATAATACATGCTACTATTTTGGTACCAATCCTATATCGAATAATAACAGATCCCGACAACAGAATAATACATGCTACTATTTTGGTACCAATCCTATATCGAATAATAACAGATCCCAACAACAGAATAATGCATGCGACTATTTGGGTACCAATCCTCAATCGAATGATAACAGATTCCGACAACAGAATAATACATGCTACTATTTTGATACCAATCCTATATCGAATAATAACAGATCCCGACAACAGAATAATACATGCGACTATTTGGGTACCAATCCTATATCGAATTATAACAGATCCCGACAACAGAATAATACATGCTACTATTTTGGTACCAATCCTATATCGAATAATAACAGATCCCGACAACAGAATAATACATGCGACTATTTGGGTACCAATCCTATATCGAATAATAACAGATCCCGACAACAGGATAATACATGCTACTATTTGGGTACCAATCCTATATCAAATAACAACAGATCCCGAGAACAGAATAATACATGCGATTATTTTGGTACCAATCCTATATCGAATAATAACAGATCCCGACAACAGAATAATACATCCGACTATTTGAGTACCAATCCTATATCGAATAATAACAGATCCCGACAACAGAAAAATACGTCCTACTATTTTGGTACCAATCCTATATCGAATAATAACAGATCCCGACAACAGAAAAATACATGCTACTATTTTGGTACCAATCCTTTATCGAATAATAACAGATCCCGACAACAGAATAATACATGCTACTATTTTGGTACCAATGCTATATCGAATGTTAACAGATCCCGACAACAGAATAATACATGCGACTATTTTGGTACCAATCCTATATCGAATAATAACAGATTCCGACATCAGAATAATACATGCTACTATTTTGGTACCAATCCTATATCGAATAATAACAGATCCCGACAACAGAATAATACATGCGACTATTTGGGTACCAATCCTATATCGAATAATAACAGATCCCGACAACAGAAAAATACATGATACTATTTTGGTACCAATCCTATATCGAATAATAACAGATCCCGACAACAGAATAATACATGCTACTATTTTGGTACCAATCCTATATCGAATAATAACAGATTCCGACAACAGAATAATACATGCTACTATTTTGGTACCAATCCTATATCGAATAATAACAGATCCCGACAACAGAATAATACATGCCACTATTTTTGTACCAATCCTTTATCGAATAATAACAGATCCCGACAACAGAATAATAAATGCTACTATTTTGGTACCAATCCTCAATCGAATAATAACAGATTCCGACAACAGAATAATACATGCTACTATTTTTCTACGAATCCTATATCGAATGTTAACAGATCCCGACAACAGAATAAAACATTCTTCTATTTTGGTACCAATCCCATATCGAATAATAACAGATCCCGACAACAGAATAATACATGCTACTATTTTGGTACCAATCCTATATCGAATGTTACCAGATCCCGACAACAGAATAAAACATGCGACTATTTGGGTACCAATCCTATATCGAGTAATAACAGATCCCGACAACAGAAAAATACATGCTACTATTTTGGTACCAATCCTATATCGAATTATAACAGATCCCGACAACAGAATAATACATGCTACTAATTTTGGTACCAATCCCATATCGAATGTTAACAGATCCCGACAACAGAATAATACATGCTACTATTTTGGTACCAATCCTATATCGAATAATAACAGATCCCGACAACACAATAATACATGCGACTATTTGGGTACCAATCCTATATCGAATTATAACAGATCCCGAAAACAGAAAAATACATGCTACTATTTTGGTACCAATCTTATATCGAATAATAACAGAATAATACATGCTACTATTTTGGTACCAATCCTATATCGAATAATAACAGATCCCGACAACAGAATAATACATGCGACTATTTGGGTACCAATCCTATATCGAATAATAACAGATCCCGACAACATGATAATACATGCTACTATTTGGGTACCAATCCTATATCGAATAATAACAGATCCCGACAACAGAATAATACATGCTACTATTTTGGTACCAATCCTATATCGAATGTTACCAGATCCCGACAACAGAATAAAACATGCGACTATTTGGGTACCAATCCTATATCGAGTAATAACAGATCCCGACAACAGAAAAATACATGCTACTATTTTGGTACCAATCCTATATCGAATAATAACAGATCCCGACAACAGAATAATACATGCTACTAATTTTGGTACCAATCCCATATCGAATGTTAACAGATCCCGACAACAGAATAATACATGCTACTATTTTGGTACCAATCCTATATCGAATAATAACAGATCCCGACAACAGAATAATACATGCGACTATTTGGGTACCAATCCTATATCGAATTATAACAGATCCCGAAAACAGAAAAATACATGCTACTATTTTGGTACCAATCTTATATCGAATAATAACAGAATAATACATGCTACTATTTTGGTACCAATCCTATATCGAATAATAACAGATCCCGACAACAGAATAATACATGCGACTATTTGGGTACCAATCCTATATCGAATAATAACAGATCCCGACAACATGATAATACATGCTACTATTTGGGTACCAATCCTATATCAAATAACAACAGATCCCGAGAACAGAATAATACATGCGACTATTTTGGTACCAATCCTATATCGAATAATAACAGATTCCGACAACAGAATAATACATGCTACTATTTTGGTACCAATCCTATATCGAATAATAACAGATCCCGACAACAGAATAATACATGCTACTATTTTGGTACCAAGCCTATATCGAATAATAACAGATCCCGACAACAGAATAATACATGCTACTATTTTGGTACCAATCCCATATCGAATGTTAATAGATCCCGACAACAGAATAATACATGCTACTATTTTGGTACCAATCCTATATCGAATAATAACAGATCCCGACAACAGAATAATACATGCTACTATTTTGGTACCAATCCTATATCGAATTATAACAGATCCCGACAACAGAATAATACACGCTACTAATTTTGGTACCAATCCCATATCGAATGTTAACAGATCCCGACAACAGAATAATACATGCTACTATTTTGGTACCAATCCTATATCGAATAATAACAGATCCCGACAAGAGAATAATACATGCGACTATTTGGGTACCAATCCTATATCGAATTATAACAGATCCCGAAAACAGAAAAATACATGCTACTATTTTGGTACCAATCCTATATCGAATAATAACAGAATAATACATGCTAATATTTTGGTACCAATCCTATATCGAATAATAACAGATCCCGACAACAGAATAATACATGGTACTATTTTGGTACCAATCCTATATCGAATAATAACAGATCCCAACAACAGAATAATGCATGCGACTATTTGGGTACCAATCCTCAATCGAATGATAACAGATTCCGACAACAGAATAATACATGCTACTATTTTGATACCAATCCTATATCGAATAATAACAGATCCCGAGAACAGAATAATACATGCGACTATTTGGGTACCAATCCTGTATCGAATTATAACAGATCCAGACAACAGAATAATACATGCTACTATTTTGGTACCAATCCTATATCGAATAATTACAGATCCCGACAACAGAATAATACATGCGACTATTTGGGTACCAATCCTATATCGAATAATAACAGATCCCGACAACAGGATAATACATGCTACTATTTGGGTACCAATCCTATATCAAATAACAACAGATCCCGAGAACAGAATAATACATGCGATTATTTTGGTACCAATCCTATATCGAATAATAACAGATCCCGACAACAGAATAATACATCCGACTATTTGAGTACCAATCCTATATCGAATAATAACAGATCCCGACAACAGAAAAATACATCCTACTATTTTGGTACCAATCCTATATCGAATAATAACAGATCCCGACAACAGAAAAATACATGCTACTATTTTGGTACCAATCCTTTATCGAATAATAACAGATCCCGACAACAGAATAATACATGCTACTATTTTGGTACCAATCCTATATCGAATGTTAACAGATCCCGACAACAGAATAATACATGCGACTATTTTGGTACCAATCCTATATCGAATAATAACAGATTCCGACATCAGAATAATACATGCTACTATTTTGGTACCAATCCTATATCGAATAATAACAGATCCCGACAACAGAATAATACATGCGACTATTTGGGTACCAATCCTATATCGAATAATAACAGATCCCGACAACAGAAAAATACATGATACTATTTTGGTACCAATCCTATATCGAATAATAACAGATCCCGACAACAGAATAATACATGCTACTATTTTGGTACCAATCCTATATCGAATAATAACAGATTCCGACAACAGAATAATACATGCTACTATTTTGGTACCAATCCTATATCGAATAATAACAGATCCCGACAACAGAATAATACATGCGACTATTTGGGTACCAATCCTATATCGAATAATAACAGATCCCGACAACAGAAAAATACATCCTACTATTTTGGTACCAATCCTATATAGAATAATAACAGATCCCGACAACAGAATAATACATGCTACTATTTTGCTACCAATCCTATATCGAATAATAACAGATTCCGAAAACAGAATAATACATGCTACTATTTGGGTACCAATCCTATATCGAATAATAACAGATTCCGAAAACAGAATAATACATGCTACTATTTGGGTACCAATCCTATATCGAATAATAACAGATCCCGACAACAGAAAAATACGTGCTACTATTTTGGTACCAATCCTATATCGAATAATAATAGATCCCGACAACAGAATGATACATGCTTCTATTTTGGTACCAATCCTATATCGAATAATAACAGATCCCGACAACAGAATAATACATGCTACTAATTTTGGTACCAATCCCATATCGAATGTTAACAGATCCCGACAACAGAATAATACATGCTACTATTTTGGTACCAATCCTATATCGAATAATAACAGATCCCGACAACAGAATAATACATGCGACTATTTGGGTACCAATCCTATATCGAATTATAACAGATCCCGAAAACAGAAAAATACATGCTACTATTTTGGTACCAATCCTATATCGAATAATAACAGATCCCGACAACAGAATAATACATGCGACTATTTGGGTACCAATCCTATATCGAATAATAACAGATCCCGACAACAGAAAAATACATCCTACTATTTTGGTACCAATCCTATATAGAATAATAACAGATCCCGACAACAGAATAATACATGCTACTATTTTGCTACCAATCCTATATCGAATAATAACAGATTCCGAAAACAGAATAATACATGCTACTATTTGGGTACCAATCCTATATCGAATAATAACAGATCCCGACAACAGAAAAATACGTGCTACTATTTTGGTACCAATCCTATATCGAATAATAATAGATTCCGACAACAGAATAATACATGCTACTATTTTGGTACCAATCCTATATCGAATAATAACAGATCCCGACAACAGAATAATACATGCTACTAATTTTGGTACCAATCCCATATCGAATGTTAACAGATCCCGACAACAGAATAATACATGCTACTATTTTGGTACCAATCCTATATCGAATAATAACAGATCCCGACAACAGAATAATACATGCGACTATTTGGGTACCAATCCTATATCGAATTATAACAGATCCCGAAAACAGAAAAATACATGCTACTATTTTGGTACCAATCCTATATCGAATAATAACAGAATAATACATGCTACTATTTTGGTACCAATCCTATATCGAATAATAACAGATCCCGACAACAGAATAATACATGCGACTATTTGGGTACCAATCCTATATCGAATAATAACAGATCCCGACAACAGGATAATACATGCTACTATTTGGGTACCAATCCTATATCAAATAACAACAGATCCCGAGAACAGAATAATACATGCGACTATTTTGGTACCAATCCTATATCGAATAATAACAGATTCCGACAACAGAATAATACATGCTACTATTTTGGTACCAATCCTATATCGAATAATAACAGATCCCGACAACAGAATAATACATGCTACTATTTTGGTACCAATCCCATATCGAATGTTAACAGATGCCGACAACAGAATAATACATGCGACTATTTGGGTACCAATCCTATATCGAATAATAACAGATCCCGACAACAGGATAATACATGCTACTATTTGGGTACCAATCCTATATCAAATAACAACAGATCCCGAGAACAGAATAATACATGCGATTATTTTGGTACCAATCCTATATCGAATAAAAACAGATCCCGACAACAGAATAATACATCCGACTATTTGAGTACCAATCCTATATCGAATAATAACAGATCCCGACAACAGAAAAATACATCCTACTATTTTGGTACCAATCCTATATCGAATAATAACAGATCCCGACAACAGAAAAATACATGCTACTATTTTGGTACCAATACTTTATCGAATAATAACAGATCCCGACAACAGAATAATACATGCTACTATTTTGGTACCAATCCTATATCGAATGTTAACAGATCCCGACAACAGAATAATACATGCGACTATTTTGGTACCAATCCTATATCGAATAATAACAGATTCCGACATCAGAATAATACATGCTACTATTTTGGTACCAATCCTATATCGAATAATAACAGATCCCGACAACAGAATAATACATGCGACTATTTGGGTACCAATCCTATATCGAATAATAACAGATCCCGACAACAGAAAAATACATGATACTATTTTGGTACCAATCCTATATCGAATAATAACAGATCCTGACAACAGAATAATACATGCTACTATTTTGGTACCAATCCTATATCGAATAATAACAGATTCCGACAACAGAATAATACATGCTACTATTTTGGTACCAATCCTATATCGAATAATAACAGATCCCGACAACAGAATAATACATGCGACTATTTGGGTACCAATCCTATATCGAATAATAACAGATCCCGACAACAGAAAAATACATCCTACTATTTTGGTACCAATCCTATATAGAATAATAACAGATCCCGACAACAGAATAATACATGCTACTATTTTGCTACCAATCCTATATCGAATAATAACAGATTCCGAAAACAGAATAATACATGCTACTATTTGGGTACCAATCCTATATCGAATAATAACAGATTCCGAAAACAGAATAATACATGCTACTATTTGGGTACCAATCCTATATCGAATAATAACAGATCCCGACAACAGAAAAATACGTGCTACTATTTTGGTACCAATCCTATATCGAATAATAATAGATCCCGACAACAGAATAATACATGCTTCTATTTTGGTACCAATCCTATATCGAATAATAACAGATCCCGACAACAGAATAATACATGCTACTAATTTTGGTACCAATCCCATATCGAATGTTAACAGATCCCGACAACAGAATAATACATGCTACTATTTTGGTACCAATCCCATATCGAATGTTAACAGATGCCGACAACAGAATAATACATGCGACTATTTGGGTACCAATCCTATATCGAATAATAACAGATCCCGACAACAGAAAAATACGTGCTACTATTTTGGTACCAATCCTATATCGAATAATAATAGATCCCGACAACAGAATAATACATGCTACTATTTTGGTACCAATCCTATATCGAATAATAACAGATCCCGACAACAGAATAATACATGCTACTATTTTGCTACCAATCCTATATCGAATAATAACAGATTCCGACAACAGAATAATACATGCTACTATTTTGGTACCAATCCTATATCGAATAATAACAGATCCCGACAACAGAATAATACATGCGACTATTTGGGTACCAATCCTATATCGAATAATAACAGATCCCGACAACAGAAAAATACATCCTACTATTTTGGTACCAATCCTATAGAGAATAATAACAGATCCCGACAACAGAAAAATACATGCTACTATTTTGCTACCAATCCTATATAGAATAATAACAGATCCCGACAACAGAATAATACATGCTACTATTTTGCTACCAATCCTATATCGAATAATAACAGATTCCGAAAACAGAATAATACATGCTACTATTTGGGTACCAATCCTATATCGAATAATAACAGATTCCGAAAACAGAATAATACATGCTACTATTTGGGTACCAATCCTATATCGAATAATAACAGATCCCGACAACAGAAAAATACGTGCTACTATTTTGGTACCAATCCTATATCGAATAATAATAGATCCCGACAACAGAATAATACATGCTTCTATTTTGGTACCAATCCTATATCGAATAATAACAGATCCCGACAACAGAATAATACATGCTACTAATTTTGGTACCAATCCCATATCGAATGTTAACAGATCCCGACAACAGAGTAATACATGCTGCTATTTTGGTACCAATCCCATATCGAATGTTAACAGATGCCGACAACAGAATAATACATGCGACTATTTGGGTACCAATCCTATATCGAATAATAACAGATCCCGACAACAGAAAAATACGTGCTACTATTTTGGTACCAATCCTATATCGAATAATAATAGATCCCGACAACAGAATAATACATGCTTCTATTTTGGTACCAATCCTATATCGAATAATAACAGATCCCGACAACAGAATAATACATGCTACTAATTTTGGTACCAATCCCATATCGAATGTTAACAGATCCCGACAACAGAATAATACATGCTACTATTTTGGTACCAATCCCATATCGAATGTTAACAGATGCCGACAACAGAATAATACATGCGACTATTTGGGTACCAATCCTATATCGAATAATAACAGATCCCGACAACAGAAAAATACGTGCTACTATTTTGGTACCAATCCTATATCGAATAATAATAGATCCCGACAACAGAATAATACATGCTACTATTTTGGTACCAATCCTATATCGAATAATAACAGATCCCGACAACAGAATAATACATGCTACTATTTTGGTACCAATCCTATATCGAATAATAACAGATTCCGACAACAGAATAATACATGCTACTATTTTGGTACCAATCCTATATCGAATAATAACAGATCCCGACAACAGAATAATACATGCGACTATTTGGGTACCAATCCTATATCGAATAATAACAGATCCCGACAACAGAAAAATACATCCTACTATTTTGGTACCAATCCTATAGAGAATAATAACAGATCCCGACAACAGAAAAATACATCCTACTATTTTGGTACCAATCCTATATAGAATAATAACAGATCCCGACAACAGAATAATACATGCTACTATTTTGGTACCAATCCTATATCGAATAATAACAGATCCCGACAACATAATAATACATGCTGCAATTTTGGTACCAATCCTCAATCGAATAATAACAGTTTCCGACAACAGAATAATACATGCGACTATTTTGGTACCAATCCTATATCGAATAATAACAGATCCCGACAACAGAAAAATACATGCTACTATTTTGGTACCAATCCATTATCGAATAATAACAGATCCCGACAACAGAATAATAAATGCGACTATTTTGGTACCAATCCCATATCGAATGTTAACAGATCCCAACAACAGAATAATACATGCTACTATTTTGGTACCAATTCTATATCGAATAATAACAGATCCCGACAACAGAATAATACATGCGACTATTTGGGTACCAATCCTATATCGAATAATAACAGATCCCGACAACAGAAAAATACATGCTACTATTTTGGTACCAATCCTATATCGAATAATAACAAATTCCGACAACAGAATAATACATGCTACTATTTTGGTACCAATCCCATATCGAATAATAACAGATTCCGACAACAGAATAATACATGCTACTATTTTGGTACCAATCCCATATCGAATGTTAACAGATCCCGACAACAGAATAATACATGCGACTATTTGGGTACCAATCCTATATCGAATAATAACAGATCCCGACAACAGAAAAATACATGCTACTATTTTGGTACCAATCCTATATCGAATAATAACAAATTCCGACAACAGAATAATACATGCTACTATTTTGGTACCAATCCCATATCGAATAATAACAGATTCCGACAACAGAATAATACATGCTACTATTTTGGTACCAATCCTATATCGAATAATAACAGATTCCGATAACAGAATAATACATGCTACTATTTTGGTACCAATCCTATATCGAATAATAACAGATCCCGACAACAGAAAAATACATGCTACTATTTTGGTACCAATCCATTATCGAATAATAACAGATCCCGACAACAGAATAATAAATGCGACTATTTTGGTACCAATCCTCAATCAAATAACAACAGATCCCGACAACAGAATAATACATGCGACTATTTTGGTACCAATCCTATATCGAATAATAACAGATTCCGACAACAGAATAATACATGCTACTATTTTGGTACCAATCCTATATCGAATAATGACAGATCCCGACAACAGAATAATACATGCGACTATTTTGGTACCAATCCTATATCGAATAATAAGAGATCCCGACAACAGAAAAATACATGCTACTATTTTGGTACCAATCCTATATCGAATAATAACAGATCCTGACAACAGAATAATACATGCTACTATTTGGGTACCAATCCTATATCGAATAATGACAGATCCCGACAACAGAATAATACATGCGACTATTTGGGTACCAATCCTATATCGAATAATAACAGATCCAGACAACAGAATAATACATGCTACTATTTTGGTACCAATTCTATATCGAATAATAACAGATCCCGACAACAGAATAATACATGCGACTATTTGGGTACCAATCCCATATCGAATAATAACAGATCCCGACAACAGAATAATACATGCGACTATTTGGGTACCAATCCTATATCGAATAATAACAGATCCCGACAACAGAAAAATACATGCTACTATTTTGGTACCAATCCTATATCGAATAATAACAGATCCCGACAACAGAATAATACATGCTACTATTTTGGTACCAATCCTATATCGAATAATGACAGATCCCGACAACAGAATAATACATGCGACTATTTTGGTACCAATCCCATATCGAATGTTAACAGATCCCAACAACAGAATAATACATGCGACTATTTGGGTACCAATCCTATATCGAATAATAACAGATCCCGACAACAGAAAAATACATGCTACTATTTTGGTACCAATCCTATATCGAATAATAACAGATTCCGACAACAGAATAATACATGCTACTATTTTGGTACCAATCCTATATCGAATAATGACAGATCCCGACAACAGAATAATACATGCGACTATTTGGGTACCAATCCTATATCGAATAATAACAGATCCAGACAACAGAATAATACATGCTACTATTTTGGTACCAATTCTATATCGAATAATAACAGATCCCGACAACAGAAAAATACATGCTACTATTTTGGTACCAATCCTATATCGAATAATAACAGATCCCGACAACAGAATAATACATGCGACTATTTTGGTACCAATCCTATATCGAATAATAACAGATTCCGACAACAGAATAATACATGCTACTATTTTGGTACCAATCCCATATCGAATGTTAACAGATCCCGACAACAGAATAATACATGCTCCTATTTTGGTACCAATCCCATATCGAATAATAACAGATCCCGACAACAGACAAATACATGCTACTATTTTGGTACCAATCCATTATCGAATAATAACAGATCCCGACAACAGAATAATAAATGCGACTATTTTGGTACAATCCTCAATCAAATAACAACAGATCCCGACAACAGAATAATACATGCGACTATTTTGGTACCAATCCTATATCGAATAATAACAGATCCCGACAACAGACAAATACATGCTACTATTTTGGTACCAATCCATTATCGAATAATAACAGATCCCGACAACAGAATAATAAATGCGACTATTTTGGTACAATCCTCAATCAAATAACAACAGATCCCGACAACAGAATAATACATGCGACTATCTCGGTACCAATCCTATATCGAATAATAACAGATTCCGACAACAGAATAATACATGCTACTATTTTGGTAATAATCCTATATCGAATAATGACAGATACCGACAACAGAATAATACATGCGACTATTTGGGTACCAATCCTATATCGAATAATAACAGATCCCGACAACAGAATATTACATGCTACTATTTTGGTACCAATCCTATATCGAATAATGACAGATCCCGACAACAGAATAATACATGCGACTATTTGGGTACTAATCCTATATCGAATAATAACAGATCCCGACAACAGAATAATACATGCTACTATTTGGGTACCAATCCTATATCGAATAATAACAGATCCCGACAACAGAATAATACATGCTACTATTTTGGTACCAATCCTATATCGAATAATAATAGATCCCGACAACAGAATAATACATGCGACTATTTGGGTACCAATCCTTTATCGAATAATAACAGATCCCGACAACAGAATAATATATGCTACTATTTTGGTACCAGTCCTATATCAAATAACAACAGATCCCGACAACATAATAATACATGCGACTATTTTGGTACCAATCCTATATCGAATAATAACAGATCCAGACAACAGAATAATACATGCTACTATTTTGGTACCAATTCTATATCGAATAATAACAGATCCCGACAACAGAATAATACATGCGACTATTTGGGTACCAATCCCATATCGAATAATAACAGATCCCGACAACAGAATAATACATGCGACTATTTGGGTACCAATCCTATATCGAATAATAACAGATCCCGACAACAGAAAAATACATGCTACTATTTTGGTACCAATCCTATATCGAATAATAACAGATCCCGACAACAGAATAATACATGCGACTATTTTGGTACCAATCCTATATCGAATAATAACAGATTCCGACAACAGAATAATACATGCTACTATTTTGGTACCAATCCCATATCGAATGTTAACAGATCCCGACAACAGAATAATACATGCTCCTATTTTGGTACCAATCCTATATCGAATAATAACAGATCCCGACAACAGACAAATACATGCTACTATTTTGGTACCAATCCATTATCGAATAATAACAGATCCCGACAACAGAATAATAAATGCGACTATTTTGGTACAATCCTCAATCAAATAACAACAGATCCCGACAACAGAATAATACATGCGACTATTTTGGTACCAATCCTATATC
Organism: Saccoglossus kowalevskii; assembly: GCF_978046115.1. NCBI lineage: Eukaryota > Metazoa > Hemichordata > Enteropneusta > Harrimaniidae > Saccoglossus > Saccoglossus kowalevskii. Next base: position 1,051,425 of record NW_028188618.1, on the reverse strand, counting down.
GAATAATAACAGATCCCGACAACAGACAAATACATGCTACTATTTTAGTACCAATCCATTATCGAATAATAACAGATCCCGACAACAGAATAATAAATGCGACTATTTTGGTACAATCCTCAATCAAATAACAACAGATCCCGACAACAGAATAATACATGCGACTATCTCGGTACCAATCCTATATCGAATAATAACAGATTCCGACAACAGAATAATACATGCTACTATTTTGGTAATAATCCTATATCGAATAATGACAGATACCGACAACAGAATAATACATGCGACTATTTGGGTACCAATCCTATATCGAATAATAACAGATCCCGACAACAGAATAATACATGCTACTATTTTGGTACCAATCCTATATCGAATAATGACAGATCCCGACAACAGAATAATACATGCGACTATTTGGGTACTAATCCTATATCGAATAATAACAGATCCCGACAACAGAATAATACATGCTACTATTTGGGTACCAATCCTATATCGAATAATAACAGATCCCGACAACAGAATAATACATGCTACTATTTTGGTACCAATCCTATATCGAATAATAATAGATCCCGACAACAGAATAATACATGCGACTATTTGGGTACCAATCCTTTATCGAATAATAACAGATCCCGACAACAGAATAATATATGCTACTATTTTGGTACCAGTCCTATATCAAATAACAACAGATCCCGACAACATAATAATACATGCGACTATTTTGGTACCAATCCTATATCGAATAATAACAGATTCTGACAACAGAATAATACATGCTACTATTTGGGTACCAATCCTATATCGAATAATAACAGATCCCGACAACAGAATAATA
>NW_028188618.1:1006496-1050475 GCF_978046115.1 Saccoglossus kowalevskii | reverse complement strand
TGTCAAAATGCTGAAAAGTAGTGGCAAAGTACTGAAAAGTGTAGCAAAGTACTGAAAAGTTGTGGCAAAGTGCTGAAAAGCCTTGACAAAGTACTGAAAAGTGTGGCAAAGTACTGAAAAGTTGTGGCAAAGTCCTGAAAAGTAGTGGCAAAGTACTGGAAAGTAGTGGCAAAGTGCTGAAAAGTGTGGCAAAGTACTCAAAAGTTGTGGCAAAGTACTGAAAAAGTGTGGCAAAGTACTGAAAAGTTGTGGCAAAGTACTGAAAAGCAGTGACAAAGTACTGAAAAGTGTGGCAAAGTACTGAAAAGTTGTGGCAAAGTACTGAAAAGCAGTGACAAAGTACTGAAAAGTGTGGCAAAGTGCTGAAAAGTAGTGGCAAAGTACTGAAAAGTGTGGCAAAGTACTGAAAAGTTGTGGCAAAGTGCTGAAAAGTAGAGGCAAAGTACTGAAAAGTGTGGCAAAGTACTGACAAGTTGTGGCAAAGTGCTGAAAAGTGTGGCAAAGTACTGAAAAGTAGTGGCAAAGTACTAAAAAGTGTGGCAACGTCCTGAAAAGTGTGGCCAAGTACTGAAAAGTTGTGGCAAAGTGCTGAAAAGTAGTGGCAAAGTACTGAAAAGCAGTGACAAAGTGTTGAAAAGTGTGGCAAAGTGATGAAAAGTAGTGGCAAAGTACTGAAAAGTTGTGGCAAAGTGCTGAAAAGTAGTGGCAAAGTACTGAAAAGTGTTGCAAAGTACTGAAAATTTGTGGCAAAGTGCTGAAAAGTAGTGGCAAAGTACTGAAAGGTTGTGGCAAAGTACTTAAAGGCAGTGGCGAAGTGCTGAAAAGTAGTGGCAAAGTACTGACAAGTTGTGGCAAAATACTGAAAATCAGTGGCAATGTACTGAAAAGTGTGGAAAAGTACTGAAAAGTTGTGGCAAAGTCGTGGCAAAGTACTGAAAAGTGTGGCAAAGTACTGAAAAGTTGTGGCAACGTGCTGAAAAGTAGAGGCAAAATACTGAAAAGTGTGGCAAAGTACTGAAAAGTTGTGGCAAAGTGCTGAAAAGTGGTGGCAAAGTACTGAAAAGTAGTGGCAAAGTGCTGAAAAGTGTGGCAAAGTACTGAAAAGTTGTGGCAAAGTGCTGAAAAGTAGTGGCAAAGTACTGAAAAGCAGTGGCAAAATACTGAAAAGTGAGGCAAAGTACTGAAAAATTGTGGCAAAGTACTGAAAAGTGTGGCAAAGTACAGAAAAGTTGTGACAAAGTGCTGAAAAGTAGTGGCAAATACTAAAAAGTAGTGGCAAAGTGCTGAAAAGTGTGGCAAAGAACTGACAAGTTGTGGCAAAGTGCTGAAAAGTAGTGGCAAAGTAGTGAAAAGCAGTGACAAAGTGTTGAAAAGTGTGGCAAAGTGATGACAAGTAGTGGCAAAGTACTGAAAAGTTGTGGCAAAGTGCTGAAAAGTAGTGGCAAAGTACTGACAAGTGTTGCAAAGTACTGAAAAGTTGTGGCAAAGTGCTGAAAAGTAGTGGCAAAGTACTGAAAAGTTGTGGCAAAGTACTGAAAGGCAGTGGCGAAGTGCTGAAAAGTAGTGGCAAAGTACTGAAAAGTGTGGAAAAGTACAGAAAAGTTGTGGCAAAGTCGTGGCAAAGTACTGAAAAGTGTGGCAAAGTACTGAAAAGTTGTGGCAAAGTGCTGAATAGTAGAGGCAAAATACTGAAAAGTGTGGCAAAGTACTGAAAAGTTGTGGCAAAGTGCTGAAAAGTAGTGGCAAAGTACTGAAAAGTATTGGCAAAGTGCTGAAAAGTGTGGCAAAGTACTGAAAAGTTGTGACAAAGTGCTGAAAAGTAGTGGCAAAGTACTGAAAAGCAGTGGCAAATTACTGAAAAGTGAGGCAAAGTACTGAAAAGTTGAGGCAAAGTTCTGAAAAGTGTGGCAAAGTAAAGAAAAGTTGTGACAAAGTGCTGAAAAGTAGTGGCAAAGTACTGAAAAGTAGTGGCAAAGTGCTGAAAAGTGTGGCAAAGTACTGACAAGTTGTGGCAAAGTCGTGGCAAAGTACAGAAAAGCGTGGCAAAGTACAGAAAAGTTGTGGCAAAGTGCTGAAAAGTAGTGGCAAAGTACTGAAAAGTGTGGCAATGTACTGAAAAGTTGTGGCAAAGTCGTGGCAAAGTACTGAAAAGTGTGGCAAAGTACTGAAAAGTTGTGGCAAAGTGCTGAAAATTAGAGGCAAAATACTGAAAAGTGTGGCAAAGTACTGAAAAGTTGTGGCAAAGTACTGAAAAGTAGTGGCAAAGTGCTGAAAAGTGTGGCAAAGTACTGAAAAGTTGTGGCAAAGTGCTGAAAAGTAGTGGCAAAGTACTGAAAAGCAGTGGCAAAATACTGAAAAGTGAGGCAAAGTACTGAAAAGTTGTGGCAAAGTACTGAAAAGTGTGGCAAAGTACAGAAAAGTTGTGACAAAGTGCTGAAAAGTAGTGGCAAAGTACTGAAAAGTAGTGACAAAGTACTGAAAAGTGTGGCAAAGTACTGAAAAGTTGTGGCAAAGTACTGAAAAGTTTTGGCAAAGTGCTGAAAAGTAGTGGCAAAGTACTGAAAAGTGTGGCAAAGTACTGAAAAGTTGTGGCAAAGTGCTGAAAAGTAGAGGCAAAGTACTGAAAGTGTGGCAAAGTACTGACAAATTGTGGCAAAGTGCTGAAAAGTGTGGCAAAGTACTGAAAAGTAGTGGCAAAGTACTAAAAAGTGTGGCAACGTCCTGAAAAGTGTGGCCAAGTACTGAAAAGTTGTGGCAAAGTGCTGAAAAGTAGTGGCAAAGTACTGAAAAGCAGTGACAAAGTGTTGAAAAGTGTGGCAAAGTGATGAAAAGCAGTGGCAAAGTACTGAAAAGTTGTGGCAAAGTGCTGAAAAGTAGTGGCAAAGTACTGAAAAGTGTTGCAAAGTACTGAAAAGTTGTGGCAAAGTGCTGAAAAGTAGTGGCAAAGTACTGAAAGGTTGTGGCAAAGTACTGAAAGGCAGTGGCGAAGTGCTGAAAAGTAGTGGCAAAGTACTGACAAGTAGTGGCAAAGTGCTGTAAAGTGTGGCAAAGTACTGACAAGTTGTGGCAAAGTCGTGGCAAAGTACAGAAAAGCGTGGCAAAGTACAGAAAAGTTTTGTCAAAATGCTGAAAAGTAGTGGCAAAGTACTGAAAAGTGTAGCAAAGTACTGAAAAGTTGTGGCAAAGTGCTGAAAAGCCTTGACAAAGTACTGAAAAGTGTGGCAAAGTACTGAAAAGTTGTGGCAAAATGCTGAAAAGTAGTGGCAAAGTACTGGAAAGTAGTGGCAAAGTGCTGAAAAGTGTGGCAAAGTACTGAAAAGTTGTGGCAAAGTACTGAAAAAGTGTGGCAAAGTACTGGAAAGTTGTGGCAAAGTACTGAAAAGCAGTGACAAAGTACTGAAAAGTGTGGCAAAGTACTGAAAAGTTGTGGCAAAGTACTGAAAAGCAGTGACAAAGTACTGAAAAGTGTGGCAAAGTGCTGAAAAGTAGTGGCAAAGTACTGAAAAGTGTGGCAAAGTACTGAAAAGTTGTGGCAAAGTGCTGAAAAGTAGAGGCAAAGTACTGAAAAGTGTGGCAAAGTACTGACAAGTTGTGGCAAAGTGCTGAAAAGTGTGGCAAAGTACTGAAAAGTAGTGGCAAAGTACTAAAAAGTGTGGCAACGTCCTGAAAAGTGTGGCCAAGTACTGAAAAGTTGTGGCAAAGTGCTGAAAAGTAGTGGCAAAGTACTGAAAAGCAGTGACAAAGTGTTGAAAAGTGTGGCAAAGTGATGAAAAGTAGTGGCAAAGTACTGAAAAGTTGTGGCAAAGTGCTGAAAAGTAGTGGCAAAATACTGAAAAGTAGTGGCAAAGTGCTGAAAAGTGTGGCAAAGTAATGTAAAGTTGTGGCAAATGATGAAAATTAGTGGCAGTATACTGAAAAGTGTGGCAAAGTACTGAAAAGTCGTGGCAAAGTCGTGGCAAAGTACTGAAAAGTGTGGCAAAGTACTGAAAAGTTGTGGCAAAGTGCTGAAAAGTAGAGGCAAAATACTGAAAAGTGTGGCAAAGTACTGAAAAGTTGTGGCAAAGTACTGAAAAGTAGTGGCAAAGTTCTGAAAAGTGTGGCAAAGTACTGAAAAGCAGTGGCAAAGTGCTGAAAATTGTGGCAAAGTACTGTAAAGTTGTGGCAAAGTGCTGAAAATTAGTGTCAAAGTACTGAAAAGCAGTGGCAAAGTACTGAAAAGTTGTGGCAAAGTGGTGAAAAGTGTGGCAAAGTACTGCAAAGTCGTAGCAAAGTACTGAAAAGTGTGGCAAAGTGCTGAAAAGTAGTGGCAAAGTACTGAAAAGTGTGGCAAAGTACTGGAAACTTGTGGCAAAGTGCTGAAAAGTAATGGCAAAGTGCTGAAAATTGTGGCAAAGTACTGTAAAGTTGTGGCAAAGTGCTGAAAATTAGTGTCAAAGTACTGAAAAGCAGTGGCAAAGTACTGAAAAGTGTGGCAAAGTAGTGAACAGTTGTGGCAAAGTCTTGGCAAAGTACTGAAAAGTGTGGTAAAGTACTGAAAAGTTGTGGCAAAGTCGTGGCAAAGTACTGAAAAGTGTGGCAAAGTACTGAAACGTTGTGGCAAAGTGCTGAAAAGTTGTGGCAAAGTACTGAAAAGTTGTGGCAAAATACTGAAAATCAGTGGCAATGTACTGAAAAGTGTGGAAAAGTACTGAAAAGTTGTGGCAAAGTCGTGGCAAAGTACTGAAAAGTGTGGCAAAGTACTGAAAAGTTGTGGCAAAGTGCTGAAAATTAGAGGCAAAATACTGAAAAGTGTGGCAAAGTACTGAAAAGTTGTGGCAAAGTGCTGAAAAGTGGTGGCAAAGTACTGAAAAGTAGTGGCAAAGTGCTGAAAAGTGTGGCAAAGTAATGAAAAGTTGTGGCAAAGTGCTGAAAAGTAGTGGCAAAGTACTGAAAAGCAGTGGCAAAATACTGAAAAGTGAGGCAAAGTACTGAAAAATTGTGGCAAAGTACTGAAAAGTGTGGCAAAGTACAGAAAAGTTGTGACAAAGTGCTGAAAAGTAGTGGCAAATACTGAAAAGTAGTGGCAAAGTGCTGAAAAGTGTGGCAAAGTACTGACAAGTTGAGGCAAAGTGCTGAAAAGTAGTGGCAAAGTACTGAAAAGCAGTGACAAAGTGTTGAAAAGTGTGGCAAAGTGATGACAAGTAGTGGCAAAGTACTGAAAAGTTGTGGCAAAGTGCTGAAAAGTAGTGGCAAAGTACTGAAAAGTGTTGCAAAGTACTGAAAAGTTGTGGCAAAGTGCTGAAAAGTAGTGGCAAAGTACTGAAAAGTTGTGGCAAAGTACTGAAAGGCAGTGGCGAAGTGCTGAAAAGTAGTGGCAAAGTACTGAAAAGTGTGGAAAAGTACTGAAAAGTTGTGGCAAAGTCGTGGCAAAGTACTGAAAAGTGTGGCAAAGTACTGAAAAGTTGTGGCAAAGTGCTGAATAGTAGAGGCAAAATAATGAAAAGTGTGGCAAAGTACTGAAAAGTTGTGGCAAAGTGCTGAAAAGTAGTGGCAAAGTACTGAAAAGTATTGGCAAAGTGCTGAAAAGTGTGGCAAAGTACTGAAAAGTTGTGACAAAGTGCTGAAAAGTAGTGGCAAAGTACTGAAAAGCAGTGGCAAATTACTGAAAAGTGAGGCAAAGTACTGAAAAGTTGTGGCAAAGTACTGAAAAGTGTGGCAAAGTAAAGAAAAGTTGTGACAAAGTGCTGAAAAGTAGTGGCAAAGTACTGAAAAGTAGTGGCAAAGTGCTGAAAAGTGTGGCAAAGTACTGACAAGTTGTGGCAAAGTCGTGGCAAAGTACAGAAAAGCGTGGCAAAGTACAGAAAAGTTGTGGCAAAGTGCTGAAAAGTAGTGGCAAAGTACTGAAAAGTGTGGCAATGTACTGAAAAGTTGTGGCAAAGTCGTGGCAAAGTGCTGAAAAGAAGTGGCAAAGTATTGAAAAGTAGGGGCAAAGTGCTGAAAAGTGTGGCAAAGTCGTGGAAAAGTACTGAAAAGTGTGGCAAAGTACTGAAAAGTGTGGCAAAGTACTGAAAAGTTGTGGCAAAGTCGTGGCAAAGTACTGAAAAGTGTGGCAAAGTACTGAAAAGTTGTAGCAAAGTTCTGAAAAAGTAGTGGCAAAGTACTGAAAGGTAGTGGCCAAGTGATGAAAAGTGTGACAAAGTACTGAAAAGTTGTGGCAAAGTGCTGAAAAGTAGTGGCAAAGTACTGAAATGTGTGGCAAAGTACTGAAAAGTTGTGGCAAAGTCATGGCAAAGTAATGAAATGTTGTGGCAATGTGCTGAAAAGTGTGGCAAAGTACTGAAAAGTTGTGGCAAAGTCGTGGCAAAGTACTGAAAAGTGTGGCAAAGTACTGAAAAGTTGTAGCAAAGTTCTGAAAAGTAGTGGCAAAGTACTGAAAAATAGTGGCAAAGTGCTGAAAAGTGTGGCAAAGTACTGAAAAGTTGTGGCAAAGTGCTGAAAAGTAGTGGCAAAGTACTGAAAAGCAGTGGCAAAGTACTGAAAAGTTGTGGCAAAGTATTGAAAAGTAGTGGCAAAGTGCTGAAATGTCTGGCAAAGTGCTGAAAAGTAGTGGCAAAGTACTGAAACGTGTGGCAAAGTAATGAAAAGTGAGGCAATGTATTGAAAAGTTGTGGCAAAGTCGTGGCAAAGTACTGAAAAGTGTGGCATAGTACTGAAAAGTTGTGGCAAAGTCATGGCAAAGTAATGAAATGTTGTGGCAATTTGCTGAAAAGTGTGGCAAAGTACTGAAAAGTTGTGGCAAAGTCGTGGAAAAGTACTGAAAAGTGTGGCAAAGTACTGAAAAGTGTGGCAAAGTACTGAAAAATTGTGGCAAAGTCGTGGCAAAGTACTGAAAATTGTGGCAAAGTACTGAAAAGTTGTGGCAAAGTTCTGAAAAGTAGTGGCAAAGTGATGAAAATTGGGGCAAAGTACTGAAAAGTTGTAGCAATGTGCTGAAAAGTAGTGGCAAAGTACTGAAAAGCAATGGCAAAGTAATGAAAAGTGAGGCAATGTATTGAAAAGTTGTGGCAAAGTCGTGGCAAAGTACTGAAAAGTGTGGCAAAGTACTGAAAAGTTTTGTCAAAATGCTGAAAAGTAGTGGCAAAGTACTGAAAAGTGTAGCAAAGTACTGAAAAGTTGTGGCAAAGTGCTGAAAAGCCTTGACAAAGTACTGAAAAGTGTGGCAAAGTACTGAAAAGTTGTGGCAAAGTGCTGAAAAGTAGTGGCAAAGTACTGAAAAGTAGTGGCAAAGTGCTGAAAAGTGTGGCAAAGTACTGAAAAGTTGTGGCAAAGTGGTGAAATATAGTGGCAAAGTACTGAAAAATTGTGGCAAAGTACTGCAATTCAGTGGCGAAGTGCTGAAAAGTAATGGCAAAGTACTGAAAAAGTGTGGCAAAGTACTGAAAAGTTGTGGCAAAGTACTGAAAAGCAGTGACAAAGTACTAAAAAGTGTGGCAAAGTACTGAAAAGTTGTGGCAAAGTACTGAAAAGTTTTGGCAAAGTGCTGAAAAGTAGTGGCAAAGTACTGAAAAGTGTGGCAAAGTACTGAAAAGTTGTGGCAAAGTGCTGAAAAGTAGAGGCAAAGTACTGAAAAGTGTGGCAAAGTACTGACAAGTTGTGGCAAAGTGCTGAAAAGTGTGGCAAAGTACTGAAAAGTAGTGGCAAAGTACTAAAAAGTGTGGCAACGTCCTGAAAAGTGTGGCCAAGTACTGAAAAGTTGTGGCAAAGTGCTGAAAAGTAGTGGCAAAGTACTGAAAAGCAGTGACAAAGTGTTGAAAAGTGTGGCAAAGTGATGAAAAGTAGTGGCAAAGTACTGAAAAGTTGTGGCAAAGTCGTGGAAAAGTACTGAAAAGTGTGGCAAAGTACTAACAAGTATTGGCAAAGTGCTGAAAAGTGTGGCAAAGTACTGAAAAGTTGTGGCAAAGTACTGAGAGGCGGTGGCGAAGTGCGGAAAAGTAGTGGCAAAGTACTGAAAAAGTGTGGCAAAGTAATGAAAAGTTGTGGCAAAGTGCTGACAAGTTGTGGCAAAGTACTGAAAATCAGTGGCAAAGTACTGAAAAGTGTGGAAAAGTACTGAAAAGTTGTGGCAATGTCGTGGCAAAGTACTGAAAAGTGTGGCAAAGTACTGAAAAGTTGTGGCAAAATGCTGAAAAGTAGAGGCAAATTACTGAAAAGTTTGGCAAAGTACTGAAAAGTTGTGGCAAAGTGCTGAACAGTAGTGGCAAAGTATTGAAAAATAGTGCAAAGTGCTGAAAAGTGTGGCAAAGTACTGAAAAGTTGTGGCAAAGTGCTGAAAAGTAGTGGCAAAGTACTGAAAAGCAGTGGCAAAGTACTGAAAATTTGTGGCAAAGTATTGAAAAGTAGTGGCAAAGTGCTGAAAAGTGTGGCAAAGTGCTGAAAAGTAGCGGCAAAGTACTGAAAAGTGTGGCAAAGTACTGAAAAGTTGCGGCAAAGTCGTGGCAAAGTGCTGAAAAGAAGTGGCAAAGTACTGAAAAGTAGTGTCAAAGTGTTGAAAAGTGTGGCAAAGTACTGAAAAGTTGTGGCAAAGTGCTGAAAATTAGTGGCAAAGTACTGAAAAGCAGTTGCAAAGTACTGAAAAGGGTGGCAAAGTACTGCAAAGTTGTGCGAAAGTCGTGGCAAAGTACTGAAAAGTGTGGCAAATTACAGAAAAGTTGAGGCAAAGTGCTGAAAAGTGTGGCAAAGTACTGAAAGTTGTGGCAAAGTGCTGAAAATTAGTGGCAAAGACTGAAAAGCAGTTGCAATGTAGTGAAAAGGGTGGCAAAATACTGAAATGTGTGGCAAAGTACTGAAAAGTTGTGGCAAAGTTATGGCAAAGTACTGAAATGTTGTGGCAATGTGCTGAAAAGTGTGGCAAAGTACTGAAAAGTTGTGGCAAAGTCGTGGAAAAGTACTGAAAAGTGTGGCAAAGTACTAACAAGTAGTGGCAAAGTGCTGAAAAGTAGAGGCAAAATACTGAAAAGTGTGGCAAAGTACTGAAAAGTTGTGGCAAAGTACTGAAAAGTTGTGGCAAAGTACTGAAAAGTAGTGGCAAAGTGCTGAAAAGTGTGGCAAAGTACTGAAAAGTTGTGGCAAAGTGCTGAAAAGTAGTGGCAAAGTACTGAAAAGCAGTGGCAAAATACTGAAAAGTGAGGCAAAGTACTGAAAAGTTGTGGCAAAGTACTGAAAAGTGTGGAAAGTACAGAAAAGTTGTGACAAAGTGCTGAAAAGTAGTGGAAAAGTACTGAAAAGTAGTGGCAAAGTGCTGAAAAGTGTGGCAAAGTACTGACAAGTTGTGGCAAAGTCGTGGCAAAGTACAGAAAAGCGTGGCAAAGTACAGAAAAGTTTTGTCAAAATGCTGAAAAGTAGTGGCAAAGTACTGAAAAGTGTAGCAAAGTACTGAAAAGTTGTGGCAAAGTGCTGAAAAGCCTTGACAAAGTACTGAAAAGTGTGGCAAAGTACTGAAAAGTTGTGGCAAAGGGCTGAAAAGTAGTGGCAAAGTACTGGAAAGTAGTGGCAAAGTGCTGAAAAGTGTGGCAAAGTACTGAAAAGTTGTGGCAAAGTACTGAAAAAGTGTGGCAAAGTACTGAAAAGTTGTGGCAAAGTACTGAAAAGCAGTGACAAAGTTCTGAAAAGTGTGGCAAAGTACTGAAAAGTTGTGGCAAAGTACTGAAAAGCAGTGACAAAGTACTGAAAAGTGTGGCAAAGTGCTGAAAAGTAGTGGCAAAGTACTGAAAAGTGTGGCAAAGTACTGAAAAGTTGTGGCAAAGTGCTGAAAAGTAGAGGCAAAGTACTGAAAAGTGTGGCAAAGTACTGACAAGTTGTGGCAAAGTGCTGAAAAGTGTGGCAAAGTACTGAAAAGTAGTGGCAAAGTACTAAAAAGTGTGGCAACGTCCTAAAAAGTGTGGCCAAGTAATGAAAAGTTGTGGCAAAGTGCTGAAAAGTAGTGGCAAAGTACTGAAAAGCAGTGACAAAGTGTTGAAAAGTGTGGCAAAGTGATGAAAAGTAGTGGCAAAGTACTGAAAAGTTGTGGCAAAGTGCTGAAAAGTAGTGGCAAAGTACTGAAAAGTGTTGCAAAGTACTGAAAAGTTGTGGCAAAGTGCTGAAAAGTAGTGGCAAAGTACTGAAAGGTTGTGGCAAAGTACTGAAAGGCAGTGGCGAAGTGCTGAAAAGTAGTGGCAAAGTACTGACAAGTTGTGGCAAAATACTGAAAATCAGTGGCAATGTACTGAAAAGTGTGGAAAAGTACTGAAAAGTTGTGGCAAAGTCGTGGCAAAGTACTGAAAAGTGTGGCAAAGTACTGAAAAGTTGTGGCAAAGTGCTGAAAATTAGAGGCAAAATACTGAAAAGTGTGGCAAAGTACTGAAAAGTTGTGGCAAAGTGCTGAAAAGTGGTGGCAAAGTACTGAAAAGTAGTGGCAAAGTGCTGAAAAGTGTGGCAAAGTAATGAAAAGTTGTGGCAAAGTGCTGAAAAGTAGTGGCAAAGTACTGAAAAGCAGTGGCAAAATACTGAAAATTGAGGCAAAGTACTGAAAAATTGTGGCAAAGTACTGAAAAGTGTGGCAAAGTACAGAAAAGTTGTGACAAAGTGCTGAAAAGTAGTGGCAAATACTGAAAAGTAGTGGCAAAGTGCTGAAAAGTGTGGCAAAGTACTGACAAGTTGAGGCAAAGTGCTGAAAAGTAGTGGCAAAGTACTGAAAAGCAGTGACAAAGTGCTGAAAGGCAGTGGCGAAGTGCTGAAAAGTAGTGGCAAAGTACTGAAAAGTGTTGCAAAGTACTGAAAAGTTGTGGCAAAGTGCTGAAAAGTAGTGGCAAAGTACTGAAAAGTTGTGGCAAAGTACTGAAAGGCAGTGGCGAAGTGCTGAAAAGTAGTGGCAAAGTACTGAAAAGTGTGGAAAAGTACTGAAAAGTTGTGGCAAAGTCGTGGCAAAGTACTGAAAAGTGTGGCAAAGTACTGAAAAGTTGTGGCAAAGTGCTGAATAGTAGAGGCAAAATAATGAAAAGTGTGGCAAAGTACTGAAAAGTTGTGGCAAAGTGCTGAAAAGTAGTGGCAAAGTACTGAAAAGTATTGGCAAAGTGCTGAAAAGTGTGGCAAAGTACTGAAAAGTTGTGACAAAGTGCTGAAAAGTAGTGGCAAAGTACTGAAAAGCAGTGGCAAATTACTGAAAAGTGAGGCAAAGTACTGAAAAGTTGTGGCAAAGTACTGAAAAGTGTGGCAAAGTAAAGAAAAGTTGTGACAAAGTGCTGAAAAGTAGTGGCAAAGTACTGAAAAGTAGTGGCAAAGTGCTGAAAAGTGTGGCAAAGTACTGACAAGTTGTGGCAAAGTCGTGGCAAAGTACAGAAAAGCGTGGCAAAGTACAGAAAAGTTGTGGCAAAGTGCTGAAAAGTAGTGGCAAAGTACTGAAAAGTGTGGCAATGTACTGAAAAGTTGTGGCAAAGTCGTGGCAAAGTGCTGAAAAGAAGTGGCAAAGTATTGAAAAGTAGGGGCAAAGTGCTGAAAAGTGTGGCAAAGTCGTGGAAAAGTACTGAAAAGTGTGGCAAAGTACTGAAAAGTGTGGCAAAGTACTGAAAAGTTGTGGCAAAGTCGTGGCAAAGTACTGAAAAGTGTGGCAAAGTACTGAAAAGTTGTAGCAAAGTTCTGAAAAGTAGTGGCAAAGTACTGAAAGGTAGTGGCCAAGTGATGAAAAGTGTGACAAAGTACTGAAAAGTTGTGGCAAAGTGCTGAAAAGTAGTGGCAAAGTACTGAAATGTGTGGCAAAGTACTGAAAAGTTGTGGCAAAGTCATGGCAAAGTAATGAAATGTTGTGGCAATGTGCTGAAAAGTGTGGCAAAGTACTGAAAAGTTGTGGCAAAGTCGTGGAAAAGTACTGAAAAGTGTGGCAAAGTAATGAAAAGTAGTGGCAAAGTGCTGAAAAGTGTGGCAAAGTACTGAAAAGTTGTGGCAAAGTGCTGAAAAGTAGTAGCAAAGTACTGAAAAGTTGTGGCAAAGTACTGAGAGGCGGGTGGCGAAGTGCGGAAAAGTAGTGGCAAAGTACTGAAAAAGTGTGGCAAAGTACTGAAAAGTTGTGGCAAAGTGCTGACAAGTTGTGGCAAAGTACTGAAAAGTTGTGGCAAAGTACTGAAAGGCAGTGGCGAAGTGCTGAAAAGTAGTGGCAAAGTACTGAAAAGTGTGGAAAAGTACTGAAAAGTTGTGGCAAAGTCGTGGCAAAGTACTGAAAAGTGTGGCAAAGTACTGAAAAGTTGTGGCAAAGTGCTGAATAGTAGAGGCAAAATAATGAAAAGTGTGGCAAAGTACTGAAAAGTTGTGGCAAAGTGCTGAAAAGTAGTGGCAAAGTACTGAAAAGTATTGGCAAAGTGCTGAAAAGTGTGGCAAAGTACTGAAAAGTTGTGACAAAGTGCTGAAAAGTAGTGGCAAAGTACTGAAAAGCAGTGGCAAATTACTGAAAAGTGAGGCAAAGTACTGAAAAGTTGTGGCAAAGTACTGAAAAGTGTGGCAAAGTAAAGAAAAGTTGTGACAAAGTGCTGAAAAGTAGTGGCAAAGTACTGAAAAGTAGTGGCAAAGTGCTGAAAAGTGTGGCAAAGTACTGACAAGTTGTGGCAAAGTCGTGGCAAAGTACAGAAAAGCGTGGCAAAGTACAGAAAAGTTGTGGCAAAGTGCTGAAAAGTAGTGGCAAAGTACTGAAAAGTGTGGCAATGTACTGAAAAGTTGTGGCAAAGTCGTGGCAAAGTGCTGAAAAGAAGTGGCAAAGTATTGAAAAGTAGGGGCAAAGTGCTGAAAAGTGTGGCAAAGTCGTGGAAAAGTACTGAAAAGTGTGGCAAAGTACTGAAAAGTGTGGCAAAGTACTGAAAAGTTGTGGCAAAGTCGTGGCAAAGTACTGAAAAGTGTGGCAAAGTACTGAAAAGTTGTAGCAAAGTTCTGAAAAGTAGTGGCAAAGTACTGAAAGGTAGTGGCCAAGTGATGAAAAGTGTGACAAAGTACTGAAAAGTTGTGGCAAAGTGCTGAAAAGTAGTGGCAAAGTACTGAAATGTGTGGCAAAGTACTGAAAAGTTGTGGCAAAGTCATGGCAAAGTAATGAAATGTTGTGGCAATGTGCTGAAAAGTGTGGCAAAGTACTGAAAAGTTGTGGCAAAGTCGTGGAAAAGTACTGAAAAGTGTGGCAAAGTAATGAAAAGTAGTGGCAAAGTGCTGAAAAGTGTGGCAAAGTACTGAAAAGTTGTGGCAAAGTGCTGAAAAGTAGTAGCAAAGTACTGAAAAGTTGTGGCAAAGTACTGAGAGGCGGTGGCGAAGTGCGGAAAAGTAGTGGCAAAGTACTGAAAAAGTGTGGCAAAGTACTGAAAAGTTGTGGCAAAGTGCTGACAAGTTGTGGCAAAGTACTGAAATTCAGTGGCAAAGTACTGAAAAGTGTGGCAAAGTACTGAAAAGTTGTGGCAAAGTCGTGGCAAAGTACTGAAAAGTGTGGCAAAGTACTGAAAAGTTTTGTCAAAATGCTGAAAAGTAGTGGCAAAGTACTGAAAAGTGTGGCAAAGTACTGAAAAGTTGTGGCAAAGTGCTGAAAAGCTGTGGCAAAGTACTGAAACGTGTGGCAAAGTACTGAAAAGTTGTGACAAAGTGCTGAAAAGTAGTGGCAAAGTACTGAAAAGTGTGGCAAAGTACTGAAAAGTTGTGGCAAAGTGCTGAAAAGCTGTGGCAAAGTACTGAAACGTGTGGCAAAGTACTGAAAAGTTGTGACAAAGTGCTGAAAAGTAGTGGCAAAGTACTGAAAAGCAGTGGCAAATTACTGAAAAGTGAGGCAAAGTACTGAAAAGTTGTGGCAAAGTACTGAAAAGTGTGGCAAAGTAAAGAAAAGTTGTGACAAAGTGCTGAAAAGTAGTGGCAAAGTACTGAAAAGTAGTGGCAAAGTGCTGAAAAGTGTGGCAAAGTACTGACAAGTTGTGGCAAAGTCGTGGCAAAGTACAGAAAAGCGTGGCAAAGTACAGAAAAGTTGTGGCAAAGTGCTGAAAAGTAGTGGCAAAGTACTGAAAAGTGTGGCAATGTACTGAAAAGTTGTGGCAAAGTCGTGGCAAAGTGCTGAAAAGAAGTGGCAAAGTATTGAAAAGTAGGGGCAAAGTGCTGAAAAGTGTGGCAAAGTCGTGGAAAAGTACTGAAAAGTGTGGCAAAGTACTGAAAAGTGTGGCAAAGTACTGAAAAGTTGTGGCAAAGTCGTGGCAAAGTACTGAAAAGTGTGGCAAAGTACTGAAAAGTTGTAGCAAAGTTCTGAAAAGTAGTGGCAAAGTACTGAAAGGTAGTGGCCAAGTGATGAAAAGTGTGGCAAAGTACTGAAAAGTTGTGGCAAAGTGCTGAAAAGTAGTGACAAAGTACTGAAATGTGTGGCAAAGTACTGAAAAGTTGTGGCAAAGTCATGGCAAAGTAATGAAATGTTGTGGCAATGTGCTGAAAAGTGTGGCAAAGTACTGAAAAGTTGTGGCAAAGTCGTGGAAAAGTACTGAAAAGTGTGGCAAAGTAATGAAAAGTAGTGGCAAAGTGCTGAAAAGTGTGGCAAAGTACTGAAAAGTTGTGGCAAAGTGCTGAAAAGTAGTAGCAAAGTACTGAAAAGTTGTGGCAAAGTACTGAGAGGCGGTGGCGAAGTGCGGAAAAGTAGTGGCAAAGTACTGAAAAAGTGTGGCAAAGTACTGAAAAGTTGTGGCAAAGTGCTGACAAGTTGTGGCAAAGTACTGAAATTCAATGGCAAAGTACTGAAAAGTTGTGGCAAAGTCGTAGCAAAGTACTGAAAAGTGTGGCAAAGTACTGAAAAGTTTTGTCAAAATGCTGAAAAGTAGTGGCAAAGTACTGAAAAGTGTGGCAAAGTACTGAAAAGTTGTGGCAAAGTGCTGAAAAGCTGTGGCAAAGTACTGAAACGTGTGGCAAAGTACTGAAAAGTTGTGACAAAGTGCTGAAAAGTAGTGGCAAAGTAGTGAAAAGTTGTGGCAAAATACTGAAAGGCAGTGGCGAAGTGCTGAAAAGTAGTGGCAAAGTACTGAAAAAGTGTGGCAAAGTACTGAAAAGTTGTGGCAAAGTACTGAAAAGTTGTGGCAAAGTACTGAAAAGCAGTGGCAAAGTGCTGAAAAGTGTGGCAAAGTACTGAAAAGTTGTGGCAAAGTCGTGGCAAAGTACTGAAAAGTGTGGCAAAGTACTGAAAAGTTTTGGCAAAGTGCTGAAAAGTAGACTAAAGTACTGAAAAGTGTGGCAAAGTACTGAAAAGTTGCGGCAAAGTGCTGAAAAGTAGTGGCAAAGTACTGAAAAATAGTGGCAAATTGCTGACAAGTGTGGCAAAGTACTGAAAAGTTGTGGCAAAGTGCTGAAAAGTAGTGGCAAAGTACTGAAAAGTGTGGCAAAGTCCTGAAAAGTGTGGCAAAGTACTGAAAAGCAGTGGCAAAGTGTTGAAAAGTGTAGCAAAGTGATGAAAAGTAGTAGCAAAGTAATGAAAAGTTGTGGCAAAGTGCTGAAAAGTAGTGGCAAATTACTGAAAAGTTGCGGCAAAGTGCTGAAAAGTAGTGGCAAAGTATTGAAAAGTAGTGGCAAAGTGCTGAAAAGTGTGGCAAAGTACTGAAAAGTTGTGGCAAAGTCGTAGCAAAGTACTGAAAAGCGTGGCAAAGTACAGAAAAGTTGTGGCAAAGTGCCGAAAAGTAGTGGCAAAGTACTGAAAAGTAGTGGCAAAGTGCTGAAAAGTAGTGGCAAAGTACTGAAAAGTAGTGGCAAATTGCTGACAAGTGTGGCAAAGTACTGAAAAGTTGTGGCAAAGTCGTGGCAAAGTACTGAAAAACATGGCACAGTACAGAAAAGTTGTGGCAAAGTGCCGAAAAGTTGTGGCAAAGTGCTGAAAAGTAGTGGCAAAGTACTGAAAAGTTGCGGCAAAGTGCTGAAAAGTAGTGGCAAAGTATTGAAAAGTAGTGGCAAAGTGCTGAAAAGTGTGGGAAAGTACTGAAAAGTTGTGGCAAAGTCGTGGCAAAGTACTGAAAAGCGTGGCAAAGTACAGAAAAGTTGTGGCAAAGTGCCGAAAAGTAGTGGCAAAGTACTGAAAAGTTGCGGCAAAGTGCTGAAAAGTAGTGGCAAAGTACTGAAAAGCAGTGGCAAAGTACTGAAAAGTGTGGCAAAGTACTGAAAAGTTTTGTCAAAATGCTGAAAAGTAGTGGCAAAGTACTGAAAAATGTGGCAAAGTACTGAAAAGTTGTGGCAAAGTGCTGAAAAGCTGTGGCAAAGTACTGAAACGTGTGGCAAAGTACTGAAAAGTTGTGACAAAGTGCTGAAAAGTAGTGGCAAAGTACTGAAAAGTGTGGCAAAGTACTGAAAAGTTGTGGCAAAGTGCTGAAAAGCTGTGGCAAAGTACTGAAACGTGTGGCAAAGTACTGAAAAGTTGTGACAAAGTGCTGAAAAGTAGTGGCAAAGTACTGAAAAGCAGTGGCAAATTACTGAAAAGTGAGGCAAAGTACTGAAAAGTTGTGGCAAAGTACTGAAAAGTGTGGCAAAGTAAAGAAAAGTTGTGACAAAGTGCTGAAAAGTAGTGGCAAAGTACTGAAAAGTAGTGGCAAAGTGCTGAAAAGTGTGGCAAAGTACTGACAAGTTTTGGCAACGTCGTGGCAAAGTACAGAAAAGCGTGGCAAAGTACAGAAAAGTTGTGGCAAAGTGCTGAAAAGTAGTGGCAAAGTACTGAAAAGTGTGGCAATGTACTGAAAAGTTGTGGCAAAGTCGTGGCAAAGTGCTGAAAAGAAGTGGCAAAGTATTGAAAAGTAGGGGCAAAGTGCTGAAAAGTGTGGCAAAGTCGTGGAAAAGTACTGAAAAGTGTGGCAAAGTACTGAAAAGTGTGGCAAAGTACTGAAAATTTGTGGCAAAGTCGTGGCAAAGTACTGAAAAGTGTGGCAAAGTACTGAAAAGTTGTAGCAAAGTTCTGAAAAGTAGTGGCAAAGTACTGAAAGGTAGTGGCCAAGTGATGAAAAGTGTGGCAAAGTACTGAAAAGTTGTGGCAAAGTGCTGAAAAGTAGTGGCAAAGTACTGAAATGTGTGGCAAAGTACTGAAAAGTTGTGGCAAAGTCATGGCAAAGTAATGAAATGTTGTGGCAATGTGCTGAAAAGTGTGGCAAAGTACTGAAAAGTTGTGGCAAAGTCGTGGAAAAGTACTGAAAAGTGTGGCAAAGTAATGAAAAGTAGTGGCAAAGTGCTGAAAAGTGTGGCAAAGTACTGAAAAGTTGTGGCAAAGTGCTGAAAAGTAGTAGCAAAGTACTGAAAAGTTGTGGCAAAGTACTGAGAGGCGGTGGCGAAGTGCGGAAAAGTAGTGGCAAAGTACTGAAAAAGTGTGGCAAAGTACTGAAAAGTTGTGGCAAAGTGCTGACAAGTTGTGGCAAAGTACTGAAATTCAGTGGCAAAGTACTGAAAAGTGTGGCAAAGTACTGAAAAGTTGTGGCAAAGTCGTGGCAAAGTACTGAAAAGTGTGGCAAAGTACTGAAAAGTTTTGTCAAAATGCTGAAAAGTAGTGGCAAAGTACTGAAAAGTGTGGCAAAGTACTGAAAAGTTGTGGCAAAGTGCTGAAAAGCTGTGGCAAAGTACTGAAACGTGTGGCAAAGTACTGAAAAGTTGTGACAAAGTGCTGAAAAGTAGTGGCAAAGTACTGAAAAGTTGTGGCAAAATACTGAAAGGCAGTGGCGAAGTGCTGAAAAGTAGTGGCAAAGTACTGAAAAAGTGTGGCAAAGTACTGAAAAGTTGTGGCAAAGTACTGAAAAGTTGTGGCAAAGTACTGAAAAGCAGTGGCAAAGTGCTGAAAAGTGTGGCAAAGTACTGAAAAGTTGTGGCAAAGTCGTGGCAAAGTACTGAAAAGTGTGGCAAAGTACTGAAAAGTTTTGGCAAAGTGCTGAAAAGTAGACTAAAGTACTGAAAAGTGTGGCAAAGTACTGAAAAGTTGCGGCAAAGTGCTGAAAAGTAGTGGCAAAGTACTGAAAAATAGTGGCAAATTGCTGACAAGTGTGGCAAAGTACTGAAAAGTTGTGGCAAAGTGCTGAAAAGTAGTGGCAAAGTACTGAAAAGTGTGGCAAAGTCCTGAAAAGTGTGGCAAAGTACTGAAAAGCAGTGGCAAAGTGTTGAAAAGTGTAGCAAAGTGATGAAAAGTAGTAGCAAAGTAAAGAAAAGTTGTGGCAAAGTGCTGAAAAGTAGTGGCAAATTACTGAAAAGTTGCGGCAAAGTGCTGAAAAGTAGTGGCAAAGTATTGAAAAGTAGTGGCAAAGTGCTGAAAAGTGTGGCAAAGTACTGAAAAGTTGTGGCAAAGTCGTAGCAAAGTAATGAAAAGCGTGGCAAAGTACAGAAAAGTTGTGGCAAAGTGCCGAAAAGTAGTGGCAAAGTACTGAAAAGTAGTGGCAAAGTGCTGAAAAGTAGTGGCAAAGTACTGAAAAGTAGTGGCAAATTGCTGACAAGTGTGGCAAAGTACTGAAAAGTTGTGGCAAAGTCGTGGCAAAGTACTGAAAAACATGGCACAGTACAGAAAAGTTGTGGCAAAGTGCCGAAAAGTTGTGGCAAAGTGCTGAAAAGTAGTGGCAAAGTACTGAAAAGTTGCGGCAAAGTGCTGAAAAGTAGTGGCAAAGTATTGAAAAGTAGTGGCAAAGTGCTGAAAAGTGTGGCAAAGTACTGAAAAGTTGTGGCAAAGTCGTGGCAAAGTACTGAAAAGCGTGGCAAAGTACAGAAAAGTTGTGGCAAAGTGCCGAAAAGTAGTGGCAAAGTACTGAAAAGTTGCGGCAAAGTGCTGAAAAGTAGTGGCAAAGTACTGAAAAGCAGTGGCAAAGTGTTGAAAAGTGTAGCAAAGTGATGAAAAGTAGTAGCAAAGTACTGAAAAGTTGTGGCAAAGTGCTGAAAAGTAGTGGCAAAGTACTGAAAAGTTGCGGCAAAGTGCTGAAAAGTAGTGGCAAAGTATTGAAAAGTAGTGGCAAAGTGCTGAAAAGTGTGGCAAAGTACTGAAAAGTTGTGGCAAAGTCGTAGCAAAGTACTGAAAAGCGTGGCAAAGTACAGAAAAGTTGTGGCAAAGTGCCGAAAAGTAGTGGCAAAGTACTGAAAAGTAGTGGCAAAGTGCTGAAAAGTAGTGGCAAAGTACTGAAAAGTAGTGGCAAATTGCTGACAAGTGTGGCAAAGTACTGAAAAGTTGTGGCAAAGTCGTGGCAAAGTACTGAAAAACATGGCAAAGTACAGAAAAGTTGTGGCAAAGTGCCGAAAAGTTGTGGCAAAGTGCTGAAAAGTAGTGGCAAAGTACTGAAAAGTTGCGGCAAAGTGCTGAAAAGTAGTGGCAAAGTATTGAAAAGTAGTGACAAAGTGCTGAAAAGTGTGGCAAAGTACTGAAAAGTTGTGGCAAAGTCGTGGCAAAGTACTGAAAAGCGTGGCAAAGTACAGAGAAGTTGTGGCAAAGTGCCGAAAAGTAGTGGCAAAGTACTGAAACGTGTGGCAAAGTACTGAAAAGTTGTGGCAAAGTCGCGGCAAAGTACTGAAAAGTGTGGCAAAGTACTGCAAAGTTGTGACAAAGTGCTGAAAAGTAGTGGCAAAGTACTGAAAAGTAGTGGCAAAGTGCTGAAAAGTGTGGCAAAGTACTGAAAAGTTGTGGCAAAGTCGTGGCAAAGTACTGAAAAGCGTGGCAAAGTTGTGGCACACTTTTCAGTACTTTGCCACGACTTTGCCACAACTTATCAGTACTTTGCCACACTTTTCAGTACTTTGCCACTACTTTGCCACAACTTTTCAGTAGTTTGCCACTACTTTTCATCACTTTCCACTACTTTTCAGCACGTTGCCACAACTTTTCAGTACTTTGCCACACTTTTCAGTACTTTGCCTCTACTTTTCAGCACTTGCCACAACTTTTCAGGACTTTGCCACACTTTTCAGTACTTTGCCACGACTTTGCCACACTTTTCAGCACTTCGCCACTGCCTTTCAGTACTTTGCCACAACTTTTCAGTACTTTGCCACTACTTTTCAGCACTTTGCCACAACTTTTCAGTAATTTGCCACACTTTTCAGCACTCTGCCACAAATTTTCAGTACTTGCAACACTTTTCAGCACTTTGCCACTACTTTTCAGTACTTTGCCACTACTTTTCAGCACTTTGCCACAACTTTTTAGTACATTGCCACACTTTTCAGCACTTTGCCACTACTTTTCAGTACTATGCCACTACTTTTTAGTACTTGGCCACACTTTTCAGGACATTGCCACACTTTGCAGTACTTTGCCAATACTTTTCAGCACTTTGCCACAACTTTTCTGTACTTTACCACACTTTTCAGTACTTTGCCACGACTTTGCCACAACTTTTCAGTACTTTGCCACACTTTTCAGTACTTTGCCACTACTTTGCCACAACTTTTTTTGTAGTTTGCCACTACTTTTCATCACTTTGCCACACTTTTCAACACTTTGCCACACTTTTCAGCACTTCGCCACTGCCTTTCAGTACTTTGCCACAACTTTTCAGTACTTTGCCACACTTTTCATTACTTTGCCTCTCCTTTTCAGCACTTGCCACAACTTTTCAGTACTTTGCCACACTTTTCAGTACTTTGCCACGACTTTGCCACAACTTTTCAGTACTTTGCCACACTTTTCAGCACTTCGCCACTGCCTTTCAGTACTTTGCCACAACTTTTCAGTACTTTGCCACTACTTTTCAGCACTTTGCCACAACTTTTCAGTAATTTGCCACACTTTTCAACACTCTGCCACAAATTTTCAGTACTTTGCCACTACTTTTCAGAACTTTGTCACAACTTTTCAGTACTTTGCCACACTTTTCAGTACTTTGCCACGACTTTGCCACAACTTTTCAGTACTTTGCCACACTTTTCAGTACTTTGCCACACTTTTCAGTACTTTACCACTACTTTTCAGCACTTTGCCACAACTTTTCAGTACTTTGCCACTACTTTTCAGCACTTTGCCACAACTTTTCAGTACTTGGCCACACTTTTCAGGACTTTGCCACACTTTACAGTACTTTGTCACTACTTTTCAGCACTTTGCCACAACTTTTCAGTACTTTGCCACACTTTTCAGCACTTAGCCACTACTTTTCAGCACTTTGCCACAACTTTTTAGTACTTTGCCACACTTTTCAGTACTTTGCCACGACTTTGCCACAACTTTTCAGTACTTTGCCACACTTTTCAGTACTTTGCCACTACTTTGCCACAACTTTTTAGTAGTTTGCCACTACTTTTCATCACTTTGCCACACTTTTCAACACTTTGCCACACTTTTCAGCACTTTGCCACTACTATTCAGTACTTTGCCAATACTTTTCAGCACATTGCCACAACTTTTCGGTACTTTGCCACACTTTTCATTACTTTGCCTCTCCTTTTCAGCACTTGAAACAACTTTTCAGTACTTTGCCACACTTTTCAGTACTTTGCCACGACTTTGCCACAACTTTTCAGTACTTTGCCACACTTTTCAGCACTTCGCCACTGCCTTTCAGTACTTTGCCACAACTTTTCAGTACTTTGCCACTACTTTTCAGCACTTTGCCACAACTTTTCAGTAATTTGCCACACTTTTCAACACTCTGCCACAAATTTTCAGTACTTTGCCACTACTTTTCAGAACTTTGTCACAACTTTTCAGTACTTTGCCACACTTTTCAGTACTTTGCCACGACTTTGCCACAACTTTTCAGTACTTTGCCACACTTTTCAGTACTTTGCCACACTTTTCAGTACTTTACCACTACTTTTCAGCACTTTGCCACAACTTTTCAGTACTTTGCCACTACTTTTCAGCACTTTGCCACAACTTTTCAGTACTTGGCCACACTTTTCAGGACTTTGCCACACTTTACAGTACTTTGTCACTACTTTTCAGCACTTTGCCACAACTTTTCAGTACTTTGCCACACTTTTCAGCACTTAGCCACTACTTTTCAGCACTTTGCCACAACTTTTTAGTACTTTGCCACACTTTTCAGTACTTTGCCTCTACTTTTCAGCACTTTGCCACAACTTGTCAGTACTTTGCCACACTGTTGAGTACTTTGCCACGACTTTGCCAAAACTTTTCAGTACTTTGCCACACATTTCATTACTTTGCCACTGCTTTTCAGTACTTTGCCACAACTTTTCAGCACTTTGCCACAACTTTTCAGTACTTTGCCTCTGCTTTCAGTACTTTGCCACAACTTTTCAGCACTTTGCCACAACTTTTCAGTACTTTGCCACACTTTTTCAGTACTTTGCCACTACTTTTCAGCACTTTGCCACAACTCTGTAGTACTTTGCCACACTTTTCAGTACTTTGCCACGACTTTGCCACAACTTTTCAGTACTTTGCCAGACTTTTCAGAACATTGCCACGACTTTGCCAGAACTTTGCAGTACTTGGCCACACTTATCAGGACTTTGCCACTGCTTTCTATACATTGCCACTACTTTTCAGCACTTTGCCACAACTTTTCAGTACTTTGCCACACTTTTCAGCACTTTGCCACTACTTTTCAGTACTTTGCCACTACTTTTCAGAACTTTGTCACAACTTTTCAGTACTTTGCCACACTTTTCAGTACTTTGCCACGACTTTGCCACAACTTTTCAGTACTTTGCCACACTTTTCAGTACTTTGCCACACTTTTCAGTACTTTACCACTACTTTTCACCACTTTGTCACAACTTTTCAGTACTTTGCCACTACTTTTCATCACTTTGCCACACTTTTCAACATTTTGCCACTGCTTTTCACTAATTTGCCACTACTTTTCAGCACTTTGCCACACTTTTCAATACTTTGTCACTACTTTTCAGCACTTTGCCACAACTTTTCAGTACTTTGCCACACTTTTCAGCACTTAGCCACTACTTTTCAGTACTTTGCCACTACTTTTCAGCACTTTGCCACAAGTTTTCAGTACTTTGCCACACTTTTCAGTACTTTGCCTCTACTTTTCAGCACTTTGCCACAACTTTTCAGTACTTTGCCACACTGTTGAGTACTTTGCCACGACTTTGCCACAACTTTTCAGTACTTTGCCACACATTTCATTACTTTGCCACTGCTTTTCAGTACTTTGCCACAACTTTTCAGCACTTTGCAACAACTTTTCATTACTTTGCCACACTTTTTCAGTACTTTGCCACTACTTTTCAGTACTTTGCCACTACTTTTCAGAACTTTGTCACAACTTTTCAGTACTTTGCCATACTTTTCAGTACTTTGCCACGACTTTGCCACAACTTTTCAGTACTTTGCCACACTTTTCAGTACTTTGCAACAACTTTTCAGTACTTTGCCACACTTTTTCAGTACTTTGCCACTACTTTTCAGTACTTTGCCACTACTTTTCACCACTTTGTCACAACTTTTCAGTACTTTGCCACTACTTTTCATCACTTTGCCACACTTTTCAACATTTTGCCACTGCTTTTCACTAATTTGCCACTACTTTTCAGCACTTTGCCGCAACTTTTCAGTACTTGGCCACACTTTTCAGGACTTTGCCACACTTTTCAATACTTTGTCACTACTTTTCAGCACTTTGCCACAACTTTTCAGTACTTTGCCACACTTTTCAGCACTTAGCCACTACTTTTCAGTACTTTGCCACTACTTTTCAGCACTTTGCCACAAGTTTTCAGTACTTTGCCACACTTTTCAGTACTTTGCCTCTACTTTTCAGCACTTTGCCACAACTTTTCAGTACTTTGCCACACTGTTGAGTACTTTTCCACGACTTTGCCACAACTTTTCAGTACTTTGCCACACATTTCATTACTTTGCCACTGACTTTCAGTACTTTGCCACAACTTTTCAGTACTTTGCCACAACTTTTCAGTACTTTGCCACAACTTTTCAGCACTTTGCCACAACTTTTCAGTACTTTGCCACTGCTTTTCAGTACTTTGCCACAACTTTTCAGCACTTTGCCACAACTTTTCATAACTTTGCCACACTTTTTCAGTACTTTGCCACTACTTTTCAGCACTTCGCCACTGCCTTTCAGTACGTTGCCACTACTTTTCAGTACTTTGCCACACTTTTCAGTACTTTTCCACGACTTTGCCACAACTTTTCATTACTTTGCACACTTTTCAGCACTTTGCCACTACTTTTCAGTACCTTGCACACTTTTCAGCACTTTGCCACTACTTTTCAGTACTTTGCCACTACTTTTCAGCACTTTGCCACGACTTTGCCACAACTTTTCAGTACTTTGCCACACTTTTCAGTACTTTGCCACTACTTTTCAGCACTTTGCCACAACTTTTATGTACTTTGACACGCTTTTCAGTACTTTGCAACGGCTTAGCCACAACTTTTCATACTTTGCCACAATTTTCAGCACTTTGCCACTACTTTTCAGTACTTTGCCACTACTTTTCAGCTCTTTGCCACAACTTTTCAGTAATTTGCCACTACTTTTCAGCACTTTGCCACAACTTTTTCAGTACTTGGCCACACTTTTCAGGACTTTGCCTCGACTTTGCCACAACTTTTCAGTACTTTGCCACACTTTTCAGTACTTTGCCACTAATTTGCCACAACTTTTCAGTAGTTTGCCACTACTTTTCATCACTTTGCCCACACTTTTCAACACTTTGCCACACTTTTCAGCACTTTGCCACTACTATTCAGTACTTTGCCACTACTTTTCAGTACGTTGCCACAACTTTTCAGTACTTTGCCACACTTTTCAGTACTTTGCCTCTACTTTTCAGCACTAGCCACAACTTTTCAGTACTTTGCCACACTTTTCAGTACTTTGCCACGACTTTGCCACAACTTTTCAGCACTTTGCCACAACTTTTCTGTACTTTGCCACACTTTTCAGTACTTTGCCACGACTTTGCCACAACTTTTCAGTACTTTGCCACACTTTCCAGTCCTTTGCCACTACTTTGCCACAACTTTTCAGTACTTTGCCACACTTTTTAGTACTTTGCCTCTACTTTTCAGCACTTGCCACAACTTTTCAGTACTTTGCCACTCTTTTCAGTACTTTGCCACGACTTTGCCACAACTTTTTAGTACTTTGCCACACTTTACAACACTTTGCCACTACCTTTCAGTACTTTGCCTCTACTTTTCAGCACTTGCCACAACTTTTCATTACTTTGCCACTCTTTTCAGTACTTTGCCACGACTTTGCCACAACTTTTCAGTACTTTGCCACACTTTTCAGTACTTTGCCACAACTTTTCAGTACTTTGCCACACTTTTTAGTACTTTGCCTCTACTTTTCAGCACTTGCCACAACTTTTCAGTACTTTGCCACTCTTTTCAGTACTTTGCCACGACTTTGCCACAACTTTTTAGTACTTTGCCACACTTTACAACACTTTGCCACTACCTTTCAGTACTTTGCCTCTACTTTTCAGCACTTGCCACAACTTGTCAGTACTTTGCCACTCTTTTCAGTACTTTGCCACGACTTTGCCACAACTTTTCAGTACTTTGCCATACTTTTCAGTACTTTGCCACACTTTTCAGTACTTTTCCACGACTTTGCCACAACTTTTCAGTACTTTGCTACACTTTTCAGCACTTTGCCACAACATTTCAGTACTTTGCCATGATTTTGCCACAACTTTTCAGTACTTTACCACTACTTTTCAGCACTTTGTCACAACTTTACTGTACTTTGCCACACTTTTCGGGACTTTGCCACTGCTTTCAGTACATTGCCACTACTTTTCAGCACTTTGCCACAACTTGTCCGTACTTTGCCACACTTTTCAGCACTTTGCCACTACTTTTCAGTACTTTGTCACTACTTTTCAGTACTTGGCCACACTTTTCAGGACTTTGCCACACTTTTCAGTTCTTTGCCACACTTTTCAGCACTTTGGCACTACTTGTCAGTACTTTGCCACTACTTTTCAGTACTTGGCCACACTTTTCAGCACTTTGCCACATCTTTTCTGTACTTTGCCACACTTTTCAGTACTTTGCCACGACTTTGCCACAACTTTTCAGTACTATGCCACACTTTTCAGGACTTTGCCAATATTTTACCACAACTTTTCAGTACTTTGCCACTACTTTTCATCACTTTGCCACTACTTTTCATCACTTTGCCACACTTTTCATCATTTTGCCACTGCTTTTCACTAATTTGCCACTACTTTTCAGCACTTTGCCACAAACTTTTTAGTACTTGGCCACACTTTTCAGGACTTTGCCACACTTTTCAGTACTTTGTCACTACTTTTCAGCACTTTGCCACACTTTTCAGTACTTTGCCTCTACTTTTCAGCACTTTGCCACAACTTTTCAGTACTTTGCCACACTGTTGAGTACTTTTCCACGACTTTGCCACAACTTTTCAGTACTTTGC
Organism: Saccoglossus kowalevskii; assembly: GCF_978046115.1. NCBI lineage: Eukaryota > Metazoa > Hemichordata > Enteropneusta > Harrimaniidae > Saccoglossus > Saccoglossus kowalevskii. The sequence continues at coordinate 1,024,139 of NW_028188618.1, read as the reverse complement.
CACACATTTCATTACTTTGCCACTGACTTTCAGTACTTTGCCACAACTTTTCAGTACTTTGCCACAACTTTTCAGTACTTTGCCACAACTTTTCAGCACTTTGCCACAACTTTTCAGTACTTTGCCACTGCTTTTCAGTACTTTGCCACAACTTTTCAGCACTTTGCCACAACTTTTCATTACTTTGCCACACTTTTTCAGTACTTTGCCACTACTTTTCAGCACTTCGCCACTGCCTTTCAGTACGTTGCCACTACTTTTCAGTACTTTGCCACACTTTTCAGTACTTTTCCACGACTTTGCCACAACTTTTCATTACTTTGCACACTTTTCAGCACTTTGCCACTACTTTTCAGTACCTTGCACACTTTTCAGCACTTTGCCACTACTTTTCAGTACTTTGCCACTACTTTTCAGCACTTTGCCACGACTTTGCCACAACTTTTCAGTACTTTGCCACACTTTTCAGTACTTTGCCACTACTTTTCAGCACTTTGCCACAACTTTTATGTACTTTGACACGCTTTTCAGTACTTTGCAACGGCTTAGCCACAACTTTTCATACTTTGCCACAATTTTCAGCACTTTGCCACTACTTTTCAGTACTTTGCCACTACTTTTCAGCTCTTTGCCACAACTTTTCAGTAATTTGCCACTACTTTTCAGCACTTTGCCACAACTTTTCAGTACTTGGCCACACTTTTCAGGACTTTGCCTCGACTTTGCCACAACTTTTCAGTACTTTGCCACACTTTTCAGTACTTTGCCACTAATTTGCCACAACTTTTCAGTAGTTTGCCACTACTTTTCATCACTTTGCCACACTTTTCAACACTTTGCCACACTTTTCAGCACTTTGCCACTACTATTCAGTACTTTGCCACTACTTTTCAGTACGTTGCCACAACTTTTCAGTACTTTGCCACACTTTTCAGTACTTTGCCTCTACTTTTCAGCACTAGCCACAACTTTTCAGTACTTTGCCACACTTTTCAGTACTTTGCCACGACTTTGCCACAACTTTTCAGCACTTTGCCACAACTTTTCTGTACTTTGCCACACTTTTCAGTACTTTGCCACGACTTTGCCACAACTTTTCAGTACTTTGCCACACTTTCCAGTCCTTTGCCACTACTTTGCCACAACTTTTCAGTACTTTGCCACACTTTTTAGTACTTTGCCTCTACTTTTCAGCACTTGCCACAACTTTTCAGTACTTTGCCACTCTTTTCAGTACTTTGCCACGACTTTGCCACAACTTTTTAGTACTTTGCCACACTTTACAACACTTTGCCACTACCTTTCAGTACTTTGCCTCTACTTTTCAGCACTTGCCACAACTTTTCATTACTTTGCCACTCTTTTCAGTACTTTGCCACGACTTTGCCACAACTTTTCAGTACTTTGCCACACTTTTCAGTACTTTGCCACAACTTTTCAGTACTTTGCCACACTTTTTAGTACTTTGCCTCTACTTTTCAGCACTTGCCACAACTTTTCAGTACTTTGCCACTCTTTTCAGTACTTTGCCACGACTTTGCCACAACTTTTTAGTACTTTGCCACACTTTACAACACTTTGCCACTACCTTTCAGTACTTTGCCTCTACTTTTCAGCACTTGCCACAACTTGTCAGTACTTTGCCACTCTTTTCAGTACTTTGCCACGACTTTGCCACAACTTTTCAGTACTTTGCCATACTTTTCAGTACTTTGCCACACTTTTCAGTACTTTTCCACGACTTTGCCACAACTTTTCAGTACTTTGCTACACTTTTCAGCACTTTGCCACAACATTTCAGTACTTTGCCATGATTTTGCCACAACTTTTCAGTACTTTACCACTACTTTTCAGCACTTTGTCACAACTTTTCTGTACTTTGCCACACTTTTCGGGACTTTGCCACTGCTTTCAGTACATTGCCACTACTTTTCAGCACTTTGCCACAACTTGTCCGTACTTTGCCACACTTTTCAGCACATTGCCACTACTTTTCAGTACTTTGTCACTACTTTTCAGTACTTGGCCACACTTTTCAGGACTTTGCCACACTTTTCAGTTCTTTGCCACACTTTTCAGCACTTTGGCACTACTTGTCAGTACTTTGCCACTACTTTTCAGTACTTGGCCACACTTTTCAGCACTTTGCCACATCTTTTCTGTACTTTGCCACACTTTTCAGTACTTTGCCACGACTTTGCCACAACTTTTCAGTACTATGCCACACTTTTCAGGACTTTGCCAATATTTTACCACAACTTTTCAGTACTTTGCCACTACTTTTCATCACTTTGCCACTACTTTTCATCACTTTGCCACACTTTTCATCATTTTGCCACTGCTTTTCACTAATTTGCCACTACTTTTCAGCACTTTGCCACAACTTTTTAGTACTTGGCCACACTTTTCAGGACTTTGCCACACTTTTCAGTACTTTGTCACTACTTTTCAGCACTTTGCCACAACTTTTCAGTACTTTGCCACAGTTTTCAGCACTTAGCCACTACTTTTCAGTACTTTGCCACTACTTTTCAGCACTTTGCCACAAGTTTTCAGTACTTTGCCACACTTTTCAGTACTTTGCCTCTACTTTTCAGCACTTTGCCACAACTGTTCAGTACTTTGCCACACTGTTGAGTACTTTGCCACGACTTTGTCACAACTTTTCAGTACTTTGCCACACATTTCATTACTTTGCCACTGCTTTTCAGTACTTTGCCACAACTTTTCAGCACTTTGCCACAACTTTTCAGTACTTTGCCACACTTTTTCAGTACTTTGCCACTACTTTTCAGCACTTCGCCACTGCCTTTCAGTACTTTGCCACTACTTTTCAGTACTTTGCCACACTTTTCAGTACTTTTCCACGACTTTGCCACAACTTTTCAGTACTTTGCCACACTTTTCATTACTTTGCTACTGCTTTTCAGTACTTTGCCACTACTTTTCAGCACTTTGCCAAAACTTTTCAGTACTTTGCCACACTTATCAGCACTTTGCCACTACCTTTCAGTACTTTGCCACTGCTTTTCAGAACTTTGCCACAAGTGTTCAGTCATTTGCCACACTTTTCAGTACTTTGCCACGACTTTGCCACAACTTTTCAGTACTTTGCCACACTTTTCAGTACTTTGCCACAACAATTCAGTACTTTGCCATGACTTTGCCACAACTTTTCAGTACTTTGCCACAATTTTCAGTACTTTGCCACGACTTTGCCACAACTTTGCAGTACTTTGCCACCATTTTCATTACTTTGCAACTGATTTTCATTACTTTGCCACTAATTTTCAGCACTTTGCCACAACTTTTCAGTACCTTGCACACTTTTCAGCACTTTGCCACTGCTTTTCAGTACTTTGCCACAACTTTTCAGAACTTTGCCACAACTTTTCATTACTTTGCCACACTTTTTCAGTACTTTGCCACTACTTTTCAGCACCTCGCCACTGCCTTTCAGTACGTTGCCACTACTTTTCAGTACTTTGCCACACTTTTCAGTACTTTTCCACGACTTTGCCACAACTTTTCATTACTTTGCACACTTTTCAGCACTTTGCCACTACTTTTCAGTACCTTGCACACTTTTCAGCACTTTGCCACTACTTTTCAGTACTTTGCCACTACTTTTCAGCACTTTGCCACGACTTTGCCACAACTTTTCAGTACTTTGCCACACTTTTCAGTACTTTGCCACTACTTTTCAGCACTTTGCCACAACTTTTATGTACTTTGACACGCTTTTCAGTACTTTGCAACGGCTTAGCCACAACTTTTCATACTTTGCCACAATTTTCAGCACTTTGCCACTACTTTTCAGTACTTTGCCACTACTTTTCAGCTCTTTGCCACAACTTTTCAGTAATTTGCCACTACTTTTCAGCACTTTGCCACAACTTTTCAGTACTTGGCCACACTTTTCAGGACTTTGCCTCGACTTTGCCACAACTTTTCAGTACTTTGCCACACTTTTCAGTACTTTGCCATTAATTTGCCACAACTTTTCAGTAGTTTGCCACTACTTTTCATCACTTTGCCACACTTTTCAACACTTTGCCACACTTTTCAGCACTTTGCCACTACTATTCAGTACTTTGCCACTACTTTTCAGTACGTTGCCACAACTTTTCAGTACTTTGCCACACTTTTCAGTACTTTGCCTCTACTTTTCAGCACTAGCCACAACTTTTCAGTACTTTGCCACACTTTTCAGTACTTTGCCACGACTTTGCCACAACTTTTCAGCACTTTGCCACAACTTTTCTGTACTTTGCCACACTTTTCAGTACTTTGCCACGACTTTGCCACAACTTTTCAGTACTTTGCCACACTTTCCAGTCCTTTGCCACTACTTTGCCACAACTTTTCAGTACTTTGCCACACTTTTTAGTACTTTGCCTCTACTTTTCAGCACTTGCCACAACTTTTCAGTACTTTGCCACTCTTTTCAGTACTTTGCCACGACTTTGCCACAACTTTTTAGTACTTTGCCACACTTTACAACACTTTGCCACTACCTTTCAGTACTTTGCCTCTACTTTTCAGCACTTGCCACAACTTTTCAGTACTTTGCCACTCTTTTCAGTACTTTGCCACGACTTTGCCACAACTTTTCAGTACTTTGCCACACTTTTCAGTACTTTGCCACAACTTTTCAGTACTTTGCCACACTTGTTAGTACTTTGCCTCTACTTTTCAGCACTTGCCACAACTTTTCAGTACTTTGCCACTCTTTTCAGTACTTTGCCACGACTTTGCCACAACTTTTTAGTACTTTGCCACACTTTACAACACTTTGCCACTACCTTTCAGTACTTTGCCTCTACTTTTCAGCACTTGCCACAACTTTTCAGTACTTTGCCACTCTTTTCAGTACTTTGCCACGACTTTGCCACAACTTTTCAGTACTTTGCCATACTTTTCAGTACTTTGCCACACTTTTCAGTACTTTTCCACGACTTTGCCACAACTTTTCAGTACTTTGCTACACTTTTCAGCACTTTGCCACAACATTTCAGTACTTTGCCATGATTTTGCCACAACTTTTCAGTACTTTACCACTACTTTTCAGCACTTTGTCACAACTTTTCTGTACTTTGCCACACTTTTCGGGACTTTGCCACTGCTTTCAGTACATTGCCACTACTTTTCAGCACTTTGCCACAACTTGTCCGTACTTTGCCACACTTTTCAGCACTTTGCCACTACTTTTCAGTACTTTGTCACTACTTTTCAGTACTTGGCCACACTTTTCAGGACTTTGCCACACTTTTCAGTTCTTTGCCACACTTTTCAGCACTTTGGCACTACTTGTCAGTACTTTGCCACTACTTTTCAGTACTTGGCCACACTTTTCAGCACTTTGCCACATCTTTTCTGTACTTTGCCACACTTTTCAGTACTTTGCCACGACTTTGCCACAACTTTTCAGTACTATGCCACACTTTTCAGGACTTTGCCAATATTTTACCACAACTTTTCAGTACTTTGCCACTACTTTTCATCACTTTGCCACTACTTTTCATCACTTTGCCACACTTTTCATCATTTTGCCACTGCTTTTCACTAATTTGCCACTACTTTTCAGCACTTTGCCACAACTTTTTAGTACTTGGCCACACTTTTCAGGACTTTGCCACACTTTTCAGTACTTTGTCACTACTTTTCAGCACTTTGCCACAACTTTTCAGTACTTTGCCACAGTTTTCAGCACTTAGCCACTACTTTTCAGTACTTTGCCACTACTTTTCAGCACTTTGCCACAAGTTTTCAGTACTTTGCCACACTTTTCAGTACTTTGCCTCTACTTTTCAGCACTTTGCCACAACTGTTCAGTACTTTGCCACACTGTTGAGTACTTTGCCACGACTTTGTCACAACTTTTCAGTACTTTGCCACACATTTCATTACTTTGCCACTGCTTTTCAGTACTTTGCCACAACTTTTCAGCACTTTGCCACAACTTGTCAGTACTTTGCCACACTTTTTCAGTACTTTGCCACTACTTTTCAGCACTTCGCCACTGCCTTTCAGTACTTTGCCACTACTTTTCAGTACTTTGCCACACTTGTCAGTACTTTTCCACGACTTTGCCACAACTTTTCAGTACTTTGCCACACTTTTCATTACTTTGCTACTGCTTTTCAGTACTTTGCCACTACTTTTCAGCACTTTGCCAAAACTTTTCAGTACTTTGCCACACTTATCAGCACTTTGCCACTACCTTTCAGTACTTTGCCACTGCTTTTCAGAACTTTGCCACAAGTGTTCAGTCATTTGCCACACTTTTCAGTACTTTGCCACGACTTTGCCACAACTTTTCAGTACTTTGCCACACTTTTCAGTACTTTGCCACAACAATTCAGTACTTTGCCATGACTTTGCCACAACTTTTCAGTACTTTGCCACAATTTTCAGTACTTTGCCACGACTTTGCCACAACTTTGCAGTACTTTGCCACCATTTTCATTACTTTGCAACTGATTTTCATTACTTTGCCACTAATTTTCAGCACTTTGCCACAACTTTTCAGTACCTTGCACACTTTTCAGCACTTTGCCACTACTTTTCAGTACTTTGCCACTACTTTTCAGCACTTTGCCACGACTTTGCCACAACTTTTCAGTACTTTGCCACACTTTTCAGTACTTTGCCACTACTTTTCAGCACTTTGCCACAACTTTTCTGTACTTTGACACGCTTTTCAGTACTTTGCAACGACTTTGCCACAACTTTTCATACTTTGCCACAATTTTCAGCACTTTGCCACTACTTTTCAGTACTTTGCCACTACTTTTCAGCTCTTTGCCACAACTTTTCAGTAATTTGCCACTACTTTTCAGCACTTTGCCACAACTTTTCAGTACTTGGCCACACTTTTTAGGACTTTGCCTCGACTTTGCCACAACTTTTCAGTACTTTGCCACACTTTTCAGTACTTTGCCACTAATTTGCCACAACTTTTCAGTAGTTTGCCACTACTTTTCATCACTTTGCCACACTTTTCAACACTTTGCCACACTTTTCAGCACTTTGCCACTACTATTCAGTACTTTGCCACTACTTTTCAGTACGTTGCCACAACTTTTCAGTACTTTGCCACACTTTTCAGTACTTTGCCTCTACTTTTCAGCACTAGCCACAACTTTTCAGTACTTTGCCACACTTTTCAGTACTTTGCCACGACTTTGCCACAACTTGTCAGCACTTTGCCACAACGTTACTGTACTTTGCCACACTTTTCAGTACTTTGCCACGACTTTGCCACAACTTTTCAGTACTTTGCCACACTTTCCAGTACTTTGCCACTACTTTGCCACAACTTTTCAGTACTTTGCCACTACTTTTCAGCACTTTGCCACAACTTGTCCGTACTTTGCCACACTTTTCAGGACTTTGCCACACTTTTCAGTACTTTGCCACAACTTTTCAGTACTTTGCCACACTTTTCAGTACTTTGCCTCTACTTTTTAGCACTTTGCCACAACTTTTCAGTACTTTGCCACACTTTTCAGTACTTTGCCACGACTTTGCCACAACTTTTCACTACTATGCCACACTTTTCAGCACTTCGCCACTGCCTTTCAGTACTTTGCCATAACTTTTCAGTACTTTGCCACTACTTTTCAGCACTTTGCCACAACTTTTCAGTACTTTGCCACACTTTTCAGCACTTTGCCACTACTTTTCAATACTTTGCCACTACTTTTCAGCACTTTGCCACAACTTTTCAGTATTTTGCCACACTTTTCAGTACTTTGCCACGACTTTGCCACAACTTTTCAGTACTTTGCCACACTTTTTAGTACTTTGCCTCTTCTTTTCAGCACTTGCCACAACTTTTCAGTACTTTGCCACTCTTTTCAGTACTTTGCCACGACTTTGCCACAACTTTTTAGTACTTTGCCACATTTTACAGCACTTTGCCACTACCTTTCAGTACTTTGCCACTACTTTTCAGAACTTTGCTACAACTTTTCAGTACTTTGCCACACTTTTCAGTACTTTGCCACACTTTAGGTACTTTGCCACGACTTTGCCACAACTTTTCAGTACTTTGCCACACTTTTCAGTACTTTGCCACACTTTTCAGTACTTTTCCACGACTTTGCCACAACTTTTCAGTACTTTACCACACTTTTCATTACTTTGCCACTGCTTTTCAGTACTTTGCCACTACTTTTCAGCACTTTGCCAAAACTTTTCAGTACTTTGCCACACTTATCAGCACTTTGCCACTACCTTTCAGTACTTTGCCACTGCTTTTCAGAACTTTGCCACAAGTGTTCAGTCATTTGCCACACTTTTCAGTACTTTGCCACGACTTTGCCACAACTTTTCAGTACTTTGCCACACTTTTCAGTATTTTGCCACAACAATTCAGTACTTTGCCATGACTTTGCCACAACTTTTCAGTACTTTGCCACAATTTTCAGTACTTTGCCACGACTTTGCCACAACTTTGCAGTACTTTGCCACCATTTTCATTACTTTGCAACTGATTTTCATTACTTTGCCACTAATTTTCAGCACTTTGCCACAACTTTTCAGTACCTTGCACACTTTTCAGCACTTTGCCACTACTTTTCAGTACTTTGCCACTACTTTTCAGCACTTTGCCACGACTTTGCCACAACTTTTCAGTACTTTGCCACACTTTTCAGTACTTTGCCACTACTTTTCAGCACTTTGCCACAACTTTTCTGTACTTTGACACGCTTTTCAGTACTTTGCAACGACTTTGCCACAACTTTTCATACTTTGCCACAATTTTCAGCACTTTGCCACTACTTTTCAGTACTTTGCCACTACTTTTCAGCTCTTTGCCACAACTTTTCAGTAATTTGCCACTACTTTTCAGCACTTTGCCACAACTTTTCAGTACTTGGCCACACTTTTTAGGACTTTGCCTCGACTTTGCCACAACTTTTCAGTACTTTGCCACACTTTTCAGTACTTTGCCACTAATTTGCCACAACTTTTCAGTAGTTTGCCACTACTTTTCATCACTTTGCCACACTTTTCAACACTTTGCCACACTTTTCAGCACTTTGCCACTACTATTCAGTACTTTGCCACTACTTTTCAGTACGTTGCCACAACTTTTCAGTACTTTGCCACACTTTTCAGTACTTTGCCTCTACTTTTCAGCACTAGCCACAACTTTTCAGTACTTTGCCACACTTTTCAGTACTTTGCCACGACTTTGCCACAACTTTTCATTACTTTGCCACGACTTTGCCACAACTTTTCAGCACTTTGCCACAACTTTACTGTACTTTGCCACACTTTTCAGTACTTTGCCACGACTTTGCCACAACTTTTCAGTACTTTGCCACACTTTCCAGTACTTTGCCACTACTTTGCCACAACTTTTCAGTACTTTGCCACACTTTTCAGCACTTTGGCACTACTTGTCAGTACTTTGCCACTACTTTTCAGTACTTGGCCACACTTTTCAGCACTTTGCCACATCTTTTCTGTACTTTGCCACACTTTTCAGTACTTTGCCACGACTTTGCCACAACTTTTCACTACTATGCCACACTTTTCAGTACTTTGCCAATATTTTACCACAACTTTTCAGTACTTTGCCACTACTTTTCATCACTTTGCCACACTTTTCAACACTTTGCCACACTTTTCAGCACTTTGCCACTACTATTCAGTACTTTGCCACTACTTTTCAGCACTTTGCCACAACTTTTCAGTACTTTGCCACACTTTTCAGTACTTTGCCTCTACTTTTTAGCACTTTGCCACAACTTTTCAGTACTTTGCCACACTTTTCAGTACTTTGCCACGACTTTGCCACAAGTTTTCACTACTATGCCACACTTTTCAGCACTTCGCCACTGCCTTTCAGTACTTTGCCATAACTTTTCAGTACTTTGCCACTACTTTTCAGCACTTTGCCACTACTTTTCAATACTTTGCCACTACTTTTCAGCACTTTGCCACAACTTTTCAGTATTTTGCCACACTTTTCAGTACTTTGCCACGACTTTGCCACAACTTTTCAGTACTTTGCCACACTTTTTAGTACTTTGCCTCTTCTTTTCAGCACTTGCCACAACTTTTCAGTACTTTGCCACTCTTTTCAGTACTTTGCCACGACTTTGCCACAACTTTTTAGTACTTTGCCACATTTTACAGCACTTTGCCACTACCTTTCAGTACTTTGCCACTACTTTTCAGAACTTTGCTACAACTTTTCAGTACTTTGCCACACTTTTCAGTACTTTGCCACACTTTAGGTACTTTGCCACGACTTTGCCACAACTTTTCAGTACTTTGCCACACTTTTCAGTACTTTGCCACACTTTTCAGTACTTTTCCACGACTTTGCCACAACTTTTCAGTACTTTGCAACACTTTTCAGCACTTTGCCACACTTTTCAGTACTTTGCCACACTTTTCAGCACTTTGGCACTACTTTTCAGTACTTTGCCACTACTATTCAGTACCTGGCCACACTTTTCAGCACTTTGCCACATCTTTTCTGTACTTTGCTACACTTTTCAGCACTTTGCCACACTTTTCAGTACTTTGCCACACTTTTCAGCACTTTGGCACTACTTTTCAGTACTTTGCCACTACTATTCAGTACCTGGCCACATCTTTTCTGTACTTTGCCACATCTTTTCTGTACTTTGCCACATCTTTTCTGTACTTTGCCCCACTTTTCAGTACTTTGCCACGACTTTGCCACAACTTTTTAGTACTTTGCCACATTTTACAGCACTTTGCCACTACCTTTCAGTACTTTGCCACTATTTTTCAGAACTTTGCTACAACTTTTCAGTACTTTGCAACACTTTTCAGTACTTTGCCACACTTTAGGTACTTTGCCACGACTTTGCCACAACTGTTCAGTACTTTGCCACACTTCTCAGTACTTTGCCACACTTTTCAGTACTTTTCCACGACTTTGCCACAACTTTTCAGTACTTTGCTACACTTTTCAGCACTTTGCCACACTTTTCAGTACTTTGCCACACTTTTCAGCACTTTGGCACTACTTTTCAGTACTTTGCCACTACTATTCAGTACCTGGCCACACTTTTCAGCACTTTGCCACATCTTTTCTGTACTTTGCTACACTTTTCAGCACTTTGCCACACTTTTCAGTACTTTGCCACACTTTTCAGCACTTTGGCACTACTTTTCAGTACTTTGCCACTACTATTCAGTACCTGGCCACACTTTTCAGCACTTTGCCACATCTTTTCTGTACTTTGCCACATCTTTTCTGTACTTTGCCCCACTTTTCAGTACTTTGCCACGACTTTGCCACAACTTTTCAGTACTTTGCCACACTTTTCAGTACTTTGCCACTACTTTACCACAACTTTTCAGTACTTTGCCACTACTTTTCATCACTTTGCCACACTTTTCAACACTTTGCCACACTTTTCAGCACTTTGCCACTACTATTCAGTACTTTGCCACTACTTTTCAGCACTTTGCCACAACTTTTCAGTACTTTGCCACACTTTTCAGCACTTTGCCACTACCTTTCAGTACTTTGCCACTGCTTTTCAGAACTTTGCCACAAGTGTTCAGTCATTTGCCACACTTTTCAGTACTTTGCCACGACTTTGCCACAACTTTTCAGTACTTTGCCATAATTTTCAGTACTTTGCCACGACTTTGCCACAACTTTGCAGTACTTTGCCACCATTTTCATTACTTTGCAAAACTTTGCAGTACTTTGCCACCATTTCATTACTTTGCAACTGATTTTCATTACTTTGCCACTAATTTTCAGCACTTTGCCACAACTTTTCAGTACCTTGCACACTTTTCAGCACTTTGCCACTACTTTTCAGTACTTTGCCACTACTTTTCAGCACTTTGCCACGACTTTGCCACAACTGTTCAGTACTTTGCCACACTTTTCAGTACTTTGCCACTACTTTTCAGCACTTTGCCACAACTTTTCTGTACTTTGACACGCTTTTCAGTACTTTGCAACGACTTTGCCACAACTTTTCAGTAATTTGCCACTACTTTTCAGCACTTTGCCACAACCTTGGCACCACACTTTTCAGTACTTTGCCACACTTTTCAGTACTTTGCCACTAATTTGCCACAACTTTTCAGTAGTTTGCCACTACTTTTCATCACTTTGCCACACTTTTCAACACTTTGCCACACTTTTCAGCACTTTGCCACTACTATTCAGTACTTTGCCACTACTTTTCAGTACGTTGCCACAACTTTTCAGTACTTTGCCACACTGTTCAGTACTTTGCCACGACTTTGCCACTACTTTTCAGCACTTTGCCACAACTTGTCCGTACTTTGCCACACTTTTCAGGACTTTGCCACACTTTTCAGTACTTTGCCACACTTTTCAGCACTTTGGTACTACTTGTCAGTACTTTGCCACTACTTTTCAGTACTTGGCCACACTTTTCAGCACTTTGCCACATCTTTTCTGTACTTTGCCACACTTTTCAGTACTTTGCCACGACTTTGCCACAACTTTTCACTACTATGCCACACTTTTCAGTACTTTGCCAATATTTTACCACAACTTTTCAGTACTTTGCCACTACTTTTCATCACTTTGCCACACTTTTCAACACTTTGCCACACTTTTCAGCACTTTGCCACTACTATTCAGTACTTTGCCACTACTTTTCAGCACTTTGCCACAACTTTTCAGTACTTTGCCACACTTTTCAGCACTTTGCCTCTACTTTTTAGCACTTTGCCACAACTTTTCAGTACTTTGCCACACTTTTCATTACTTTGCCACGATTTTGCCACAACTTTTCACTACTATGCCACACTTTTCAGCACTTCGCCACTGCCTTTCAGTACTTTGCCATAACTTTTCAGTACTTTGCCACTACTTTTCAGCACTTTGCCACAACTTTTCAGTACTTTGCCACACTTTTCAGCACTTTGCCACTACTTTTCAATACTTTGCCACTACTTTTCAGCACTTTGCCACAACTTTTCAGTACTTTGCCAAACTTTTCAGTACTTTGCCACGACTTTGCCACAACTTTTCAGTACTTTGCCACACTTTTTAGTACTTTGCCTGTTCTTTTCAGCACTTGCCACAACTGTTCAGTACTTTGCCACTCTTTTCAGTACTTTGCCACGACTTTGCCACAACTTTTTAGTACTTTGCCACATTTTACAGCACTTTGCCACAACTTTTCAGTACTTTGCTACACTTTTCAGCACTTTGCCACAACATTTCAGTACTTTACCATGATTTTGCCACAACTTTTCCGTACTTTGCCACACTTTTCAGCACTTTGCCACTACTTTTCAGTACTTTGCCACTACTTTTCAGTACTTGGCCACACTTTTCAGGACTTTGCCACACTTTTCAGTACTTTGCCACACTTTTCAGCACTTTGGCACTACTTTTCAGTACTTTGCCACTACTTTTCAGTAATTGGCCACACTTTTCAGCACTTTGCCACATCTTTTCTGTACTTTGCCACACTTTTCAGTACTTTGCCACGACTTTGCCACAACTTTTCAGTACTTTGCCACACTTTTCACTGCTTTGCCACTACTTTGCCACAACTTTTCAGTACTTTGCCACTACTTTTCATCACTTTGCCACACTTTTCAACACTTTGCCACACTTTTCAGCACTTTGCCACTACTATTCAGTACTTTGCCACTACTTTTCAGCACTTTGCCACAACTTTTCAGTACTTTGCCACACTTGTCAGTACTTTGCCTCTACTTTTCAGCACTTTGCCACAACTTTTCAGTACTTTGCCACAATTTTCAGTACTTTGCCACGACTTTGCCACAACTTTTCACTACTTTGCCACACTTTTCAGCACTTCGCCACTGCCTTTCAGTACTTTGCCATAACTTTTCAGTACTTTGCCACTACTTTTCAGCACTTTGCCACAACTTTTCAGTACTTTGCCACACTTTTCAGCACTTTGCCACTACTTTTCAGCACTTTGCCACAACTTTTCAGTACTTTGCCTCACTTTTCATTACTTTGCCAAGGCTTTTCAGCACTTTGCCACAACTTTTCAGAACTTTGCCACACTTTTCAGTACTTTGCCACGACTATGCCACAACTTTTCAGTACTTTGCCACACTTTTCAGTACTTTGCCACGACTTTGCCACAACTTTTCAGTACTTTGCCACACTTTTCAGTACTTTGCCACTAATTTGCCACAACTTTTCAGTAGTTTGCCACTACTTTTCATCACTTTGCCACACTTTTCAACACTTTGCCACACTTTTCAGCACTTTGCCACTACTATTCAGTACTTTGCCACTATTTTTCAGTACGTTGCCACAACTTTTCAGTACTTTGCCACACTTTTCAGTACTTTGCCTCTACTTTTCAGCACTAGCCACAACTTTTCAGTACTTTGCCACACTTTTCAGTACTTTGCCACGACTTTGCCACAACTTTTCAGCACTTTGCCACAACTTTTCTGTACTTTGCCACACTTTTCAGTACTTTGCCACGACTTTGCCACAACTTTTCAGTACTTTGCCACACTTTCCAGTACTTTGCCACTACTTTGCCACAACTTTTCAGTACTTTGCCACTACTTTTCAGCACTTTGCCACAACTTGTCCGTACTTTGCCACACTTTTCAGGACTTTGCCACACTTTTCAGTACTTTGCCACACTTTTCAGCACTTTGGCACTACTTGTCAGTACTTTGCCACTACTTTTCAGTACTTGGCCACACTTTTCAGCACTTTGCCACATCTTTTCTGTACTTTGCCACACTTTTCAGTACTTTGCCACGACTTTGCCACAACTTTTCACTACTATGCCACACTTTTCAGTACTTTGCCAATATTTTACCACAACTTTTCAGTACTTTGCCACTACTTTTCATCACTTTGCCACACTTTTCAGCACTTTGCCACTACTATTCAGTACTTTGCCACTACTTTTCAGCACTTTGCCACAACTTTTCAGTACTTTGCCACACTTTTCAGCACTTTGCCTCTACTTTTTAGCACTTTGCCACAACTTTTCAGTACTTTGCCACACTTTTCATTACTTTGCCGCGACTTTGCCACAACTTTTCACTACTATGCCACACTTTTCAGTACTTTGCCACGACTATGCCACAACTTTTCAGTACTTTGCCACACTTTTCAGTACTTTGCCACGACTTTGCCACAACTTTTTAGTACTTTGCCACACTTTACAGCACTTTGCCACTACCTTTCAGTACTTTGCCACTACTTTTCAGAACTTTGCCACAACTTTTCAGTACTCTGCCACACTTTTCAGTACTTTGCCACACTTTAGGTACTTTGCCACGACTTTGCCACAACTTTTCAGTACTTTGCCACACTTTTCAGTACTTTGCCACACTTTTCAGTACTTTTCCACGAATTTGCCACAACTTTTCAGTACTTTGCTACACTTTTCAGCACTTTGCCACAACATTTCAGTACTTTGCCATGATTTTGCCACAACTTTTCAGTACTTTGCCACACTTTTCATTACTTTACCACTACTTTTCAGCACTTTGTCACAACTTTTCTGTACTTTGCCACACTTTTCGGGATTTTGCCACTGCTTTCAGTACATTGCCACTACTTTTCAGCACTTTGCCACAAGTTTTCCGTACTTTGCCACACTTTTCAGCACTTTGCCACACTTTTCAGTACTTTGCCACACTTTTCAGCACTTTGGCACTACTTTTCAGTACTTTGCCACTACTTTTCAGTACTTTGCCACACTTTTCAGCACTTTGCCACATCTTTTCTGTACTTTGCCACACTTTTCAGTACTTTGCCAAAACTTTGCCACAACTTTTCAGTACTTTGCCACACTTTTCAGTACTTTGCCACTAATTTGCCACAACTTTTTCAGTACTTTGCCACTACTTTTCATCACTTTGCCAAGGCTTTTCAGCACTTTGCCACAACTTTTCAGAACTTTGCCACACTTTTCAGTACTTTGCCACGACTATGCCACAACTTTTCAGTACTTTGCCACACTTTTCAGTACTTTGCCACGACTTTGCCACAACTTTTCAGTACTTTGCCACACTTTTCAGTACTTTGCCACTAATTTGCCACAACTTTTCAGTAGTTTGCCACTACTTTTCATCACTTTGCCACACTTTTCAACACTTTGCCACACTTTTCAGCACTTTGCCACTACTATTCAGTACTTTGCCACTACTTTTCAGTACGTTGCCACAACTTTTCAGTACTTTGCCACACTTTTCAGTACTTTGCCTCTACTTTTCAGCACTAGCCACAACTTTTCAGTACTTTGCCACACTTTTCAGTACTTTGCCACGACTTTGCCACAACTTTTTCAGCACTTTGCCACAACTTTTCTGTACTTTGCCACACTTTTCAGTACTTTGCCACGACTTTGCAACAACTTTTCAGTACTTTGCCACACTTTCCAGTACTTTGCCACTACTTTGCCACAACTTTTCAGTACTTTGCCACTACTTTTCAGCACTTTGCCACAACTTGTCCGTACTTTGCCACACTTTTCAGGACTTTGCCACACTTTTCAGTACTTTGCCACACTTTTCAGCACTTTGGCACTACTTGTCAGTACTTTGCCACTACTTTTCAGTACTTGGCCACACTTTTCAGCACTTTGCCACATCTTTTCTGTACTTTGCCACACTTTTCAGTACTTTGCCACGACTTTGCCACAACTTTTCACTACTATGCCACACTTTTCAGTACTTTGCCAATATTTTACCACAACTTTTCAGTACTTTGCCACTACTTTTCATCACTTTGCCACACTTTTCAACACTTTGCCACACTTTTCAGCACTTTGCCACTACTATTCAGTACTTTGCCACTACTTTTCAGCACTTTGCCACAACTTTTCAGTACTTTGCCACACTTTTCAGCACTTTGCCTCTACTTTTTAGCACTTTGCCACAACTTTTCAGTACTTTGCCACACTTTTCATTACTTTGCCACGACTTTGCCACAACTTTTCACTACTATGCCACACTTTTCAGTACTTTGCCACGACTATGCCACAACTTTTCAGTACTTTGCCACACTTTTCAGTACTTTGCCACGACTTTGCCACAACTTTTTAGTACTTTGCCACACTTTACAGCACTTTGCCACTACCTTTCAGTACTTTGCCACTACTTTTCAGAACTTTGCCACAACTTTTCAGTACTCTGCCACACTTTTCAGTACTTTGCCACACTTTTGGTACTTTGCCACGACTTTGCCACAACTTTTCAGTACTTTGCCACACTTTTCAGTACTTTGCCACACTTTTCAGTACTTTTCCACGAATTTGCCACAACTTTTCAGTACTTTGCTACACTTTTCAGCACTTTGCCACAACATTTCAGTACTTTGCCATGATTTTGCCACAACTTTTCAGTACTTTGCCACACTTTTCATTACTTTACCACTACTTTTCAGCACTTTGTCACAACTTTTCTGTACTTTGCCACACTTTTCGGGATTTTGCCACTGCTTTCAGTACATTGCCACTACTTTTCAGCACTTTGCCACAAGTTTTCCGTACTTTGCCACACTTTTCAGCACTTTGCCACACTTTTCAGTACTTTGCCACACTTTTCAGTACTTTGCCACACTTTTCAGCACTTTGGCACTACTTTTCAGTACTTTGCCACATCTTTTCTGTACTTTGCCACACTTTT